>NC_140917.1:10495578-10647019 GCF_045865225.1 Trachurus japonicus | reverse complement strand
CTGTCTCTTCTCCAGGGCCACCAATCTGACCAGGGCAGTAGACTCCCTGAATTTGTCAGCTGGTGTGATGACAGCTTCCTTGACTTAAATGTGTCAAAGGAACAAATTGTGCAAACGTACAAGTATCTATACATGTTTTGACTCGAAACTGAAATTTAGTGACAAGACTGATAGCATCATTTGCTGAGGAAACTCAGCTCATTGGTCTGTAAGGATATTTCTTATGTACCTTTTTCCAAACTTTTTAACATTTTCTTCAATTTCTGTGCAAAGTTGACCTTGGACCTCTGAGTTTGAACTATCTAAACTGCTGCAGCACAACCTGTAGGTGCCATTTAGCAAGGATATGTGTGTGGCTCCCTCTAAAGCTCAGGAACAGTGTTGCACTGCATACCAATTGATTTCCCCTCAATATGGTACATGTGCACTAAGAGCATGTAGTCTGCTTTGGGCATAGCGCCTCCCTGTGGACATTCATTCAGCTCTGCATGTTTTACAGTTCATACAAGTCCACTCTGTACCGACCACATGTCATCAACATTTGGGAAACTGAACAAAGTACTGTATGTAACACAGGTCTTGTTAACTGTAGACATTGTAATATGTGGAAAGTACACACAAGTACACAAGTGTATTTCAGAAAACATGGTTTATTAGCATATTGATACATTCATTCATAATTTATATAATTAATATACTTATTAACAAATAACAATAATAATAGTAATAATAATTATAACTCTTACTGTTGAAAGGAAAAAAGACAAAACTATTCATTTACATTAAACACATTTTGATACATTAATGTGATAATAAAATAATTGCATGCAATAGTTAAAAGTTACAGCATTTTCATATCATATGTAGCTTTTAAAAGTTGAAGCTTCATTTGCCTGTTCTGCAGGTGCACAATAATGAGCAAGTAGACTATTGCCATCGTGCAGGCGGCTCATCTCTGGTCACATTCAGATAAATGAGTGGTATCCCCTCACAGCTGTACAGCCCGGCGTCACTCAGCTGCACATTTGGTATACTCAGGCTCGACCTGTTGCTGAAAATAAGAGAGCTTTTCCCACCAAAGTCTCTGCTCCACTTGAAAACATCAGATCCTTTGACGTCAGGAGGGCACATAAGATTGAAGTCACTCCTCTCCTTCACAGTCATCACGTCTGTCTCTGTGCACAAGGGACACATTAAGTGATTAGTGACAATACGTGTTTTATAATGCACACAAGAGTCTACTCTCAATTCAAATTTCCCATACAACATATGCTGTATGCCCCTATTAACAATGATGTTGCTAAATACGTCACAAATGTTATCATATATGCATCCAATGGATATACAAAGATACAAATATTTGATATAACATGAGAAAATCCCATAGTACAATGTGTATATTAACCCCTTAACACACACTGGCCTGTACAGGGCCCAGCAGGTCCAGCATTAAATGATTAAATGTGAATAATTCAATTAAATACTCTGCTGTATTCAAATGAATTAAAATAACTTTTAAAAATGTTTTTAAAATGATCAATGCTAGCAGAAAATGAATCATCACAGTTACTCACAGTGCTAACAGTTACCATCACGTCATTATTTTTATGCCAAATGCAATGAGGCCTTTGACAGTTTCTAGACAACACCTGTCACTTTTTTTGGTAACCGTAAAATGAAATCACATTTGCATTAAACAAGTATATGTGTCCATTATTACACATGAATTACTCATCTCTTTTAGGGTAGTTTTGAACAAATTAATTTGCAGTGGACAACAACAACTACTCTGATGTTACCTGATGGGATCACTGTCACCATGCTGGCAAGTTGATCATTGCAGTAGTATCTTCCACTGAGTGAGGTATGGGCCTTGAAAATGTGCAGCGACTTATCTGCTAACGAGCTGTATGGTTTGGATCGGTAATGAATGTGTCTTATGTCATTGTCACCCTTAATTGAAAGTATGTTGACTCTGTGTCGACCATTCTCTCTGCTCCATACGACATCGCCCTCATGAGGGTGAGGACAGGGCAAAACAGTGGATTCCCCCTTCCGGATGATCTGATTGTTTATCTCTGGAAAAGATGATGCTGTTTGTGATACTGTGAGAAAGAAAAACATTTACCAATCAAAAATTAGGAGCTTACAATTAATACAGAAACAGAAAATAATATCATGGAATTTAACCAAAAGTTCTTGAACAACAATTATAACATCATATAATTTAGGTAACTTTTTGGTTCCTTTTCCTTTTTAGAAAGCTGTAACTGTCCGCATGGTTATTTGTAACATTTTCAGAATATTAAAGGGATAGATCAACATTTTGGAAAATTTGCCCATTGCCATAATCCCTATAGTCATAGCAGTAGGTTCATTACCTTTATTTGTCAGTGGAAGCTATTTTTAGAACTCGCACCGACAAATAAGGGTAACAAACCTACTCCTAAAATTATAGAGATTATGGCGATGGGCCAATTTGTCAAAATGTTGAACTATCCCTGTAAGTTGCCGAAACAAGAATCTTATAATTGAAATTCTTTGGAATTGTTACCCGCAGTAGCAGTAGAGGCCAGAACCAATGTGAACAGGCAGCTGTAGATCATCATCCCCATCTTGTTGTAGACTGACCTTGGCACCATCTGAACAGTAACTGTTGAAGTGTCTTAATAAAGTCCCACAGAATGGAGAAGTCACAACCACAACATAACTTTTTATGGTCATTGTCATGGTGATCCTTTCCCTTGAATTGTGTAAGTGTCACTAACAACAAATAATGTAATAATGCAACTATTGTACATTATCATATATAATTTCCCACATGACATCATGTAGCCCTAAAATAGCAGCCTTTTGCTGGACAGCTCATTGACTGGTGACATGTAGTTGAATCCCACTGGTTCCAGGACATCCCCCAGCACTGGTTCATGGTTTTCATTTATAAGACATTTTCATATTTGTGTTTTGTTCACTTTGTATCTGAACATTTCTTTCATTGTTATTTTCATCATTCAATTTGTCTATAGCCTATTTGTTGTGTTGTTGATTTATCCTTTGTAACGTCTGATCTTGATATGTGCCATATAAATTAACTTGCTTGTGTTGCTCGTTCAGTTCCTATTTTACAGGAAATGTTATATCATTTGTTTATTTTAAGTAACTGTCTGACATTGTCATTGGGCATCTCACTTTGTCGCTACAATATTGCTAATTCAATTTCACCCCAGGACTAATAAAGAACTGACTCATGACAAGTCATGGTGCTGCTGCTTACCAATATTAGATTCATATGATTCAGTAAGGTTCAGGAAAGTGTTGAAATCATTATGTAATAATTAGGAGTGAATGAATGAATGAATGAATCAATCAATCAATCAATCAATCAATCAACTTTATTTATATTGGCACTTTTCAAATTAGACTTAAAAGTGCTTTTTAACACACAACAAATTAAAAGCAACAGAGAAGGGATCCCTCATGTGGAAAAGACTCCAAGTGCTTAGATATGGGTGTCCACTTTGTCTGAGCCAAGAATAATGACCTCATTTTTATTCATGTTTAACTTAAGAAAGTTCTGGATCATCCAGCTTTTGAGGTTGTTAATAGAGCTATGTCTTTACAGTTTGTGATCTGAATTGTTGTGGTTAAGAGATGTCACAAACTGGCTCAGTGAATGTGACAAAGAACACACAAAGTTAAACTTAGAACAAAACATTTATTGTAACTAACCAACTAAACATACAATGAGGTGTAGAAGTATGTAAGATTTAACATGAATGCAGTGCATGAATGAGTGGTCTTTGTGCTGTGGAGGTGTTGTATAGGTGCAGAACTAAAACTGAAAGGATGTCAGCAGGTGGGAGGCAGAGAGCGTGAAAGCACATGGCCCAGTTTTCATGTGGGGGCATCTGACGACCCTCAAGCCTGCAACCATTGGCTGCAACAACATCTAAGACAGCGCGGAGGTCATCTCAGATATTACTGGTTGTCTTCCCCAAACAGCAGCATGTAAATGGAAAACAGGGGTGGGCCGAGAATTGATGCCTGAGGTACCCCACACATCAAGTTCACACTGGAAGATTATACATTTCTAATACTAAATAGGAATAAAAACCTTTTTACTGGAATTTCTAAGTCCTTTGTTGGAGGAGAGATATGCATTCTGATGTGAGAGACTCTATTGACTCTATTGAATCCTCAGATTTTTCTGTTGAGGAGGCCATAGCAGTTGTGGGGGACGGCATCACTTAAAAGACTAGATTACTTGGAATAAAACTCTGGGGCGTTTTTTTTTTTTTTTTTTTTTTAAAATAAACTGCTTTCTTAACCTCTGTGTTAAAATTCCTTATAAGTTCTTTCAAATTTCAAGATTTACCATCAGTTTGGAAGCTGTCCATTTCCATTAAAGGGAGGCAGTTTCTATAAGTTGACCATTTTCAGTTACTTGTTAACCAGCACTTTATTAGGCCCTGTTCGTGTCTTTCAGTTCACTTATTGCCACTTTTGGCTTTCTACAGTACTTCTGCCGAATAAACCACTTATTTGTCAGACCTTTTTACATCAGGTTGTTTTTTGTTTTTTTTATGTTTCTTCCTCCCTTCACCTTCCAAACCAAGCCAGGTCAGAGGGGTATGAAAGCATCAGAAAATTAGATTCAAGGGGAGTCAAAGACGGGAGAGCGACCACTGTTTGGCGGCTTATTGCTCCACTGAATGTTTTGCAACACAGACGTAAACATGATGCACTTGTGGTCAGACAGTTTAGATCTATGCCCAGATTGTGGTAGATGTTGAAACACCATATGACTGTGCAAGATTGAAAGTTTGGCCTTTTCAGTGAATTGGCCCAGAGACATTTCTACTGAAATCAAAAATCAGTATATTAATTTATTAAGTTATTTATTGTTAAAGCAGAAGTAAGTGATATATTTGTGTTAATATAAGTCTTAAATAGTTATATCTTCCGACAGCAATCACTTACATAGAGTGTTTGGTCTGAAACACGGGTCTGTCAGTCCCTCTGCTCTGCTCTGAGCCGAGGAGAAAACATTTATCGTATCCTACAGTTTTTATCCAATGAGGAGAGAGAACGGCATGCAGGGCTGTGTGTGCAGCCAAGGGACGCCGTGAATGTGGTGACGTAGGGACGAGGACTGTTATGGTGCGTTCAAGGAAACTCGTAACTCGTGTTTTTCCGACCTGTGAAGTCGTACCAGTTCAATCTGGTTCGAGTTCACGGGTCGGAAGTTATGAGTGGCCGTTATAGTGACTTTCACAGGTAAAACAGGTCGGAAAAACACAAGTGGGTTGCCTGGAACGCTACAAAGTCGTAAGTCGTGACTTGAAGCTGTAATTTACGGTTTCAAAAGCCTGCCTGGAACGCAGCATTACCCAAAACGACCGGATCGCTTACTCCTGCTTTAATTGTTATAGGGACTACAGATGGAAATTAGCTGGGAGCTAAATCTGGTGCAACCATCTTTTCATTTTTTCCTTTAAATGATTAATGTAATTGCACATTGTCCCTTATTAAACTAATAAACTGAACTAAACTAAACTAATCAGTAGTGCAACAAAAATGGTTCAAGACAACATTTTATCCAGCTGTGTCCTTTGTGTGAAGTCTTTATTTAAGAGAAACATCATTATTATCCACATTATTCAGATAACATAAGATCTAATGATCTGAAGCAAATGTGTAGATATGCAAATACAAACAAAGCTTTTTTTTTCTTTTCTTTTTTAACAGTTCTTGTACATGTCCAGTGTGAAATATTAAGGTAAAACAATTTAATGCATTGGTTTTTGTTGTTTCCAGGTGGCTTGGGTTGCATCATGTGGCGAACCTGTGGATTAAGAAAAAAACATTAGGGATATTGACTGACATTCAATATTTGAGTTGTTTTTTTCAATGAAAGTTTTACTATTTCCCTCTAGTAACAAGGTATCTCAAAGGTGACATGGAGAACTGATGATTAAAGTCACCTTTGTTATTTTTTCCAGGCAGGGTGGCCGATAACAGAATATGGAGGTGCCATTTGATTTGGAGGAACGCCTGTAAGAGGAATCAAAGTACAAGTGACATATACTGCAAACAATCTGTGTTTAAGAACATAATTTGTTCAGTCGTTTGTTGATCAGAGCTTGGACTTTACCACTGTTGTTTCTTGTTTGTGGAGGAGTACCAGAGATGTTGGAATACGTAGGGTTAATAAGGATTGTTCCACCTGTGTATTACCAAAGACAACTTATTAACTTTTGTTTGACTTTGAATTGATATAATGCTTTTACTTTGTAATAGAAAGAATTCTAATGTGAGAAAGAAAGATGAACAATTAGTAAAATCATCCAATGTTTCAACCAGTGGTTCCCAAAATTTAACCAAATGAGCTAAATCTTTTTGTTGTTGGTGGTGGTGGTGTTGGTTTGTCTGGTGTCATATTGGATTTTTTTTTTTTGCAATGCTGATACATACTGTATATCAGCATAACATGTTGTGTGAACACATGTCATGTCTCACCATGTGTGGGCTGACACACAAACCCATCCTTTATCTCATCGTAGACTGGAGGTCTTTCTTCACTTGCTGCTGAAAAAATGTGAACACCACAGTGTAAGGGGTCAGCTGAGTAAATATACAAACAATCTAAATGTTGTTTATATCTCCTATTTCAGGCTTCATGGAGTTTTACTAACAACTGGTCAGTGAGCCAATCAGTGGAGAGGGAAGCTCTCTCTCCTGATTGGCTGAATGGTCTCAGTATTCACATAACATAAAGCAGATTTAGAAAAACACTCAGAAACCTAATCCTCATAGTGGTTCTAACGTTTTGTTGTGACATCACAAAGTTACAGAAATTCTCACAACTTGAGAAGAGAACACACACACACACACACACACACACACAAACAGTATAGCTGCTATATATTGAAACAGACATGGAAATCGTCCTATATAAAATATTAACATGATTTCATCCAATCAATTTGCTATCCATCAAACAAGTTTGTCAGTAGGATGAACATTTTATTTTATGTTAACCGTGTTTTCCAGATAAAAAGTAGGCTACCGCTCACCTTGTTTGTTGCGCCTACATTTGTGCGAGAACACAATGATGATGATGACCATGGCAATGAAGAGAAGGAGGAATGTGGAAGCTATTCCTAATACCAAACTAAGCAACTGTTGGTGGCCTTTGCGAACAAAGGGAAGACAAAAGAAAAAAAAAAATAAAACAGCTTGCAAGAAAAGTTAATAGAGGTAGTGATTACAGTAAATCAAAAAGTGGAAATATTGATTTATCTGATGTTACTCACGTAAGATTGGAAGTCGATCGCTCGTATGGGGATCTGTTGATGATGATCAGACATATATGAAAAAGTATGGTAGAATTTGTTGTCCATTAGCAGTTATTTTACAGTGTTGGATAATGTACAAATGTTAATGTTTTTACTTGTAATCTAAACTCTTAGTTTTCATACCTGTAGTTGGTGTGGATGGTGCAGTCGTCTGTGAAGTTGTTGTAGTTGTTACCGGTCGTCTTTTACCAGATGGGATCACTGTCAGCCGCACAACTGATTGATTGTTACAGAAGTATGTTCCTTCGTCTGACGGTATCAGTTTCAAAATGTGCAGTGACTTATCAGCTATTGTACTGTAATGTTTGTCTGGGTCAGAAATGTGTTTTATTTCTCTGTCATCATAAACTGTAAGGATGTCAACTTTAGTCCCTTTAAACTCTCTGCTCCATGTCACATTACTCTCTACAGGGTGAGGACAAGATATAGTGAAGGGTTCCTTCTCTTTAAGTACGTTATATTCTGTTCCTGTGAAAAAAAGGAAAGAAAATCCCATCATTGACAATAAAATAAGAATGCATTTAAGATACTCAAGACTCATATTGTAATACCGTATGTTAAAAACAAAGGGTCACTGATTAATAAAAATGTTCCTACCTGTAGTGCAGCTGCACCCCAGAACAAGGACTAACAGGCAGCAGTAGATCTCCACCTCCATCCTGATACACACTGAAACCTCATACAAACTTCTCCAACAGGAAACACAGTTTATAACTGGTTTGAAAACAGGAAATCTGTCACTGTTTTCAAAGCAAAGCCCAAGTTCTGCAGATATTTATGTCTCTTTGTGGTTAACAGACACTGATGATGATGTTGATGACGATGATGTTGACGATAAATTCAGTCACAGCCAATACAGTGCTGTTACAAAAGAGACATGACTGACTCAAAAAAACTTATCTTGTCTGTCTGTCTGTCTGTGTGTCTGTCTGTCTGTCTGTCTGTCTGTCTGTCTGTCTGTCTGTCTGTCTGTCTGTCTGTCTGTCTGTCTGTCTGTCTGTCTGTCTGTCTGTCTATCTATCTATCTATCTATCTATCTATCTATCTATCTATCTATCTATCTATCTATCTATCTATCTATCTCACATACAACATGTTAATCTAGATATACACATTTTTTTATAAAGATGATGGATTTTAAGATAACAATAAACAACATAATGTGAAAATCGTGTAGCTATCGTGATTCATTTCTTATTTATTTTAAACCTGTCAGAGTTTTGTTGAGGAAAGACTTCACAATGGACTTCTTGCTGTGAGGGGACGGTGTTAGCCACTGTCCCACAGCAATGCCCAAGTCTGCAACCAACAAACCCAAAAATGGAGAAAAAAAATGTCAATGAGTGAACATTAAGGAAACATTGCAGAAATTACATAGAATTTTAACAGATACAAAAAACCAGACCTGTTACAAAACAAAAACAAAACCACTTCTTGAGGAAGTTCAGGCTGATGTGGGAGTTCTCAGACACCAACCAGACAAACCACGCAAATGACAATGATCATGTTGGAAAACATGATGTCATAATGATACAACGTTAAGGTCTCCTCCCCCAACCTGTGACCCACACTCACACGGGTGAAGCTAGCTAACTGCAACAACAACAGTCTTCTTCTTACTTGGTTTGCCCCTTCAGTTTAAGTTTTGTGTAAATCAGCAAACACAACAATAATGGTTGACATGGACAGGAGAGTATGAAACACAATAACCCCATGTTACTTGGGGTTATTTCAAAACCGGCTGTTGAAGTCTGCAGTCCTTTGTTAGCCTATGTGAACACGGCTCGATTTCGATCCACTCAAACTGCCCGGTGTATGTCACACGGTTGAGCTAAATAGTCTCCTGCAGTTAGCTCCTGCAGCTGCACTTCTAAATCTATCATTTGCAGAGAGTGGTAGATGCACCTGATATAAAATTAAATGACTGGCTCCATTGTAGAGGTTTAGCGTTACTTCTCAAAATTTCATTTTTACAATCACATCCGGTCAGGCGTCATGGAAACACGACGTTCTGCCATTGGTGCAGCGTTTAAACCAGAGTGAAAACAAAAGTGTATCAATTTACATAAAGAAGCAACAGGGAAGTGAAGTTTTGGTCAACGAGAGACAGAGAGACAGAGCAAGAGCAACAGAACAACAGAGACTTTTACCTAGTGCTCGACAAAATGACCAGTCATATTTTGATTTCTGTTATGGTTTTTTGGTTTTGATGTTCTGATAGTATAGTTATTTAAGTTTTACAGTAATAAATACATTATTTAATTTTGAAACAGTGGTCTTATGGTACTGCGCTATATAAAAAAAGATTTGCCCCCTGGTATTTTTTAACCGCCCCCTCAGTTACTTCATCCTGGCGTCGGGCCTGCCCCAGTATTGCCAGACAGTCACTGCAACCAGACAGACTGTTTTCGCAGATATCTGATATTCTGATCTTAATGACGCAGGTTATTAGATATCATGTAGGAGACGTGCACATTTCAGCTCTGAACCATGACATGTCATTTTAGCAGCAGGTGATGCAACAGCAACACGATAACTGTGTTTGTTACTGTAATCAGACTTCTGTTGTGATAAAACAACAGTAAATAAATAAATACATTTCATATAAGATTTGCTTTTTAGATCCTCCCTCCTCCATCCTCTCTCCATATTGTTATCGTCATTACTCTTTATCATTAGTATAGTATTGTTGTTGATATTAATATTACTATTGTAACGTCACTCTTTTTTTTTTATTACCCCCCCCCCTCCCTCATGTGTATTATTAACTACTTATCTATTTTATTTCCCTTTAACCTAATTGAAGTATTACTATTATTATTATCATTACTGTTACCAACCTGCATAGATATCTATCATAGATAGCTTCAAAGCACAAATTAAAAAAAATTATGCAGTCTTGTTTCATGCACTTGAAAATAATATCAAGGAAATAAGACCCTTTTTATCTGCCCATGATCTTAACAGACTTGTCAATGCCTTAAAGCAGAAGTAAGCGGAATATTTGTGTTACAGTAATATCTTAAATAGTTATATCTTCCGACGGCAATCACTTACATAAAGTGTTTGGTCCGAAACATGGGTCTGTCAGTCACTCTGCTCTGCTGTAAGCCGAGGTGAAAACTTTTATTTTATTTCCTTGTATCCTACAAGCTTTATCCAATGAGGAGAGAGAACGGCATGAAGGGCTGTGTGCAGCCAAGGGATGCACGTGAATGTGGCGACGTAGGGACGAGGACCAATAGATCCATGACGAGGGTGGGGGCTGCTAACTCCATCGGCTGACAAGAAGTTAGCCAAAACGACCGGATCGCTTCTGCTTTAACCTCTTAACTACTGTAGATTACTCTGATCCCCTTATTTCTGCATTCAACCAAGCTTCATTACATCGTCTTCAGCCGGTTCAAAATGCTGCTGCTGGAAGACATGAATGCATTACTCTTGTTTTAGCTTCACTTCACTGGTTGCCTGTGAAATTAAGAATTGATTTGAAGATTTTTTTTTTTTTTAACTCATGTTTAAAAGGTGAATTCTGGTCATTTTTGACCCCTAAATCATTTTCATGATGGTCACCCAGTGTTGGGGGGGGGGGGGGGCAAAAAACGCGACAAAAATTGATGCAGGCAAACCAGAGTTACACCATGGCTAGACGGCGCTAGGGATAGCGACAATGCTAAAGTATGGGGGCAATTCTTTCAACAACAACAAACACTCAGAAAACAATCAAATATCTATGGTACATGACTTGAATCCTTATGACACACCACTGAACTCATAAACTGTACAGTATAAACAGTATAACTTTGTGTTTTTGCATGTAGTCAGTCACCTCAGACAGCCTATCTCTGAAACATCCTGGAAAGACATTACTATCCGATCGCAGAGCGCCTGCTCTCCCCGCCACAGAAACAAACACTTTTCCTTGTTGTGATGATTTCTTTACAAAAATAAACGGTCGGAGATATTTTGGACATTACCGCTGCACTGCTCGTGCATGGGCCATGAAATTTTACTTATATCTTTTCATTGGATAGGGCGACATTTTTTACTGTTTTCTCCTCATTTTAAGTGTCTTACAGCACTTTGTAACTTTGTTAAAAAGTCTGAAACATATGTTATATGAATAAAGTGTATTTTAAGTTTATTCTTTTGTTGTGGTGGATCTTCTGTAGAAACATGACAAGTAACTGCAGACCTGATAGACTGAAGAAGCCTTTATTACACATCAGCTTTACAGGAAACAATGATGCAGGAGGGTCATTATTCATACACCACAATGGAAACTTCTTAACTCTAAATTTATATAGTTGCTTTCATGCGCAGGAGGAGGAGTTCGGAGAGGAGGTGCAAGAGATTCTTCAAATGTTTCCTTCTGTATCTGTTGAGCTGCAAAAGACAGAGAACAAACATGGAGATGATGGATGATAGTTTTAATTCACCTCTGTAGCAACTTTTCATCCACTGCACACTCATAAATCAGCACAGTGTCTCTATGTTTGTAGGAGTTGTTAGCAACAGTACCACCAAGTGGCCATTCAAAGAGCTTACGATGTTGGAGTTATGACTCCACAATGATCATTAATAAAACTGCATGATTTTTGCTCTTTGAAAATATCTTACACACAGGAAAGTAAAAGCTTTTGTCAACATCACACAAAGAAATGGGTTGTTGGTCTTTAGTAACAAACAGGAAAAAAAATACATCTTGCAAGGAAAGTTGCAAAGGTAGTAAGCAAAGCAAAAGGTGGAAATATTGATGTAAAGGTTAAAACTTAGGTGTTGTCCATTAGTGGTTACTTTACATATTAATGTTTCCAAGGGTAATTTGTAATCTAAACTCTGTTGGTTGTCGTACCTGTTTGCTGAGGACGGTGTGGTCGTCGGTTGAGCTTTTGCAGTTCGTCTTTTACCTAATGGGATCACTGACAGCCGCACAACTGACTGATCGTTACAGAAGTAGGTTCCATCATCTGACAGAGACAGACTGTGAATGAACAGTGACTTGTCACCTGTTGCACTGTAATTTTTGTCTGGGTCAGGAATGTGTTTTGTCTCTCTGTCACCATCAAATGTAAGGATGTCAACTTTAGTCCCTTTAAACTCCCTGCTCCATGTCACATTACCCTCTACGGGGTGAGGACAAGATATAGTGAAGGGTTGCTTCTCTTTACGCACTTTATATTCCATTCCTGTGACAAAAAGAAAAAATGTAGCCTATAATTGACAGTAAATAAGAATGCCTTTAAGAAGATACTCAAGATTCCAGGGTCACTGATTAATTAAAATGTCCGTACCTGTAGTGGAACTGCACCCCAGAACAAGGACTAACAGGCAGCAGTAGATCTCCAACTCCATCCTGATACACTAACTTCTCCAACAGGAGACACAGTTTTTAACTGTTCTGAAAACAGGAAATCTGTCTCATGTTCTGCTTTTTTTTTTTTGTCTTTTTACTTATGATAATGATTCACAGCCAATGCAGGGCTGTTAGTTTAGTTTATTCGTTTATTATGGACAATCCCAATTAATTGACTAGTAATAGCAATAAAAATGGCAGGTTTAGCCAACATCTTGAATATCCTGCTGTCCCTGGTCCGATGACAATAGGCACCCTAAAAAAAACCATTACAGCACATTAATTTAAAAGAGAGTTTAGACAGGGGATAAACCAGGTAGATCAATAAAGATATAAGAGAACTGTAAAACATCAACTCAATCTTGCAGAGACAGCACGTATATAATCCAAACATACAAAAGCAGCACATACTCTATAATCATGTTAGCCACTGTCCCACAGCAATGCCCAAGCCTGCAACCAACAAACCCAAAAATTGAGAAAAAAAAATGTTACAAATGACATAGAATTTGTTACAAAACAAAAGCAAAACCACTTTATGAGGAAGTTCAGGCTGATGTGGCAGTTCTCGGACACCAACCAGACAAACCACACACATGACAATGATCATATCGGAAAACATGCTGTCATGATAAACAAGTGTTACGATCTGGAGTCATTTGGTGGCTTTTCTTAAAGCTAGTTGGTAAGTCGATGGAATTGCAAGAGATTCTTCAAATGTTTCCTTCTGTATCTGTTGAGCTGCAAAAGGCAGAGAACAAACATGGAGATGATGGATGACCTCTGTAGCAACCTTTCATCCACTGCACAGGCATGAATCAGCACAGTGTCTCTATGTTTGTAGGAGCTGTTAGCAGCACCACTAAGTGGCCATTCAAAGAGCTTACAATGTTGGAGGTATGACTCCACAATGATCATTAATAAAACTGCAAGATTTTTGCTCTTTGAAATATCTTACACACAGGAAGGTAAAAGCTTTTGTCAACATCAAACAAACACACTCTGAGGAACACTCTGACACCGACCTTTACCAAGAACAAAACACAAGACCAGACTAAACCACACTAAATTCTGAGGAAGTTTCAGGCTGATTTCAGAGTTATCAGATGCCAACCAAACCACTGATGATGACAATGTCAGAGTGTTACTAGCTTTCGTCGTCTTTCTTAACTTGACAAACACTAAATGTATGAGTCAATATAAACAGTGGAAGGGAACCACAGATGGTATGACAATAAAAGTGGTGTATTTCCCATTCTAAAGGCTCCATATTGTACATTTTTCCAGGGTTTTGTTCCATCTTGCAAGAGGGATTTGTGAAGTGTGATGTCACATAATAGGAGGTAGGTTTTTATAACCTGCAACGAATATTAAGTAAAGATGAACAAGTTGTGCGTTGATGTGTGTGTATGTGCAAGGAGACATTTAATCAGACTTGTGTTGTGGTGGAGGTTTAATTGATAGATTGCAGGTAACTGCAGACCTGATGACTGTAGAAGCCTTTATTACAGTAATGATGATTTACCAACAACTTTACCAACTGCATCATTATTAAATATTAACTCAGATCATGTCTTACCACATCACTTCAACAGGATACAATGATGCAGGAGAGTCATTATTCACACAATGAAAACTTCCTCACTCTACATTTACATAGTTGCTTTCATCCACAGGAGGAGTTTGGAGAGGAGGTGCAAGAGATTCTTCAAGTTTCTCCTTCTGTATCTGTTGAGCTGCAAGATACAGAGAACAAACATGGAGATGATGGATGATAGTTTTAATTCAACTCTGTTGCAACTTCTCTGTCAGTGCCAAGGGGGCAGTTGTCGGTCTGAGAAGTGAAGCTCACTTCCGCGTTCAAAAAACTGCAATCCCCTCGGCTGTCGCTGGGGGCTGGCTCCAGAAGGGAGCAACTCCAATTGAGCCCCATGTTAAAATAGCCGATTTTACAGCTTAAAAAAACATATTTACAGCCTGGTACATTTTATTTTTTTGGTCTCAACCGATAGTTTCTACCCCCGCACACACTCTGAGGGGGGTGAATTTTTTTTAAGCTCTACTGTTTTACTGTTATTAGGTTTAAAATTCTGGCCAATCAGGACGCGGAAACGTTGAGTGACAGGTCCTGAGACCGCTGCTTCGAGGCCAGTGGGCGGGCCCTCGGCCGGCTAACGGCCGCACCGCTCCTAATATGGCAAGTAGAATCCAACATGGCGCGGTTCAAACCCCCGTAGTAGTGGCACAAAACAGACTCCCCCAAACCAATGGGTGACGTCACGAGTGCTACGTCCATTCCTTTTACAGTCTATGGTCAGTGCACACATAAACAGCAGTGTCTCTATTTTTAGAGTAATTGTTAGCAACAGCACCACCAAGTGGCCGTTTAAAGAACTTGCAGCATTGGAGGTATGACTCCGAGAAGCAGAAAATCTGATGCAACAAACATCAAGTGTCTCTACATTAGTACATTTTAAATTTCAAAATGCATGAAACCAAACACAGGTAAACTGTGTATATTCACCTTTTCTCTGGGTAACGACAATGACGCTGATCATGGTGATAAGGGAGAGTATCACAAGCACTGTAAAAACAGGCATTTGCCACAGGTAACAAGAAGCTGAAGAAGTTGGAGCTGTTGGTGAAAGACATAAACAAAGGAAAGAGACAAATTTACCTTTCTTTATTTTTGCCTAATGCAGTGGACATTGAGTGTGATTTTGGGTTGCCTTCAGGTGGCTGAGTTCAACTGAGCAAATGAAACAGATGTAATCATTATTCACTTTAATATAACATCTTGCAAGGAAAGTTGCAGGTAGTAAGCAAAGCAAAAAGTGGAAATATTGATGTAAAGATTAAAACTTACTAAGCATTGCAATACATAGTGCATCTGTGCAACATTAGCAGCACCAACACCTCATAGGCCATCATCGATCATATTTTCCTCCGTTTTACCTTTGTTTTCTCATTGTAAGAGTGAAATGCTGTCTGCTTCGCTGCCTAACCTGATGGTTATGTTGAACAGCTTGCTGGACCATGTGCATTTCATTAATAAAAAGAACAAACACATACCCCAAAGCAGATAATTACAGAGGTAACTGTGGTATTATGAATGACAGTCAACACGCCACTGTATGGACCACCCTCAGAGAGAGTGATCCATACAATGGCGAGTTGACCAAATATGAAACTGAACAGCTAACTTAACATGCTGCTCTGTGCTTGCTGTTTGTTTTTGCAGGTCAGGAGGGAGGGATTTCCTCTCCTACTTTGACCAATCAATGAGCATCCCTTTCAAATATGTGGGATTCGTCAGAAAGTTTGGCTGAAATGGCAAAGTAAAAGCAGAACAGTAGCAAGTGATAAAAAATGACCTTAGCTATCATACCTGTGGTTGGTGGTGTGGATGGTGCAGTCAGGTACGTTTTTGTAGTTGTTAGCACTAGTCTTTTACCAGATAGGATCACTGACAGCATCACAACTGATTGATTGTTACAAAAGTATGTTCCTTCATCTGACGGGGTCAGTTTGAAAATGAACAGTGACTTATCATCTATTGTACTGTAATGTTTGTCTGGGTCAGGAATGTGTTGTGTTTCTCTGTTGCCATTAACTGTAAGGATGTCAACTTTAGTCCCTTTAAACTCTCTGCTCCATGTCACATTACTCTCTACGGGGTGAGGACAAGGTATAGTGAAGGGTTCATTCTCTTTACGTATTTTAAGTTCTATTCCTGTGAAAAAAAGGAAAGAAAATCCCATCACTGACAGTAAAATAAGAATGCATTTAAGAAGATACTCAAGATTCATATTGCAATATGTTAAAAACAAAGGGTCACTGATTAATTCAGATGTTCTTACCTGTAGTGCAGCTGCACCCCAGAACAAGGACTAACAGGCAGCAGTAGATCTCCACCTCCATCCTGATACACACTGAAACTTCTCCAACAGGAAACACAGTTTTTATCTGGTTTGAAAACAGGAAATCAGTTACTGCTCTCAAAGCAAAGCCCACGTTCTGCAGATATTTATGTCTCTTTGTGGTTAACAGACACTGATGATGATGTTGATGACGATGAGAAAAACGTATCTTGTCTATCTATCTATCTATCTATCTATCTATCTATCTATCTATCTATCTATCTATCTATCTATCTATCTATCTATCTATCTATCTATCTATCTATCTATCTATCTATCTATCTATCTATCTATCTATCTCACATACAAAATATTACAGTAATCTAGATACAATGTGAAAATCCTGTAGCTATGTTTATCATGATTCATTTCTTAACCAAAGAGCTGGTTACTTAGTAAGCAAGCTTGCACACATTGTTACTGTAACTTACATGTGAGTGTGTATGTAAATGTTTTCTGGTTATTACAGTAATATGTGCATGAGTGTGGTTATTAGATGAGGGTGAGGATGGGGAAGGAGATAGTTGGACTGTTGTCTGTGTGCTTGTGTTTGAATGTGTGATGAGAATACTGTAAGAGAGAGTATGTGCTGTTCATTTACTGTAATTCTATTGTGCATTTCATGATTTGGCACTCTTGTTCCCTGCTTTTGCTATAGGCTGTCTATTTTAAAAAATATTTCAGATCATGTCACTTTTATTCAACATTCTTAATATATTGTTATCTGTCTGTTTCTTACCTGCCCAGGGACTACAGGTGGAAATTATCAAATGTTGCTACAACCTGGCTCAAGGCATCTTCTCTTGTTTTACAAGATTAATGTTTTTGTGCATTGTCCCTGTTTTACAGTAAATAAATAAATTCCTAAAATTCCTAAATTCATTTTACGTAAACCTGTCAGAGTTTTGTTGAGGAAAGACTTCACATTGGACTTCTTGCTGTGAGGGGACAGTGTTAGCCACTGTCCCAAAGCAATGCCCAAGCCTGCAACCAACAAACCCAAAAATGGAGAGAAAAAGATGTAAGTGGGCGAACATTAAGGAAACATTGCAGAAATTACATAGAATTTTAACAGATATGAAAAACCAGACCTGTTACAAAACAAAAACAAAACCACATTTTGAGGAAGTTCAGGCTGATGTGGGAGTTAACCAGACAAACCACACACATGACGATGATCATGTTGGAAAACATGCTGTCATGATAAACAAGTGTTACTACCTTGAGTCATTTGGTGGCTTTTCTTAAAGCTACAGTTGGTAAGTCGATGGAATTCCAAGACTTTGTCGGAAATTTCAAAACGATACAACGTTCAGGTCTCCTCCCCCAACCTGAGAGTGACCCACACTCACACGGGTGAAGCTAGCTAACTGCAAACACAACAATAATATAATGGTTGACATGTGTCACAGACAGGAGAGTGTGAAACACCATAACCCCATGTTACTTGGGGTTCTTTCAAAACCAGCTGTTGAAGTCAGTCCTTTGTCAGCCTATGTGAACACGGCAGGATCTCGATCCACTCAAACTGCCCGGTGTATGTCACACGTTTAAGCTAAATAGTCTCCTGTAGTTAGCTCCTGCAGCTGCACTTCTAAATATATCATTTGCAGAGAGTGGTAGATGCACCTGATATAAAATTAAATGACTGGCTCCATTGTAGAGCTTTAGCGTTACTTCTCAAAATTTCATTTTTACAATCACATCTGGTCAGGCGTCATGGAAACACGACGTTCTGCCATTGGTGCAGCGTTTAAACCAGAGTGAAAACAAAAGTGTATCAATTTACAGAAAGAAGCAACAGGCAGCGAAGTGAAGTTGTGGTCAACGAGAGACGGAAAGACAGCACAAGAGCAACAGAACAACAGAGACTTTTACCTAGTGCTCGACAAAATGACCAGTCTTATTTTGATTCTAGAAATGACCACGTTCTGTTATGGTTTTTTGGTTTTGATTTTCTGATAGTATAGTCTGTTAAGTTTGACAGTAATAAATACATTATTTAATTTTGAAACAGTGGTCTTGCTGCGCAATATAAAAAAAGATTTTCCCCCTGGTATTTTTTAACTGCCCCCTCAGTTACTTCATCCTGGCGTCGGGCCTATTGCCAGACAGTCGCTGCAACCAGACAGACTGTTTTCGCAGATATCTGATATTCTGATCAGGTAATGACGCAGGTTATTAGATATCATGTAGGAGACGTGCACATTTCAGCTCTGAACCACGACATGTCATTTTAGCAGCAGGTGATGCAACAGCAACACGATAACTGTGTTTGTTACTGTAATCAGACTGGAAGTTGGAAGTTGTTGTTTTTTAGATAAATTAGTGTAGAAGCATTTACGTTTTTATGATGATTTACCAACATGTGTGTGTATCATTACTAAATATAAACACAGACCATGTTATTACCACCTCAATTCAAGAGGATAATGTTTATTCTTTTGTTGTGGTGGAAGTTCTGAAGAAACATCACAAGTAACTGCAGACATGATAGACTGAAGTGGCCTTTATTAATGATTTAGTAACATTTTAGTTGGTTTACCAACATTTATAACTGTATCATTGTTAAATATAAACTCAGATCATGTTTTTACCACATCACTTAAACAGGATACAGTGATGCAGGAGAGTCATTATTCACACACCACAATGAAAACTTCCTCACTCTACATTTACATAGTTGCTTTCATCCACAGGAGGAGGAGTTTGGAGAGGAGGTGCAAGAGATTCTTCACGTCTCCCCTTCTGTATCTGTTGAGCTGCAAAGGACAGATAACAAACACAGAGATGCTGGATGATAGTTTTAATTCAACTCTGTTGCAACTTCTCTGTCAGTGCACACATAAAACAGCAGTGTCTCTATGTTTAGAGTAGTTGTTAGCAACAGCACCACCAAGTGGTCATTAAAAGAACTCGCAACATTGGAGGTCAGACTCCACAATGATGACATGTGTACATTTTAGATTTTAAAATGCATAAAACCAAACACAGGTAAACTGTGTATATTCACCTTTTCTCTGGGTAATGATAATGATGCTGATCATGGTGATAAGAGAGAGTATCACAAGCACCGTAAAAACAGGCATTTGCCACAGGTAAGAAGAAGCTGGAGAAGCTGGAGCTGTTGGTGATGTTGTCGTCGCGGAAAGAGACAAACAAAGGAAAGAGACAAATTTACCTTTCTTCATTTTTTGTAGGTAAATAAACATGTTCATGTCTAACGCAGTGAGATGACATTGAATGTGATCCAAAAAGTACAGTTCAGATTTTGGGTTGCCTTCATGTGGCTGAGTTCAACTGAGCAAATGAAACCAATGTAATCAGTATTCACTTTCTTTTTTTTTGCGCTGTGATTATTAAGAAATCAGAATGATTTTTGCTCTTTGAACTGTCCTAAACACACAAAGGTAGAAGCTTTTCCTAACATCAAACAAAGAAATGGGTTGTTGGTCTTTGGTAACAAACAGAAGACAACAGGAAAAATATATAACATCTTGCAAGGAAAGTTGCAGAGGTAGTAAGCAAAGCAAAAAGTGGAAATATTGATGTAGCCTAAAGATTAAAACTAACAAGTGCAGAAAACAAGTAAACCATGGTGTGGTTTGTATGGAGTGTGAACACTCACCGGACCAAACACAGGACCAAATGTAGAAAGTGTTGCAATACACAGTGCATCTGTGCAACATTAGCAGCACCAACACCTCGTAGTCCGTCATTGATCATATTTTTCTCCGTTTTACCTTTATTTTCTCATTGTAAGAGGTAACTGTGATGTGAGGGTCTAAGGGCAGAGGATGTTGTTATGATGTCATGTAAAGCCCTTTGAGACAAACTGTTTGTAAAAACGGGCTATACAAATAAAATTGCCTTGCCTTGCTTTTGCAGGTCAGGAGGGAAGGATTTCTCTCCTACTTTGTCCAGTCGACAAGCGCCCCTTTCAAATGCATGTCGTTATTCAGAAAGTTTTGCCCGCTTTAGAAATGGCAAAGCAAAAAGCAGAATAGAAGCAAGTGATAAATGCAATTTTCAGCCCCCCAATCAAACAAAAGTCCTCTTGGTCAGGTGTGAAAACGACTTTAGTTGTCATACCTGTGGTTGGTGTGGACGGTGCAGTCGTCAGTGAAGTGTTTGCAGTTGTTACCAGTCGTCTTTTACCAGATGGGATCACTGACAGCCGCACAACTGGTTGATTGTTACAAAAGTATGTTCCTTTGTCTGACGGAGACAGTGTGTGAATGAACAGTGACTTGTCACCTGTTGTACTATAATGTTTGTCTGGGTCAGGAATGTGTTTTGTTTCTCTGTTGCCATTAACTGTAAGGATGTCAACTTTAGTCCCTTTAAACTCTCTGCTCCATGTCACACTACCCTCTACGGGGTGAGGACAAGATATGGTGAAGGGTCCCTTCTCTTTACGTACGTTATATTCTGTTCCTGTGACAAAAAGGGGAAAAAAATATAAAAATGCATTTAAGAAGATACTCAAGATTTATGTTGTGATATGTTAAAACAAAGGGTCACTGGTTAATTCAGATGTTCTTACCTGCAGTGGAACTGCACCTCAGAACAAGGACTAACAGGCAGCAGTAGATCTCCACCTCCATTCTGATACACACTGAAACTTCTCCAACAAGAAACACAGTTTTTAACTGGTCTGAGAACAGGAAATCTGTCTCATGTTCTCCTTTTTTTTGTCTTTTTACTGATGATGATGATTTAGAGCCAATACAGGTCTGTTAGTTTAGTTCATTTGTTTATTATATCGTGGACAATCCCAATTAATTGACTGTAGTAATAACAGTAAAAAGGGCAGCTTTAGCCAACATGGCTTATATTCTGCTTTAGGCCCGATGACAAAATAAAAAACAATACATTACAGCACATTAATTTAAAGAGAGTTAAGACAGAGAAGAAACCAGATAGATCAATATAAGAGAACAGTAAAACATCAATACAATCATGCAGAGACAGCACATATAATCAAAACACACACATACTGTATAATCGCACACAATTGTTTGTTAAGTGGATGTTTGTGTTTTTATTGCGTGGCAAAGCAGTTTCCCCTTGGGGATCAATAAAGTTTTCTAATCTAATCTAATAACACATACAATCATATTAAGGGATGCAGACAGACATCATACTGTAGGCTATAGACAGGCAGCATCCACGATCATCCAAATACAAAAGAGACATGACTGATTCAGAAAAGGTTGTCAATGATAAACCCTTTATAAACTTTGAAAAAGTAAGATATGACACACAGTGTATGTGTATGTTCCACTATCAAGAGTAGAGTTTATGCCTTAAGTCACATTTAAGGGGATATCATTATTACATAACAACATATTAATCTAGATATAGCCTACACATAATAAAATTTGTGTGTGCTAGCAATATATATTTTCAATATAATGTGAAAAAAATCGGCAGTATGGTGGTGCAGTGGTTAGCACTATCGGTTAATTGGCGACTCTAAATTGCCCATAGGTGTGAATGGGAGTGTGAATGGTCTGTATATGTTAGCCCTGCGATAGACTGGCGACCTGTCCAGGGTGTACCCCGCCTCTCTTGCCTGAAGTCAGCTGAGATAGGCTCCAACTCACTCGCGACCCTAGTGCAGGTTCAGTGGAAAGAAATAGAAAAAGAATGAATGAATAATGTGAAAAAAATGACTCATCTGTCCACAAAGCTTTTGGGAGAATGTCCTTTGGTCCTTTACTCTTTTTTGACAATTTTGTCGATGTCTGTATATATAACATAATGTGAAAACCCTGCATGTTTATTAAAATTAATTTCTTATTTATTTTAAACATGTCAGAGTCTTGTTGATGAGAGACTTGACATTGGCCTTCTTGACTTCTTGGTGAGAGTGTTTAGCCACTGTCCAACAGCAACACAAGCTACAACCCACAAACCCCAAAAATAGAAAAAAAATAAAAGAAAGCCAGCAAGCGAACGTAAAGGAAATTTGGTGGAAATGACACAGAATTTTACCAGGAACGAAACACAAGAACAGACCTGTTACAAAATAAAAACTAAACCACACTAAATATTGAGGAAGTTTCAAGCTGATGTCAGAGCTCTCAGACGCCACCCAGACAAACCACACAAATGATGATGAAACTTTTGATGTTTTTTCTTAACTTAATAACATTTGATGAAAGAACACTTTATGTATTTAGAGTCAACATAAACAGTGAAAGAGAACCACAGCGGATGGTATGACAATAAAAGTGGTGTATTTGCAGTTCTAAAGGCTCCATGTTGTACACTTTTCACGATGTTACACAGTAGCAGACCCGCAACAAATAAAGTGTAAAAGTAAACAAGTAGGGGCGGAGTTTAGCTCAGTTGGTAGAGCACCCGCCCCATGTGTTGAGGCTATAGTCCTCGCTGCAGGCGGCCCCGGTTCGAGTCCCGCGTCGGACGGCCCTATCCTGCATGTCATTCCCCCCATCTCTGCCTCCCATTTCCTGTCACACTCTCAACTGTCCTATCAAATAAAGGCATGAAAAGCCAAAAAATATACTTTAAAAAAAAAAAAAAGTAAACAAGTAAAGGTGAACAAGTTGTGTGTTAAGTGTGTGTGCATCTACAATAAGTGTAATTTCATTTTGAAGGAGACAATTTAACTCCTCCACACTGCTTAAAGCCCCTGTATGGAGCTTTTAACTGGACACGCAAAAGTCTCTGGTTTCTGCTGATGTGTCTCCGTTACCTACAACAGCAAATAAGCCCATCAGTGTGAAGATACGCTATTTCTAAGTAGTCTAATTCTATACCTCTGGAAGGCATGGTCGGGTCGGACCACTGACGAAACGATACGAATAGATACATTACGCTGCTAATAAAAAATTTTAAAAAGCAAGTCCCGTCTTCTTTCCGACATTTCCAAAACAAATCTACACGTGCCGGCCAGACAAACGTCTTCATGACAGTGGGAAATGCAGTCTTCAAAATCAACACTAAATGAAAAGTCTGTACAAGGGCTTTAATGACATATAACTGTAGAACAATCCGCAAACATATCTTTAACTGGCTTTACTCAGAGCAAGTGGCATATTATTGGTAAAGATAGAGTAGAGCAATAGATCCAAGCAACTGGGGGACACCACATTGTACTGTCTTGACATTAGAAAAACTACCATTCAACTGCAGACCTGATGACTGTAGAAGCCTTTCTTAATGATGATTTACCAACATTTATAACCATATCGTTATTAAATATGTGTGCAGGAGGATGCAATGGTGCGGGAGAGTTATTATTAACACAATGGAAACCTCCTCACTCTATGGTACATTTACATAGATGCCTTCATCCACAGGAGGAGGAGTTTGGGGAGGAGGCGCAAGAGATTTTTCAAGTTTCTCCTTCTGTATCTGTTCAGCTGCAAAAGACAGAGAAAGAGAGCCAACATAGAGATGATGAATGATAGTTTTATTTCATTTCCGTTGCAACTTTTCAGCCAGTGCATTGTTTACGTAAAACAGCACAGTCTATGCGGTAATATGAGTTGTTAGCAACAGCACCACCAAGTGGCCGTTCAAAGAGCTTACAACATTGGAGGTACAGTATGACTCCACAATGATGAGGGGGTATAAGCAGAAAATCCAACATCTATAGTGTCTCAGCTTCAGCACATTTTACATTGTCAAACACACAAAACCAAACACAAGTCAAACTACTGTATATTCACCTTTTCTCCGGATAATGACGATGATGCTGATCATGGTGATTAGGTAGAGCATCACAAGCACCGTGCGAAGAAGCATCAGCCACAGGTCAGGAGAAGCTGGAGAAGGTGAAGCAGGTGATGCTGTCGTCGCTGTTATTGTCGGTTCTGTTGTTGTCCGTTCTGCTGTTGTTTCACCTTTTGTGTGGAGAAATTAACACAAGAAGTAGAGGTGTTCAGACTTTTCCTTTATTTGTAAATGTGCTTTTTTTAGTTTAGTTTTTTTGCTCTGTGAAATGTCTCAAACATCAGAACAACTTTAATGTAGTCTGCTGTTACCTAAGGGGATCACCGTCAGTCTCACAGCCTCATCGTTGCAGTAGTATGTCCCACTGTCCGAGACAACAGCGCTTTTAATGATCAGTGACTTTTCTGGCGATGAACTGTGTCGTCGCTGTAGTTCATTGTGTCTGATCCAGTGATCACTCCTGGCTGTAATTAAGAGAACTCTTTGTCCATTACTCTCTCTGCTCCACTTCACTGAACCCTCCACAGGTCCTGGACAAGGCAGGTAGACCCGCTGTTTCTGAACAACTATTTTATGACTTAAACCTGTAAAAACACAGATCTATGTGTTAATAAACATGCAACTGTCAAACACAGTGAGAAAACACATGGATGTCACTGTTTTTAAGTTGTTTTTTTGGTACAAAGTGATAATACTACTATGAACATTGAGCACAGAAACATATCCAGTAACAGTGCTCCTGTCTTTATGAATTATCATTAAGAAGTCTCTTAATACAACTTTTTTTAAATTGTCATTTTACCTGAATTTCTACCTGTTCTTTTTGTGGTTGTTCTTTTCCTTGTCGTTGGTTTCATTGTTGTTGTTGTTCTTTTCCTTGTCGTTGGTTTCATTGTTGTTGTTGTTCTTTTCCTTGTCGTTGGTTTCATTGTTGTTGTCATCGTTGTCGTTTTCCCTTTTGGGGGAGAAATTGAAATACACTTCACAGTAACAGATTTGATATGCACTGAGAAAAAAATCAATCATTTGTAAAACGAGAGAGACGGAACTGGGCCACGCCTACTTTTGTAACAAGGTGTCAACAACAAAAGTGGTGTTGGATAAAATTCAGACTCAGGGAAAATTGTTGAACACGATAACCAACTGAGGAAGTTAAAGGTTTTCTGCTAAAAATGTAGTTAAAAATGTCACCATTCTTATTTTAATAGGGAAATACACAAACAGCAGCTGGTTAGCTTAGTTCAACATAGATTATCAGGGTTCTTACGGATCCTTAAAAAGTCTTAGAAGGCATTGAATTCATTCATCTAAAAACAAGGCTTTAATTGGCATTAAAATGTCTTAAATCAATTTTTCAAAGGTCTTAAAAATGTTAACACATGGTGAGTGGGATTTTATGATTGTAATTAGTCTCAAATCTCAAAATAATTGGTAACATTCTGACATAGAGAAGTTAGTGGCGGCCGTCAACGCTAAATTTCTCACCGCTTCCAGCTCCCAAATCAGTTTTTCCCCCCAATCATTCATGTAGCAGTCACTTTACCTTGGACCACATAGGAAAGTGGGTAAAATTGTCCCTAACCCTATGTAATAGATGTGGTGATGTTTTTTTGTTTGTTTTTTTTTCATTTGTGTTTATTGTGAAGTCGGTCTTACATTTAATTTCAAGTGGCATTAAAAACGTCTTAAAAAGTCTTAAATTTAAGTTGGTTTAAGCTGTAGGAACCCTGATTATGGAACTGTGATTAAATCATTCAAAAATGTACATTATTACATTTTAAGCTGCTACAAAATACTTTACATTCACATCAAAAATGTAGCATTTCAGTAAGATGATATTTTATTTGACATGGAATTCAGTTAGCATGTTAGATGAAAACATTTCAAATATAAATTGGACATTTGGAAAGAAAAATCAGAGCAAAACTGCTAAAGTCTGATGTTTACCTGATGGGTTCACGGTCAGTTCTGCTGCTAACTCATTGTTGCAGAAGTATCTTCCAGTATCTGAGGCAAGAGCGCTGCGAATGATCAGTAACCTGAATTTGTCTGCGTTTGAAGTGTATCGATCATCTGGGTCATTGTGCTTGTCGATCTCCTTTATTTCATCAGTTCTTAGTATGTCAATTCTGTTTCCATTGCTCTCTCTGCTCCAATTTGCGAAACCCTTGACAGGTTGAGGACAAGGTAGAAAGACAGTCGCTTTCTCCTCAGCTACTTTATGAATCATTCCTGCAAAACACAGATTTATTTTATTTTATGTTATTTACCACTCCAAATTGCTTCAAGGTTGTTTCATGTCCAAATCAACCAATGGCTGAGTTCAGCTGAGTATAAGTGAAACAGCCATAATCAATAAGAATGTATTGATTTGATAAACACAATAAAAGGTCTTACCTGCAGTGACATTAAAGCCAAGAACAAAGGCCAGCAGGCAGCAGTAGATATTCATCCTCATCCTGACACAGACTGAAATCAGTCAGGGCACATCGTGATGTCCAACCTCAATATCTGCTGTCCTGTCTGAACAGGAACTGAGTGGTGACATCCTCACCACTGTCTGTCTCTTTGTGGTCGATGCACGTCAGTTAGCAGGTAAGCATTCTTTCGCCACAATAAGTTTGGAGTAGCCTATCAACTTTCAGTTATAGACTGTATAGACAATTTCCCAATTGTAGCTTTGTCTTACAGTAAAATTATAAATTGCATTTTATTTGTAGACTTCACAATTTGAGAAACACAATGAATTTCTTCACTGTGTTAAACAACTTCTGTATCACTGTTACTGGTGAAATACATGATATTGCTTAAATGTCTTTGTGTGGCAACCTAAAACAACAGGATGTCAAGGCTGACATCATTGCCCTACCAACAAATAACTATGTAGGCCTAACAGCCACCTCGCTTTATTTTTTTTCCTGTGTAACTTACATTGTTTTGTGTTAAATTGTTATTATGGCTATTGAACGACCCATGGTAAACAATCTACAGGGCAGAGGTCAAATATCCATCTTTTATCGTTTGCTATTAGCAGGTTCTAAAGAAAACTCTCTCTCTTATCTATCTGCATGGAAAAATGATCTTCAATCAGACATTAGTGTAGAGGACTGGGAGAAGGCATGTCTTCTGGCTCAAACTCAAACTATAAACACAAGATGCAAACTCCTACAGTATAAATGGTTGCTTAGAACTTATATCACACCTGTTAAACTGCACCACTTTGATCCCAATATTCCTGACTACTGCACCAAATGTATGGAAGAAGTTGGTACCCTGATACATTGTATGTGGAGCTGTCAAAAACTGCAGATATTCTGGAAAGAGGTTCTTGACTTAATTTCTAAACTCACAGAAAAGGTCTCAGGTTATCCTGAGAATTTCCCAGTGACTGTAAAAAAAACGTAAACTAATTAATTTCTGTCTGTTGATGCCTTAAAATGGAAGGAGATTCAAGGACCTACCGTGGGCCAATGGATTACAGAGCTGTCATCTAATTTGGCACTGGAAAAACTGACGTACGAGGAAAAGTTGAGGACTTTAACAAGATGTGGTCGTCTTTCCTAACCTTCATGAATAATCTGAATGTGCAACCTAGAACTGGACAAGATCTGTTCAATAATGGTTGGAGTATTAGTACTGTGAAGTAGAAATAGAGATGAAGAGAAGGACTGAATTGTGGACCTATGTTGTTTTGAATAAATGTTTCTGTGCATATTGATGTTCACAGGAATGTATACAGGCTAAATATGTAATGCACATTTTGATACTATTATCAAAACTTTATTTACCGTAGATCTTATTGTGGGTGGGATGAAGGTGGGTTAGAAGGGTTTCTGTTTCTGTTTTTTATGTGTTATATTGTTGTTGTTGTGTATGAACGTTTGTTCATTAAAATGGAAAATCAATAAAGAAATTGTGAAAAAAAAATGTTATTATGGATCTCAATATTTTAAGTTTATTATCAACCATTTTATCAATTGCTTGACTGTCTTTACTTTTGTTTTGTTTTTTATCCTAATTTTGAGCACATAGGCCTACAGAGAAGATAGATAGATAGATAGATAGATAGATAGATAGATAGATAGATAGATAGATAGATAGATAGATAGATAGATAGATAGATATTAAGGTAGAATCAAGGTGGCTGTGTATCTCAAGGGGAAACTCACGTTGTTATTGTTAGGCTACACGTTATTCTGTGTAAGTGTCTCTAGATGGCACTATTTTTGTTTTCTTCCAAATACTTCAGTGGACTAAAAGCAAAGCTGCAGGTCTGTGTTCATCCACTTTCTTTAGTGCACAACACCATCCAATCCTCAAGTGGCACATCCTATCTCTGACCTAAACACAAGTTACTGAGTCAAACTTAGAGGGTTAACGCTGTTGTTTTCACGTTGTCCTCATTCACCCCTTCTCTGGAGTTATGTAATAACTATCCCCTTATAATTCCATGGAATTAGGCGTAGAAATAAAAGTCAAAGCAGTGGACTGGTATGCAAAGTCAACGTGTAGCTTGGTTTAGTTATATAAAGCACGTGTTTACTTTATTTTGGCGTAAAGGACGACAAAAACATTGCTTTATTTTCTAATGCTCGAATCAACGTGATTTTCAGCAAAATATTTTTTTTTCTTTGCCTTGCCAGACTGTGATTGGCCAGTGTATTTGTCAATGAAAAACGACGCTGCGGTTCCCTCATTTTGATTGGTCAAATGCACGTCAATCAGATTGCGACCGTTGGATTGGGTTGAATCATCTTTAAAACCCTCTCCCCAACGACAGAGTCCCTGACTGATCTCATTGGCTCATCCTCTTGTCCGTCACGCCAGCTTTACTCTCATTGGCTGCTCGGTGCAAGTGGGCGGTGACGTTCTGGGGAAAAACGTTTCCTTGTCTGTCATATGCGAAGCAAGAAGGGGAGACCGGATAAATCCTTGTGGGGACACTAACTGCCTACAAATATCACCTTTTGCGTCAAAGGGAAGCCCTCGTAATTTGAATAATAAATGGAAATCTTTGCCTAGTATCGGATAGCTCTCTTAATGCTAAAGATAGTAGCGGTATTCGGTCTGTGTTCGCCGTTATCACGTCGCTATCCGAGTCTTCAAACACACCGCCGCCGCCTTTGTGGCGATGAGCACGGAATTACTATCAGAGTTGGACAGCCGGTTCTTCGCTGATAACCTCCTGACCAGCGAAGACTGGGGTGAGTAAACATTTAAATCCTCCAGAAGTGGAAGTTAAACTGATATTCAAGCGGCTACAGCAGAGCAGAGCCGGGCTGTGATAACGAGAGCGTGGATGGAGGCGAGGCAACCGGGGCCAGGGAGGTTATAAAACAGTAGGTGAAGCCGCACTGTGCGCGACGACTTCGCCGAATGCCGCGTCGCTCACATTGAGATTACATTGGGTCGCGCCGTCATGTATCCCAGCATGCTTAGCGCAGCGAAGGGATCGCCTTCGCGGCGCGACCCAATGTAATCTCAATGTGAGCGACGCGTATGGTTCGGCTTCACCTTTATTTCTCCGTATTTTCGCTCACTTTTGCGCGTTTATTTCGTGTTTATGTGTTGATTTGCGCGTGGAATGTGCGTTACAGTACAGTGGATGGGGGGGTTTGGTGTATTTATTATTCGTGTGTGTGTCTGTTTCCTCCGGATATGTCAGTTTATCTTTAACACAGTGGGTGGAAGCGTGATCACACATTAATACAACCACGTCTCCCCCTCCTCCTCCTCCTTTCACTTTGCATTTTATCTTCCTGTGTTAACATGTTTCTGGTTAAAATGGCCTCTAACATAACTTGGTGGATTTGATGAGCTGCAATTAACGATTAATTTATCATCGATTACCTAATCTCAGTCACTTATGTTTACAGTCGAATCTCGTTAGAGAATTAAAGGTTATTACCGCAGCTGAATAAAAGGTGAAATCACAATTATTCTCACTCTAAATTGTATATTATATCAATACAAATGAATGAATGCACTAACTACTCTCAGTTCTGGGATGTATGCTTAATGAAACCAAATTGCATCATCCAAACACAGAGCAAAACAAATCAGATCACCTTCAGTAGCTGAGGAAGCAACTGCCCAAGACCCCCAAAGTCTATATGTGTAGAAGTTGGTTGTACTAAATTTGCTTATTTTAAATTAATTTATTAACACAACATGATTGCACAGATCACCTGTCCTCCATGCTCTGTCCTTAACCTGGTCACAGACAGTGTCAAAATCTTTGAAGACATGATTGGTTAATTAGTTGACATTAAGCTAATTCAGTTAAAAGTTTTGTTTTTACAAATCATGTCCATTTTTTTTCTGTTTGAAGTGAGTGACAGGCAGAAAACCACATAGGAGCATTATTTCATCATAAGGCTGCAACCAACAGTTTGTCATCAGTTATTTGTATTGACTGACTGATTAATCAGGGTATAAATAGTCAGAAATGTGTGACAACAAATGACCATCACTGACTTAACCATCACAGTAAACTGGGAAAAGCAGCAGGTATTTTTTTGTATGAAAAATAACTTTATTATAAGTGTGTGTACGCATATTAACAATATAAGCCATGAAGCTAATTCAAATAAAAAAATGCAGAACTAATAAGTCACAAAGGGGGAAAAAGACATAAAAATTGCATTAAGTGTAAATGAAATGCCACATATTATATATGTGACCATGACAACAAGAATGTATTGTATATAAATTATAATAACTGATCATATTGAATCGTAACCCAGGCCTGCAGACACGTGCTCCGATCTCTGAGCCATTTTATCTGGCAAAGAGGAAGTAAGTCTAAAGCTGACACATTCATTTACACTCACTGGGTTCAGACAGAGACAAACAGTACGAAATTAACCACAAACACCAATGAGCTGAATGTTGAATGAGCCACTTGGGAAAGTTTTCAAATATAAATTGGTTTGTGACAGTGAACATTGACGTAGGTTTGATAAACCACCTGCTGCGATTGGTTCACTAAGGTGTTTAATTGCTCCGTTGTTGGTCGTCTGCAGTCGCGCAATAAACTCGATTAGATCAGATTAGATGAAACTTTAATGATCCTTGTGAGGAAAGTGGGTCAATGGAGCAGCAAGAGCCAAAGCACTGGAGTCAAAACACATAACAGACATTCACACGTTGTGAAAAACATCATTAAACAAGGTTGTTTTGTTTTGTTTTTCTAACTGGTCCATGAAGGACAAGGCTGGGTATGTTTTCACTATCGTCAAAACCAACAACAAATAACAGAAAACTCCAGGAACGATTAAAAAGAAGTTTGATAAATTAACCTTTGAGTGAACTACTAGTAAATTTAAATTCAAGTCCCACCAAAAATTACATTTTCAGATCTGAAATGCAAAAAAGACCATTGCAACTAAAACTGTACCTCATATCATTATCACAATATCTGCCAAAAGGATTGCAACATTATTTTCTTTGCATGTGTTTCACCCCTGGTTTAACATCATGTGATTATACCATAATGCACTGAACCATGTCCGTGTCTTATCATCCGCAGAACGGAAATGTGAGAACGAATTTTGTGTGCAGAGCAAATAATGAACTGATAAAAAAACAACAACTTGCAGCTTCGATACACACCTGCTCTCTGACAGAGCCTCGCCTCAGTAAATGGCCTCGGTGTGGCCTGTTTGTTCCAGTTTCAAAGTCCAGATTTGTGTTGCGTGCAGTGCACCTCCATCAAAACATGAGCAAGGCATGATGGGAAATGATGGCCCGCAGGGTCACGGTTACAGCCAGTCAGCGTGTTGGTTTCCTCTCTATTCAGATACAGACAGGGTTAGCAGTGAGAGAGGGGGAATACCAGCACAATAACATTCAAAAGCTACATATGTGCATTTAACACAGTATAATACATAAGCATGCTGTATGTGGAATAATGAGACATGTGCTGTGTGACTCCCATGCTACCTCAGTGCTTTAACAAGGGAGAATTACAAGGTTCAAGGTGGAATTTATCACCACTCTCTCCATACAGATTGCAAAATACAAAGAAGTACAATAAAAAAGACATAAAACCAAGTCTATAAAACAAAACAGGTGTCAGGCTGAGTGAAGTGCAGTGTTGTCATGACATACACTCAAATGGCGCATTTCCACTAGCGCGCTTCGGCTCGGCTCGGCTCGGCTCGGCGCGCTATTTGCGTGTTTCCACTAGCACGTAGTACCTGCAACCAGGTACACTTTTGGTATCACCTCAGCCCTGGTTTCAAGCGAGCCGAAGCGTTACTAAGACGCAACGTCAGCCGACTGCCTTCCACTGATTGGCCGATGAGTGTCGTCACTGCAGCGACGACCGACAACAGAAATGTTCCTGCTAAAGCCTGAAGCCTGTTATTACCAGAGAATTTCTAATATTGAGACTGGCTCTGTTATTACGTGGCTTTATGAAGTTTTAATATTTTTTCATGCGAGAAAGTAACTGTTTAGATCCCCATGTGCGGTTAGTTTATCCAAACGACGGCTGTTTAGAAGTTTGCCCCGATGTTTTTCGGAGAAGTGAAGCTCCAGGTCCGAGCAGCGATAGAGGCAGCAGCCCGGCTCCTGACGTGCTCCGCCGGCCAGCCTACGGTCGTCACCCCGAGGAGAAAACGACCGCTAATTAACTTACCCGATGGCTTTTAGAGGTTTACCTCTTTTTAGGGGATAAATGTTGGTCTCATTGATGAAATCTAACAATTGTGGCTGTAGCAGAAGTTTGTTTGTGGTTAGACAGAAGAGCAGCACTGCCTTGGGGTGCCTATGCACAGAAAACACCACATTTACATCAATAAATAAATGTTTTACAATGAACCAGGCCGATCTCAGAGCTGGCAAGACTCTCCGGTAAGGCATATTGAACTGGAAGTGCGTTGCTCACTACGGCTAGCTTTAGTAACGCCGACTTCGTCGAAAAACAAAATTGTAAACAGCTGGTATTTTGTCCGATTTTCAACACGTTGGGGATCTAAACGACTACTTTCTCGCCTGAAAATGTTTCAAATGTTGCTAAAGTTATATATTTACAGAGTTTAGAGCGTTGCTCGGCGCCGTGTAAATGACGTCACGGCGGCACTAGTGATACTCAGTTGTAATGGAAACACAACCGAGCCGAGCCGTGCCGAGCCGTGCTAGTGGAAATGCGCCAAAACTCTCACAGAATCAAAGGAATTAGTTAAATAGCGATTTTTTGACACTGATGTTGATAATTAACCATCAAACCTAAACTGTGGACATTCTGAAGAGCTGAAGAAAATATTATAGTGAGAATAATATTAATTTAACTTGATCATCCCATCAGTATCGGTTCAATAAATCTCTAATGTTTTGAACTGGATGAACTTAGAGGAGGCAACTGATCAAAATAAACAAGGTCCTCCTTAAACACATGGGCTGGGTGATCCGTCTAAAATCCTAACGCCACAGTTTTATCTTGAAAGTTATGAAGCACAAGTTGTGACTTTTTTTCTTTTTATCGACATTAATGCTTCATGATTCATCTGAAAAGTAGAGCGTCCGTGTCAGTGAGGTTATTGTGCATTTGTGCACATCATCAGTCTTTTTTAATAGGAAGCACATGTAGAGTCTGAGCAAAACGAAAAAAAACAAAACAACAATTTATAATATTTATTAAAACATCTGTTGGTTGCAGAACTTCCGTGACGTAAATATCAACCTCATTTCACCCAAAAGAAATGTAGATAAGACAAATCCTAATAATAACTTTGAGGGTATAAATAGACGACATAGTGATAGGAGTAGTTGTATCCATTAGCAGCCTGGTACAAGTCACAGGTTTGTCGCTGTGGTTGTTGTGTGTGTGTGTTTATATCTGTGTATCTGTGCTGGTGTGTGACAGGAAGCCGGTGTCATGGTATGAGTGTGCAGTGGTTGGCAGTGGCCCCTCAGCCCCGGGGGGGACGGTGGGGGGGCGTAGGAGCAGCACAGTCAGATCATCGTTTAGCCTAATCTGTTAACAGAAAATGAACATTTACTTATCACAAGCAGCCAAATATGGTGATGGTGTGTTTCTGTTTTTAGTGTACAGTTTCGGTTTCAGACAGCAGACATTTCACCACGGTGCCTGAAATTCACCTTTTGCAGTTTATAATGAAAACAATTTTCTGTGTTCGTGTGTGTGTGAGTGAGTGACTTAAAAAAACAGATGGACGTGTTTTTGACTGACTTGCACTGACGGAGATGGAGCTTGAGTGACATTTTTCTAACCTGTCGCATACATTTTTATGATTTATGTGATTTAAAGGGAAACTATGCAAGTCTGGCCGCTTTTCTGCTGTTTTGCTAACCCTCCTCTCGGCCATGTGCATTTGTTTTCAATGGCGCTGGTGAAAAATCAATCAATAGAGCCGTAAATAACGTTATATATCATATACGATGTTACAACGTCGTGTATTTGTGTAGTCTTATCTCTCGTAAACAAGAAATTATGGGTTGAGGCTCAGGCTACAGTCCTCATTGCAGGCAGCCCCGGCTCGAGCAGCCCTGTCCTGCATGTCATTCCCCCTCTCTTCTGCCTCCCCATTTCCTGTCTCTCTCTCGACTGTGCTGTCGATTAAAGGCAATAAAAAGCCAAAAAAATATTACTTTAAAATTTGGGTTACGGGGCGCGTTTGTGTCAAAACGCTGTGACAAGAGCTGGGACACCGGGGCGGCGGCACCGATCTTGCAAAGTTGTTTTTCAGCCAAGAGACTCTACAGAGAGCCTCCATTCTCTGTTATAACAAGTTACGGGTCATTTATTAAACCATCACAACTCCAAAGCTGTTTAATTCAGGTAAAAATGTAGCATATTTAAGCTAAAACATCCTGAATAGTTCCTCTTTAAGGTCACACTCTGCTGTGTTTTGTCCCTGCTCACATGTTTAAACTGTCTTTGTCCTGTGTGTGTCCTCCTCAGATGCCTGCCTGTACCAGTGTGACAGCATGGAGGAGGGAGAGGACGCCGACTTCGGCCGAGGGTTGAAATACGACACGCTGGTATGGACACAAAATGAAAGCGTTGGTTTGCCGCTTTGTCGCTCTCAGATCAGCTCTGGTTTCTGCCTGGGAGGCTGAGAGAGTGTAACTGATGCTCGGACCAACACACACACACACACACACTCACTCCACCTTCGAACAGGTCACGGTTCATTAGGGTTTGCAGGAAAAGTCAAAAAGTAACTCGACTCAGGAGAAGCTGTTTACTTAATTTGTCTGTCAGTGGAAGTTTTCATCACAGTTGAAGCATCTGAATGTGTCGGTGGATGTTTGTATATCCAATATCTTGACTAGGGGGAAGTAACAAGTACCAAGTCGTCTGAGAGCAGGATGGTTTCGTGTACGTGTTGTAGCACCATACATGCACGATGCCATAGAGTGGCAATGTACCGCCCTTCTGTTTCCGGTACGTGCGTCCTCAAAAGAGAAAAATGATCAATGAGATTCAATGGGTAGATTAAATTAAAATTATTTTCTGGTCCCGTTTGAATTGTGCTATGGATTTCACATGTTTGTGATATTTAACAATATTTTTTATGCAAAGAAGACGACAATTTAGCGTGAATAATTTCGATAATGTTAGGTTTTGTGCGAGCGGCTTTGTGGACTACAGCTCTTCGCTGCTCTCGACGCGAATTATATGTCACCACCCGCACTTGAACTCTGCAACAGACATCGATCTCTCTGCTCCACTTATCGCCTTTTTCCAAGGGCAGGAGGATGAGACATAAAAAGAGGAGGAAATCATTATAAGTCGGGGCATGTGGAGAGTTGAATCACTGTGGATGGAGAAGGAAGGGAGGGAAAGGGTCGTGACGACACGACATAACATGTTGCCTTTCTTATTGTGTTTCCTCAACAGCGTTTAACTGAACAATGGCGCAATAAACGATCAAACTCTTGACATGAAAACATATCATTTAAGCCTATAAACAGCATTTGTGTAATCCACTCTATTGTGATCACTCTGAGCTTCCAGAGCAACATGAGGTGAGGAGTTTGTTCCTCTTTTATGATCTGTGGAGAGTCCCTTGCAAAGCGTCCTCGTGGCCTTTTCTTGTCTGTGTTATCAACTCGTCTAAACTTAACTGCAAATTCACAACTTCTCAGTTGGTTTGTGCAGCCAGAGCTTCAACAACAAGTTGTGAAACCAGACAATTTGTGTAGCTTGTGGTCTTCAAATAACACATTCACAAAGGGACAGTTTGTTCTTGTTTTATGATCGGCCTGAAGACGCGGCCGCCAGCTGAAACGTGCTTGTCACACACAGTCAGGTTGTTCTTTAGGCTACAAGTTCTCAAACCTTCACGTCGTCAGGCTGCATGCTGCCTCGAGGATGTTGAATCTGGCTGTGCCAGGTCTGAATGTCCCACTATGGCCACCGTACAGAGGATAAATCTTTATAATTTAAAACCTTTCCTCTGGTTGTACGAGCAGGACAAACCTCAAAGTTCCCTCTGTGAACTCTCCTTGTTATTTATTAAGGAAGCTAATTAACCATGAAGGGTTAAATAGGTTGTGTTGGCTGTTATTTATTGGTGATCTCAGGCTGAGACTCTGGTTTTCTTAGTGATTTGAATAAAAATAATTAAATATTTCAGGTTAAAACATCCAGAGAAACCAGGTGCTTGTTATTTTCCGGATGCTGAGTCAGCTGTGTAACTGGACGTATTCATATTCTCATCCATCAGTAGGTACAGATGATGGGTCAGAGGATAATCAGGCTAATTGTCTGCCGGTTGGATGAGTGACACACACACACACACACACACACACACACACACAAATCCAGCAGTTGTTTGGCCTAATTTTTCATCCTCTTCTTCCTCCCCCTCCCTCCTTCTTTCTCTCTCCCCCTCCCTCCCTCTCACTTCTTCTTTTTCCACCTTCTCACAGTTCGACAACGACCTTGTGCTCACCCTCGATCCTGACAACCCCACGTCGCCGTGGCAACACAGTGACGACAAAAACCTGCTCACAAGTACGTACGGGCCGGGCTGGGAATCTTAAACCTTAAACCAACCTCTGCTGCTGTTGTTTTTTAGTGCTGCGAATTAAAAAACGACCCTGAGACAAGAGACACTTTATCCACACAGGACGGAGGGAGTCTGTCGGGAAAATCAGAGTCATGTGCATGCACCGTTACACAATTAAAGCAGAAAATAAATTAAAATAGCTACACTGACAACAAGTAGCACACAAATACATTTTATAAACATCTTTTGTATGATAACGACGAAACAAATCTCCAAAAAGAAACAAACTGACAATATGTTAGTGTAGCAAACATGAAACAAACATTAGGGTAATATCGCAGTGATAATAGGGACTACTTTCCACGGCGGATTAATCCACATTTGGTGCTGCAGTGAGTATTTGTGGCAGCAGGATGGTGTATGTGTACATGAGTCAGAATAAACTACAAGTGTGTGTGTTTGCAGCACTGATGTGTTTTTAATAGCTTCTGGAAGGAGATGCATCACACTTGTTAGTAGGAGACCACTGGTGCTGGTTTAGGTCTCATAATGGAGAAGATTAGATTATCATCACACTGGTTCTTTAATAAGCCGAGGCTAATTGCAGATACATTAACGAACCTCCCAGCCCAGCGTTTTATTGTACTGCATAAACTTTTATCCTGCCCAAAGGTTAACTTTAAAGACGAGCCGCCTCCAGTGCTGTTAAGATCTTGCTGTTTTGACTAATTGGGAACTTCAATAACAGCAGAGCGAAAGCAAAGCCTCATTTAACTCGTTAGCTTTTTACAAGCATGTCACACTTTCCTTCCCCATTAAAACTTCTGGCGGGAAGTCAAGACAGTCGGTAGCCGTGGAGACGACTTCCTGTTTCTGTTACTGCTGCTGTTAGACAAGAAAAGTCAGATAGTTGGTGTTTATTATAAGAGTCAGTCTCTTTGTTTAAAAAAAATTACATCATTATGCATTTATTAACAAATCACTGTTATTGGGGCTGTGCCCAGACAAGAGTGAATCTCTTAAAGAGACAGTGTTTCATTTTTTATTGCTCATATATCTCATCTGTTTGGTCATTTAAATCCTCTGAATTTTAACCACTTCTCACTTTTAAATCACCTCTGACTGTGTGTCTGATTGTGTTTTTCCTCTGAAGGCGACGCTCCGGTGATAAAAAACGAAATGACGATAACTCAGCCGTTACCGGTGGAGATGTGTAAGTTTGAATCACCCGTAACGATCAGCTGTTAAACAGCTGTCACTGTTTATTTTTGTTCCTCTGTTTAACTTTGGCCTGCTTGTCTGTGTGCAGTGTTTCAGGTGAAAGCGGAGCCTCTCTCTCCTGCGTCGTCACTCAGCTCCGACTGCTCCATGTCGTCACCGGACCCTCAGGTGTGTGTTCAAACACCAAGAACTGCAGCGAGGGAGTGTGTGTGTGGGGGGTGGGGGGTGGTTGATTTATCTTATCGTGCCACGTCCTCGCTGCTGAAGTTGTCCTTCGATCTGTGGCCTTTTAGTGCTACTTTCATTTTCAGCCACATGTTCTGCATAGTTGGTTAATCTGCCTGGTGACCTAAAATAACCTGCCATGCCCTCCATTTTGACTGAAGAGTGTTAAACAGACAGTAAAAGTGTGAAAATCATCATTAAAACTCATTATTCTGTGAGAAGTTGTTTAGTTTATTAGATTTTAATCATTCCCGCTGACGTCGCTCACTGAGTTTCCTTCTCCCGACCAGATCACAGTCAAAGGCGAAAACCCTCCGACTCCTCCCTACATGTACGGAGACGTGCTATCGCCTCCGCTGGGGGCCATGGAGGTAACCGTGGCGACGACGGCCGTGCCCCCACAACAGACCCCGGTACCCTCTCTGACACAGACGCAGCTCCAGACGCCGCTGACGACACAGATTCCTGCCGTCATCAGTGGATTACAGACGCCGGGCGCAGGTACGCTGATGCTGCCAGGACAGCGACCAATAGGATTAATGGTTTCTCTTTTAAAGGCTGCACAACTGACAGTACGTTCACATGCACAGCTTAATCGAGCTCTGCTCACAGCTCGATTTTGGCGTCTAATCGGACTTCTGTCCTTGTCCCAGTTTACATGCAACAGAGAAATTCGAATAACTGATGGTATCCTTCTTCTTATGCGTCGTTTCAGCGGGTTAATGCGGCCCCGTCCTGTTGACTTTTCTGTCACAGAGTAAAAAACTGAATATAAACAACTTAATAAGATAATGAATTCTCAACTACAGTCCAGGCTGAGAATAGGATACTAAGGGCGGTCCAAGCACTTGCTTTTTCTCTCTCTCTTATGTTTTTATAAAACACAAGTTCTCGCTGGTCGCACTGTGTGAAATGCACTGATTCGGCACTGATGCGGTTTTTTATTCTTTACTTGTCCGGGTTCGGGCCACTTTGTGCCGTTAGTCGGACTAACGTGTTTACGTGCACTTCAGTTGTCCAGTTATAGTCGGATTAAGGCAATAATTTGTTTTTTCATTTCATTCAATTAAGTGTCATGTAAACGTACTGTGTGGGAGTGGGGTGCAGTGAACTTCCTGTTACTGTCACTGACAGAAAAGATAGGCTGGTTGCAGCAGGGATGAACTGCTGGGACCCACAGAGAAAGTTTTTTTTGGCAGGTTCAACTGTTCAACAACCTTTCAGACCTGTTGTGGAGGGTGGGGGTGGAAAACATAGGAACGATTCAGAGAGAAACGATAAGACTTCCTTTCCCATGAGGCTGAAAGTGGAGGTTGTTGACGTGAGAGCTGAAAGCAAATCCTCTCAGTCACTGTTCTGTGCAGAGACCTCGGGGCAGACCCTGAACACAACGCAGGGATCATGTCCCATCTGGTGTGGGAGCCCCTCTTGTCTGATTGTTCATATTTTTTTCACCTCAGATTTTGATGACACCTTTGTATTTGTATTATGATGTAATGTTCACTGCCTCAGGAGGAACGTACTGAGTGGTGGCGGCTGATGACGATATGTGTGGTGTGCTCTGTCACAGCAGCTCAGACCTGGACTCATGTCACATGTAGTCTGGTAGAGAGATTGTGTTTGTGTGAGGAAGCTCCAGTAGAAACCACAGCTGTTTGTCTTTGTGTCATTCAAATGATTTAAATGGAAGAGCTCATTTGTCTAAGCTCAAATAACTGAAGCGTGTGCATGTGACTGTCCTAAGTGACCGCTCTTCTTCTTCTCCTCCTCCTTCAGTCCTGCCAGGTCCCACACTAAAGGCCAACACCATCCTGAGCACTAAACCTCCCATCCAGCCCAGACCCGTGTGCGTCACCACGCTACCTGTCCCCCAGACCCCGGCACCGGCCAAGACCCTCATCCTACAGGGCCTCCCCTCCATGGACCAGAGCAGACCCGGTAAGAGAAAAGAGAGTCTGGGCTTTTTACTACTTGTGCAGACGAATAAAAACCAAAACAAATCTGATAGACTGAGCCCTCACTGAGCTAGAAGAGAACTCACTTATAGAAGACAAAAGAATTCATTTTTGGTCTTCCACAGAACTCATATCCTACATCTGTCACTATCAATAACACAAACATTGAACAAGTCTTTTCTATTTAGGCATCCATGTGGACGCTGCTCTATCATGGAGCGCACACATTGATTATATTTGTAGTAAAATACAGCAACGTATTTATTTCCTTAGGAGACTAAAGTCTTTTAAGCCTATTCTGTTGTTCTGTCAATCTATTGTTTTTAGTGTTCTGCAGTATGGAGTCAGTGCATGCAGTTATCTCTCAGTGCAACGTAAAGCTCGACTGGGGAGACTGCTAAGCATCTGCTCAAAGACTGTAGGCCAAACACTTGAGCCAATTTTTAGAGCTGCATACACTAGACATATGCTGTCCCTGGCAGACAATATTTTGTCCGACCGGACACGTGTTTTATTTGAAGAATACCAGTTGCTGCCATCCAACAGGAGATATAGAGCTAGATTAAATAGACTGAAGAACTATTTTATTCCTCAGTCTGTGAAAATGTTGAATCAGTTTGTTAGGGCCTGAATAGCTGTTAGCGTAGGGACTTGGAGACACTGCAGCCACTTTGATGCTACGTATGTAGCACGTCACATGTCTGATATTTTGTTATATTTTTCTAATGTTTTTGTTATTGCCTGATGTGATATGTTGTTTGATGTTTGTTTGGTGTTACATTGTGTTATATTTTGTAATGTTTTTTGTTTCGGACGCAAGAAAAAATTCAGAAGAGATTCTGACAAATAAAAGTACTCAAGTCAACTAAAAATAGTTTGACCCAAGTGCTTTAGCAGCGTTGGTGCAGCTAGACCGGTCCGACCTGCAGTATCAGATCAGTGAAGACCCTCTGTCTCTCGTCTCCTCCCTCCTGCAGTCGTCCTGTCTCAGTCCGTCTGTCTCGGCTCGGCTCCGGCCATCGTCAAAATGGAGCCGGTCTCTCCCAGCATCCCCCAGCACTGCTCCAGCCCCACCACGGCCCCGCCCGCCAGCAAGCCCATCGTCCCGGCGACCCCGTCTTTACCCGGCAACAACTCCAACGATATCGACGTGAGTAGGCCTGAAAGCACAGACTCACACAGACTCAACACTGTTTGTCAAAAGACGCCCACAAACTGCTCCTGCATGTGTGAGAGGAGAGCGTGAGGTTTTATAACACCAGACCTGAGCTCAGCACTTCGTTTGACACATTATGTAACTTCTGTGATATATGAACTCAGTCTCCCTCAGGCTTTGGGATTACATCATACATATGCTGAAGTTTTGTTTTGTTTTGTTTCCATTCTCTCTCTCCTCCTCTGTCTTGTCTCTTTAATCCCTCTGCTGTTGCGCTGTTTCAACATCCTCCTCCTCTTCTTTCTGTTAATTTTATATTTTTATCTCAACCTCGTCTGGCTCATTGATTTTGCAAAACCTCTCTTCCATAACATTCTTCCTCCTCCTCCTCCTCCTCCTCCTCCTGTTGGTGCAGATGAAGGTGCTGAAGCGGCAGCAGAGGATGATAAAGAACCGGGAGTCGGCGTGCCAGTCGAGGAAGAAGAAGAAGGAGTACCTGCAGAACCTGGAGGCTCAGCTCCGGGAGGCGCAGCAGGAGAACGAGCGCCTCCGCAGGGAGAACCAGGCGCTGAGGGAGAGACTGGCCGGGAAGGAGGTGAGGCAGAAGAATAATAATTTTATTTGTAGAGCACCTTTCAAAACAAAGTTACAAGGTGCTTAACAATAAAATGGTTGTGGTGCAGATTAAAATACATAACAGTAAAATAACATTAAAATACAGGAATACAAAATAAAAACTAAAAGAGTCCGAAGAAGAAGAAGGAGGAGGACTCAGCCACCCCAGATTTGTATCAATCATCCAAAGAAAAACAATGTCAACAAAGGGCTCTTCTTCTCCTTCACCTCCTCCTCCTCCTCCTCCTCCTTCTTATTCCCCTCCTCCTTCCTTTCTTCCTCCTCCTCCTCCTGCTTCTTCTTATTCTCCTCCTCTTCCTCTTCCTCCTGCTTCTTCTCCTTCTCCACCTCCTCCTCCTCCTTCTTATTCTCCTCCTTCTCCTCTTCCTCCTCCCCCTCCTGCTTCTTCTTCTCCTCCTCCTCCTTCTTCTTCTTCCAGGTATCACTCGTCTCTAGCATCCATCTTTTCTCTGGATCTTATTTCATTATTTATCAAATATCTAGATTTTATCTGCAGACCAAACAAAACAAGGGACAACAACATTAAACCATAAAGGGAAGATACATCACAAAAAAAAAATCTAAAATAACTACATAATTATAATGCTGGCAGATTATATTCTATTTAAATAATAATTATAAAGGGGGAGGTATTTCATGGGTGAGTGAATAAATGTATAAACACCAGGTTACACGGACCCTGTCCTCTGAAATGAAGGGAGATGTGATTACAGTAAAGAAGCAGCAGATTTCCCTGTGGAGGGATGAGGAGTCAGTGAAATGAACAACAGGCTGAGCTGCAGGAATTAAAACCACGTGAACAGCGGAACGTGTGTTCAAACCTGTAAGACCTGTTAGAAAATGACAGCGACTGTGTCAAACAGGGATTCAGACACTGACTACAGTCATGTGTCAGCTGTTATTTGATAAGGGAGCAAATTAGAACAAGAGCGTGTTGGATTAAAATAACCTGCAGCTATTTTGTCTCACAAAACCACAGAGGTTTAAAAATATAATTTAAATAGGAACAGATATGATGTCAGTTATTGTTTATTGTTTTCATATTTATATTTGTATATTTACAGTATTATTTCCTGGACAGATAAACTGACTCAGTGTTGTTGTGCTTTTCTCTCTCAGGGAAGTGACTCGGCGAATAACAAGAGAGCCGTTTGCGTCATGGCCGTCCTGTTGTTCATGACCTTCAGCTTCGGACCCGTCAGGTAACCGCACACTGAACATCTCTTCTACTTTTACATGATTATCTAACTTTATTTTTTCAGTTTTTACATTTTGTGTCTGATTTGATAGAAAGAGAATACACAAAACAGATTGTGTGGAGAAATGCAATCAATCAGTGCCTTTATTTGTCCCCAGTGGGGTAATTTATACAAATACACAAATGATACACATAGCATAATAAATAACATTATGCACAAGCCTAATAAATAATGTACATAAGAAAACACTCACTCATACTCAGGTAAAAAGGATATTCCACCCTAATGGGTAAACTACCTTTTCCTCCTGGTGTTTAGAAGAGAGACAGCATTTATACTTCTTTACACTTCCACTGTGTTTTGTCCACAGAAACAAAATCATTTGGGTGTAGTTTCACATTTTGTAATTAAAAACATATATGGAAATCCTACTTTATGGGACAATAAGGGACCTTTAATTTTTTTTTCCCCACATGAATTAAGTTTATTGATTTGCATTTGTAGCTTTGTGATGGGGGACATTTCTGAAGAGTTATAAAACGTATAAACAGATTCTGTCTCTGCTACCGATACTGATTCTCGATCAGTGTAATTTGACGCTGTTGAAACCGTCCTCATCCCTGCAGCATCACAGACAAGAAGCTGTCGACGGGTCTGCAGGACAGCGTGATGTCATACACTGGACGACGGCTGCTGGAGATCGAGCAGCAGCAGCAGCAGCAGGAGGCCGCTCAGCCTCCCAGCAGAGTGGAGGACAGGACGGAGACGGAGGAGGACGGAGGAGACGCAGAGAGATACGACTCGTATCACTTCAGGTCAGAAGATCTTATCGTACTCGCTGGCCTGAACATGAACAGTGTTCATCTGAGCATACTAATACAGTAGGCTACATTAATTAATGTGTTTCCTAATCCTAAGTAATACATAATAATGATTGTTAATATATCTGTAAACAGTTAATTAATGCTTAATAATGTACTAACTAACGTTAATTAAGGGACACTTATTGTAAAGTGTTACCCCAGAATCTTTCTACAAATGGAGCAAATATGTTTCACACCATGTTTGAACTTTATCAACCTCTATTATGTTTGTTTGTTTTTTATATACTTTATTTAAAGGCAAATCAAACTCCCAAGTTTTTATAATTTATGTCATTCAACTGGGGCAACAAATAATAATAACCACTGTGGTGTTTTCATCACTGATTAACCCACTCAGCCGGCTAAAGATAACCCAGACTAGAGTAACAGTCCTGTAGTGAATCCTCCTTCAAGTTTCTAATGTTCAGACTCCACAACACCTGGACCTGGGCAGTTTATCGAGGTCCCTCACAGAACAATGTCTGTCCACCAAAGTAAATCTACTGCGTGACTCTGTGTCTAGATTCTACGTCTTAGTTGAAGTGAAGCGAAGCACAGCCCAAACTTCCTCCTGCAGCTCTGATCAGCAGGATGAGCTGGTTTCAGGTCACCTTTCTTACAGATATCTACTGAGAATGACTCTTTCATCATCATCATCACCTGTTACAGAGCAGTTACGGAAAAATGTCTAAACAAAGCAGGTTCTCCAGTATAGAAGTCACACACCTTAACAGTCTCAGAGAGAAATATGTGGAACAAACACCTGGTAATTAGAAAGAAAGGGCTTTGAATAGAACCACAAACACTAAATCCAACCTGTTGTGTGTGTGTCTGTGTGTCTGTGTGTGTTGCAGGAACCTGAGTGACGTCTTCAGCGATATGAAGGACCTGGTTCTCCAGGACATCGATCGTTATTTCACCTCCTCAGACTGCAGGCAGTTCAACCGCTCCGAGTCCCTCAGGTCGGTCAAACACTTGAAGCTGCAGCTGATCGGTCTGTTCTCTGACCTTTCTTCATCCCCTCCTCATCTTCCTTCAGATTCTTTTAATTTTATTCAGCTCATATAAACACACGTTAATTTATACAAAGACAGTTCCAACACTTTTCAAACCTGAATTATTCTCAGGTGAATCTAAAGCTATAAAACATGGCAGCTGGAGCTCAAAACAGATCAAATATTATAGAAAACGGCTTCAGCATCAGTCTGAATGTTTTTAATGATATACAAATAATAACCAGTAAATGCACAAAAATGATTTATTATACACCCCTTAAGAAATACTGAAATCCTAATCAGCCAGGGACTGAATTTCATGAAGTAACTCGTTTAAAATCCTGACTTCAGCGTCTGTTTTTGAAAATGACGGTCAGATAAACTGCAGGTGTTTTCTGTTTTTTTTTTTAATATATATTTCATTTGTTAGTCTTTAAATGAACTGTATACGTCTCATTTTGACCTTTACCTGCTGCCAAACAAGCTGACTAACCGGACCTGCTTCTGGTTTTTCAGGCTGGCAGACGAGCTCAGAGGCTGGGTTCACCGACACCAGATCGACAGGAAGAAGTCTGGAGGGAAACCAAAGATCGCGAAGAAGGCCAAGATCGCCCAGGTACGAAAACATCCACCTCTTTTTTTTGGTTTTTTTTACAAAGCTGTGACATGTGTGATTTCTATTATGTCCTGTCAAAATAAACTCATCAGATTTGTATATGAATCATTAATCGATTGAGTAATGGTTTTCCTGTCGCGTTGCTCTGCAGCAGAAAGCTCAGCTGAGGAAGACCAACTTCTCCAGATATCTGCCCATCCAGGCTCATCCCTCCATAGAGAGGTACAGCACCCGGTGACTTGTTGCATGAATGAAGATGTTTTTTATCAGGTGGCTAGAAAAAGGCAAATTTTTGTGAAACTGAAAAAATATAGTGAAAAATGAAACTAAAATTATGAGTAAAACTAATTTTTTACAAGAAAAAACTGAAAACATGAAGCCCAGAGTAAAGTGGGGATTTGTGACTTCTCTGACAACTTATTTAAATATTCCTACATGTTCAGAGTCTCTTATTTACTTACATTTAACAGGTGGAATGCAGAATTTATAAACGTAGCAGTGTTAAGTGCCAAATGAAGTGTTAAGTTTTGTTTTTCTAAACTTGCTCCTTCTTTCTCCCGGCTCTTGTGTGTCCCTGCAGTCAGCTGCAGGTGCTTCCTGGTCCTGAGGTCACATACAGCGACTTCCTGGACGCCATCGACCGCAGAGAGGACACGTTCTACGTCGTCTCCTTCAGACGGGTACGAACAGATGAGCGGTGACTCAGCCCCACGTCTGATTCATACTTTAGGACTTTTGTTTTAGTGAATGTGTGATTTCTGTTAAACACAATTGCACAGATTCAGCTGAATGCAGGTCAGACATCCTGTAGGTCGTTGTGAAAATACAGGAAGTGACTTTGATGTGGGGTAGTTGATCCAGAACGTCTCGTGTGTTTCCCTCCTCAGGACCACCTGCTGTTACCGGCCATCAGCCACAATAAGACCAGCAGACCCAAAATGTCTCTGGTGATGCCGGCCATGTCTGTCAACGGTGAGTTCATCCGGATGTGTAACTGCTCTGTCACTATTGTTAAATAGAATCAGCTGAGACTGTTTCCTCATTTCTGAACACAGGAATAATTTTAATCGGATAGAAAAGAAATCCATCAGCCAGCCAATCAGAAGAGAGGAGGCTCTGAGCCTCATGATGATGATGAAAAAAAAAAAAAGTAAATAAAAAATGGAAAAAGATTGACAATCAAAGAGCGAAAACTTCCTGTTCAACATTCACATTTGTTGTGAATGAATGTTCATCACAATTTCCCAAATTCTTCTAAATTGTTCAGTTTTATATCATAAAGACAAAGAAAAAAAAATGCTCGAATGAATTTTCAAAATTTTATGAAAATAACTAAATGAATCAATTTTTTGTCAATCAGTACCTAACTTTATGATTCATGAGTCTTATGTCTTCAGATTTATTCATGCAACAGTCCCAGTGATAGATGGGGGTTGGTGACTGCTTTGTTGTGACATCACAAAGTTACAGAAATCCCGACGGCTGGTTTTAAAGCTCACATTCTTCAGGCTGTGTGCATTTCTCTGTGGACTGAAGCTTTTACACTTAAACAATATTAATATTGAACCAGGTAGACCTGGAAAAAACACACATGAGAATCTACTGTAACACTATGTGGGACCTTTAATGAAGGTGTATTGTCCTTAGGGGCCACCATACAGCTCTTATGTGTTACTACAAGTATCATTTTTAACACTGTTTTCCCTCTCCGTCCTCAGAGAGTCTGTACAACTCCTCTCAGGGCTACGAGATGATGATGCAGGTCGACTGTGAGGTCATGGACACCCGGATCGTCCCCATCAAGTCCTCCGCTGTCCCGCCGTCTCTCCGCGACCCTCCCCCGCCTCCTCCCTCCTCCCACCACAACCCCAACCACCACCACCACCATCACCACGGCAACCACACCTCGCTCCGAGGACGCCACCACCAGCATCACCCGTCCTCCTCCTCCTCCTCTTCTTCTCCGTCCTCCTCTCCATCTCCGAGGCAACCCTTACCCGCACGCCGACGGACAGCTGGATACTTCATCAGCCAATCAGAAGGGGTCTGAGTAGGAGAGGATGGTAGACAAAAGAGGCGAACAGAAAACATGGAGATTAACGTGAGAGGAAGGAACCAGCTGACGATCGATCCCTCCAGCCGGTTTCTCCTCGTCTCTCCCCGCGGACGACAAAACGTCCTGCAGGTTGTTCTGGACTAAAAACCTCCGTGAGAATCAGCCAATACTGTCTCGGCCCCATCCACACCTTGTTACTGTCACTAACTCCTCTCTGGAAAATCTAAATCTAAGAGCCTCTTTACAATATAATATCCTAATATATAAGAAGATATTTCTAAAAGATAAAAGATAAAATAGTTAAAGTCAGATGCAGACACAGCAGCACACTGCACTTAGAATTAGTGCTGCGTTTTAATATTTAAATATAAATAAAAAAATGTACAGTTGGAGTGTAGAGTGAGTGAGCGGTTCATGTGAGGTGCTGAGGTAGAAGTTGAGTGGCAGCGCTGCGTGTCGACCGACAGGGGGCGCTGCAGGGCTGCACAGTCACACTTTCACACACACACTTACACTTGTTTTCTGTCCTTGGGCAGATCAGCAATAAAACAGAATAATAAACCACAGGAGCTAAAAAAAAATGTGAAGCAGTTGTGACCGTGCAGCTCAAACACACAAACACTCGACGCTACCGATGCTCTCGCTCTGTGGTTTTCTGTGGAGTTTGTATATTTGTGTTGTTTTGTAATCAGATTACACAGAACAATGTAGTCTGGACGTTCGATATCAGAAACTGACGGCCGCCGCCTGAAGGGATCTCCGTCCCTGAGTCAAGAAATATATTGCATCACCAGATATTCACTTCAGCGTCACTACTTTATCCACTAACAGATCTGATTTGGATTCTTTTCATATCGACGTCGATCGTTAATCTGTCGTCAATAAACCACAAATCCAGAGATCAGCAGCAGAAACCACTCAACAGAGTCACAGAGATCCGGCTTCACACGGCGTCCGTCAGGTTCATACTTGTTTGTTTTTTGTGTTTTTTTAATACGGAAATTATGTTTGTGTTTTGAATGGGGATTATTTAATAGCTGTAAAATATGAGTGTTATAACTCTGTAGATATTTTGTTTGTTTTTGTGACTTTTTATAATTTTTTTATTGTTTGTCTTTTCGCAACTAAAAGTAAAAACTAAAAAAATAATAATACTTTTGATCCTCATGAAGCTCACAGTTTTTTTTCGTTCATTGGACCAACCACATTCATTCATTCATTCATCCTGTGCTCACAGTTTAACCTCAGGATCGTCTGTCCTGGTACTAAATATATTTATGGAAATATAAAAATGTAGCTTTTTTTTATTGTACAGAATTAACATGTAGGAAGCTGCAGTCCCTCATAAAGTCAAACAAAGTTGATTTTTTTTCTGCCAAAATAAGACACGATATTTGAGCCTTTCTGACTGGATGACATGATGACTGAATACTTTTATTTTGAAAATTGAGTTTATATAAAAAATCCTCTGAATTGGAACATGGTGTTTTTTTTTTCCATCAGACCAAAAACTTTTTTTCCCTGTTTTTGAGTTTTTGCCACTGTGTGTATGTGTGTGTGAGTGTGTGAGAGAGTTTCAGCAGCATTTCATCACATCTGAATCTATCAATTCTGTTTTGCGTACTGTATTGATGCTGTACGAGTTAAAGGGCCAGGCCAACAATTTTGATATTTCCCATTACTTATGGGAATGTACTTATGAGATGTGTATTTCTCAGATGAGGATGGTTTAGCAAAAGATCCACGTTGCATTATGGGAAATGTAGGAACCAGTTAAGTGGAGATGAAAGTCAGGGCATTTCAACTTTTTTTCTCTGGTCGTACGTCAGTGAGCTTGTTGGAGTGCCTCTTTAAGATTTTGGGGATTTTATTCAACAAAACTTAAAACGAAAACAAAGATTGACAATCAAAGAGCGGAAACTTCCAGTTCAACATTCACATTTGTTGTGAATACCTGAATGTTCATAGAAGTTAAAGATTCAGTAAGTGAAATGTGGCATTAGACTTTTTTTTTTTAATCCAGTATACAACAAAATCCAATCATACATGAAGGTGAAAAGCTGCTGAAGAGTGTTTGTGTTTTTTAATTGTCGTGTGTGTGTGTCCTGCTGCACTGCTGCTCCTCATGTCTGGAAAAGAGAAAAATATTGCTACCTTTTTTTATTGTTATTATTCTTTTTTATATTGAATGAATTTGTTACTTTTGTGTAAAGAAATGCAAAGATGGAAAAAAAAAAGTTAACATGGCGTTTTTGCAACATGATCCTGTTTTTTGGGCAATAATGATGATGATGTTTTTCATCAGGTCGGTGGTTCTTGGATATTGAGTTAGTGCAGATAAATTCCTCATTATCATTTCATCAATCACAATTTCTTCTAAATTGTTCCATTTTATATCATAAAGACAGAGAAAACTAAAACTTCTTCACATTTTACAAAATTAAACACTTTTTGTGAAAAAGAAATGCTGGAATAAATTTTCAAAATTGTATGAAAATAACTAAATAAAGCAATTTTCAGTATCAATAATCAATACCTAACTTTATGATTCATGAATCTAATGTCTTCAAATCTCTTCATGCAACAGTCAAAAATACAAATATGGACCAAGAAAACAGGCTGATTAGTTTTCTGTTATTTAAAGAACAAATTGTTTGTTCATTATGAGCGAACTGTAATCATATTCATTGTAAAATAACAACCTTTTGACTTTTATCTTTCAGTAGAAAAACTAAATAATAATACTGAAATTTGACATGAATTTGAATACAGTTTCAGAGGCAGTTTTAAGAACGACCGACCTGATCGATCAGATTTCAGTGTCTTCAGCTTCAACATGTTTGTTTGTTTGTTTGTTTTATCTTCATTTACACAGCTGAGTGTGACAGCATGCAGTCTGTGGGGGAACCATGAAATGTAAATATGATTCATACAGTGCTTTTGTCTTTTTTGTTGTTGTTTTTTGTATTTAAAATGGATTAAACTGTGTAAATAGATCTTTGTAATTCCCTCCTGATGAGACGAGCTGTTTGAACTGCTGCCTTTTATGTTTGTAGGAAACCAAACGTTGACTTTGATAAAGATAATAAAGTAAAAAACCCAGACCTCCTGTCGTTTCTCCGTTCACTCACCTGCATCTGAAAGTCAACAAAATAAAAGCGGCAATAGACAATGCTGAATACAGTAAGAAGGCGTTAATCTTCTGTAACATGTTGGGGTGGTGGGTTTGGGTGGGATCGCCTGGAGGTCAGATGGTTTTGAAGGCCGGAGCTCAAAGAGGTGGAGCAGGATAAAGTTCAGTCATAAAAACAACGGTTGTGGTCACATGATGTCGCTGCAGGTTAATGAGCAGCCTGAACACACACCTGAGACAATGACGGTCTGAACAACAACTCTTTAGTCCGCTGGTAAACCCACCCACCCACAGCCTCAGGTGACCCTGTGGGGCACACATGACTCCACCAGTGACCCTCTGAAACAACCAAGTCCATTAATCCATTAGTCCAGTCATCAGGTGGATGTCGGCTACTTACAATCAATATTCTGTTGATTGAAACATTACAGATTTGGGATCTTGTTATGTGAAATGTGATACAATTTGGCGTTTTAACCTGCTTCACTTTGCTTCAGTTACTGTTTTATAAAATTTGCTCAATACATCAAATATTTTCCATATTTATGCAAAAAATATTTGAGGTTTCTGTTTAACAAATCAAGTGTAAAGCTTTTTTTTTTTGATAAATAAACATTAAATAGTTACAACCAACCTTCATGTTGCTGCATCACCTGCTTTTTTATACCTGTGTTGCCATGAAGTCTTAAATTTGATATGCTTTTTTAAATGGCTGTTTTTTTTTTATTATTGTGTCTTGTTTTTTAAATATTTTTTGTCAAATTGTCAATTTTTCTTTTCTTGAATGTAAAATTCTACACTTTTCAGTGGATACTTTTTGGCACCACTGCCAGCAAGAATAAAACCAAACCTCAAATACTGTTTGTATATGTAGATATATATAAACATGATATTTTTTATAACTTGTATACAGTAGTTTTACTGCTTTTATTTACGTAAGAGACAAATCTAATAAACTGACCGAACCTCAGTCATGTGCTGATCTGTGATCAAGTGTTTAAAGTTAAACTTAATCTAACAATCAGCTGTTTTTGGTTCAGAATTAACCAAAATGAAAATTATATCACTGAAAAAATGTATTTAAGGATTTATTCCTCCTGAAATAACTTTAAAGATCCCCCTCCTTTAATGTTTTAAGGTGGACTTTTCCTTTAGGGGGCGACAGAGCTCTGCGGAGAAACACAGTCTATCCTCATCATCATCATCATCCTGCTGCTGCAAACAGATGAAATATCTTAACATCACACATGACACAACTTGAGACAAATGTGTTTTATAATGAACAACTGTGCTGATTTGTTTCTGAATCATTATGACTTCTGACCTTTGACCCCTGACAGGGATCAAACATGTGTCATCATCATTATGTCATAGTAACATAAGGCCGTTTAACGACAAAATAATTATCTTGATGAATTATGAATTGGTTCATATGGAAGAAACACAGAGTTAGGATATGATATCATGCCGAGGATTAGTAATCAACTCATTGATGAGTTTCCCTGGCAGAAACCCCTCAGTGTGTGTGTGTGTGTGTGTGTGTGTGTGTGTGTGTGTGTGTGTGTCCTCTGACAGTTGTTTTCCTCCTCAGGAACGTGGAGACTTGGCAGCTTTTAAATCCACAGTCGATGACAGACACCGGAGAGAGAGAGAGGATACTCTGTCTTAGTTTCTCGCCCATCCTCCAGCTCTCTCCCTGTCTTTCTTTCTTTCTCTCTCTCTGACTCTGCTGACACAACGACACGATTGGTCACAAGTTAACACACTTCTTATCAATGTCACTAAAATAAAACTCACTATAACTGAACCTGAAACAGAGACTATAATAAAAATCAATATCAAAAACCCAGTGCAGTTTATTCTTCATGAATGAAACTAGAAACCTTTGTTTTGTAAATATTTAGTATCTTTGATGATATCTTGTTGAATCATCCAGGAAATGACTGAGAACTTCATCTAATCTTCTATTATTATTTTAATATTGTTCCTTTGATGTTTTGTTTTGTTCAGGTTACATCATCACCCTTATCCCCCCAAAAGTAATCATGTTTAAAAAAAACTTCATTAGACACCAGTGATGTTTTACGAACTACAGATTTAATCATGTTTAAATAATCAAACCGTGATAAAAACACACAAACACCACTTGAATTTTACTTTTCTTTTACTTGTGTATATAAGATCATGTGGTGTGGTGGATGTGTGTTTGTTTGTTTGGATCTGGAGCTCTTAACAAAATCCTGTTGTTGAGTTCAAAGCCTCTTTAAAGTGCAATGACTGTGTGCTGATCAAATTCAACCCCACAGAACTTGTTGAGGTCGTTGATGGATCAAAAATCAAGGTCCAGTGTTTGATCGATGGTGAACTGAACCATGAGACTGGAATATAACTGGAATTAAAATGAGTTTAAACAACAAAAAGGTTGTGTAACTAAAGATCAACAAGGAAAAATTGTCACCATTGTCACTAACTCTATAGTCCACAACTCAAATCCTTAGATAATTACAAAAACTGCTATTGTAAAAAGCATATATCAAAAAAATCTTTCAAAAAAGTAGGTAAATGACTTCTTATATATAGGATTACTGTTGACTGTCATCTCACTGTCACACCAGCTCTCAGCGTCTGTGCATCTATCTGAAAGCGTCTTATTGTGAAAGGTCGGAGTGACAGGGTGAAGGAAGGATGAATGGATGCTGGAGCAAGTCGAGAGGATTCCTGGTGTAAAGGGACACTGCTGCTGTTTACGCTGTTTTTTATAACTTCACTTGGAGCGGGGGTTTTTTAAGATGTTTCTGAACTTACGACGGCGGCGTAACGCTCCTCCACAGTTAACGTCCCACCGGAGCGTAGATTTACACCGACAGGTCTCGGTTACAGGGTCAGATTTAGAGCTTCTGTTCTGGGGGCCAGAAACATGAGTTCACTGCTCAGAGAGAGAAAAGCAGAGGAGGTAGGTTAGAGTAGGAGGGTTAGAGCTGCTGGTGTTTTCTCTTTGTGGATGAACTTGCATGAATATAATGTAAAATCTCTGCTGCAGCATCACGTTGAAAACACAGTTAAAGCTGCTGCCAGAGCCCCGAGTCCATAAACTCAGCTTTAACCCCTTTAATTGCTGTTTACTGTTTAAAACACTGGTAATTAAGCAGCTTGTTATTGGGATGAATTAAGAGCATTATCTTTTTATGAACAGTCAATTAGAGCTTTAAACGGCTCTGAGTATTTGACTGATGGCAGCAGTTTTTCCCCCCACGATTACCTCATAAGAGGAAGCGAAACCTCGTAAGGCTCAGACTGAGGGAGGCTTTATGTGTGGATATATATGAGTGAGGGCTGATGGACGGACAGAATGTGTATGCGCAGGTATTTTTCCAGTATAAACATGATGCAGCGATGGAGGTTTCACTTAAACGAGCAAATAAAGTGGTAAATTAGCTCCAAACTGGAGACAGGAGGAGAAACTGTCTTCACCGGGCCGAGCGAGGAGAGGGTTTATGAGACGCAGCTATACGGTACAGTGAGCTCATGAGGGTCTTACATACTGTATGTACATAATACATATAGAGGTATTAGAGAGCATGGAAAAATTGATGAATAAAGCAGTCTCAGTGTCGGGGAACAGGGCCGCTGCACAGGGGAGAAAGGGGATTATATTCTAGGGGCCCACAGCCCAGCGGACCTTTAGCTTTTGTCTCAGTTGCACATTCAGGAGGTTTTTACCTGGAGTCCAATCATCCACAGACATGTTCTCCTCTCGAAAACAAGTGATTAAAACCAGAAGAGACACCGAGTTAAAGGAGAATTCCGGTCATTTTTGACCCCTAAATCGTTGTCCTGATGGTCACCCAGTGTTGGGGGGAGCAAAAAACGCGACTAAAATTGATGCAGGCAAACCAGAGTTACACCATGGCCAGACACCGCTGAACTCATATAGTGTACAGTATAAACAGTATAAACTTTGTGTTTTTGCATGTAATCACTCACCTCAGACTGTGAAACGTCCTGGAAAGACATTACTATTCGATCACAGAGCGCCTGCAGAAACAAACACGTTTTCCTTGTTGTGATGATTTCTTTACAAAGATAAACGATCAGAGATATTTTGGACATTACCACTGCACTGCTCGACCGCTTATTTTTGTAAAGAAATCATTACAACAAGGAAAAATTGTTTGTGATCAATAGGGGTTGAGTGCTAAATGTCCATCTTTACAATGTGACTTAAAGCTGCATGAAACACAACACTGTCGTATAATTAACATCATCTCTGGTTTGAGAATTGATGGAAAGATTTATGATAATATTAAGAACTCAGCTCATCAACATCTACAACACTGGTTTCATTGCTTTTAGACATTTTAATGTGATAACATTTCATAATTTTGTATATTGTGAGTTACATTATTATCAACTTACTATTGGTTGGTGAAGGAAACTCCAGCCTGTGACTCTAAAACAGGAAGTACCTCTTCTTCATTCTTCGGCCCGTCCATTATATTGATTAGATAAGTGTACAGAATTTTACGTAAAAGCTTTCAAAGTTGACTTTTTATTGTGTTTTAGATAAAAAGTCATTAACGGATTCTATAGTTCTTATTAACAATGTTACAGCTCTTTATGTGTTTTCTTTTTAAAATGAAAAAAAAAAGACCTAAAGTGCTTTGTATAAGCTCTGTCTACGTGAGTGAGCTGCACCACAGGAGAAGATTTGGACGTTTTGCTCAAGGGCGCTTCAGTACCATCATGTATATGATCCCACTGTTGTTAGCTCATACCATCCCTCTGACAACTGCTGCACATTATAGCCAATGGTTGTAAATGGTGAAACGATGGCGCAGGTTTACAGCAGCCATTACACAGCACCCAGAGCAGTTTGTCTTTTCCTGCGTTAAACACTTTATGGACACAGCGAGGGCCTGTGTGCGCCGGGAGTTTATACCTCACAGGCCGCTCATCTGGAGGCGCGAGGGCGGCCATGTTTGTCTGACGTTTGATTGAGTCACTGATCAGATGGCAATGCTTCTGCAGGTAATTCACTCATGCATCTCCTCTTGGCATGTTTGTATAATATCTATCAGAGGTAATAATCAGTATGGTTGATCCTCTGAGGAGCCTGCATGGCGCCAACGTGCTCATTTGATTTTTATGTCTTTTGAACAATCAGACATGTTTTATTTCGGAGTGAAGGTCAGAGACTCGTTAAGTTTATCTTCATCCCCTCCACAGAAGAAGTAGCCTGACATCATCGTCCCTTCAGGCTCGGCTACTTGTGGGGTAAAATTAAAATATATGGACACCACCAGACCAGGAGCTCTGAGTTAAACCTCCAGCCGCGCGGCGCTGACAGTCAGCGGTCTGCCTCTGTCTCCCTGCCAGCAGAAACACGGAGATCAGTCACAATAACAAACGAGAACTTCCACATGTTGGTCGTATAATCTGTTCTCTCCTTTTACCTCGTTTTTTTTTTTTTTTTTTTTACAGCTCACGTGTGAAGCCACAGGAGAAGGAGGAGGAAACATCAGGACACCATGTACTGTTACTTGTTCACCTGTTTACCTGTTCACCTTCCCAACAGGTGTGACACAACAGACAAAATCTCTCCTTTGGGGATTAATAAAGTATTTTTGTTTCTTCTTGCAATCCTCTCACTTTGAAAACAAAGGAAGAAAAGGGATTTTTAACCTTTAAATCATCTCTCTCTTTTTTCTGCATGTTCACGAAGCAATAAAGTGTTTCATAGAGCGTCTCAGATGTCTCACACTTGTCTGTCCATCCATCCATCGATTGTACCACTTATCTGTGTACAACTGGAGCTGATCTTAGTCCCAGTCTGTCACATTCACACCTATATGTGCCTTTTCTTGTGCTTATGAATGAGCTCTTTGAATCTGCACTGTATAATCTTAATCCTATTTTATGCTCCATATTATTCTATCCTTTTGTTTTTTTTCTCCCTCTCTCGTTTGCTATTTGATTTTATTATTCGAATGCCTCCAGTTTTCACTACTGAATATTTATGTTCATATAAAACTCAAAGAATTACCCTTACGCATTAAATGTGCTATACAAATTATGATGCCTTGCTTTGCCTATTAATAAAGTTTTTATGTCTATGGAGAAAATGCAAACTAAACGACGAAAAGCCCCAAGTCTCAACTTGTAACTGAAATTAGGTACGTAAGGAATTTCACTGTAATTACTTGTAATTATATGCGACAATAAAGTAAACTTTAAATTTATTTCCCCTCATCTTAATTTCAGCGTCGTCTACATTACAGTGTGTTTCTGTTTGTCCTTTATTTGCCCGCAGATGTTCCCGCCGTCGGACACGTCGCTTCTCTTCTCCTCACAGCGCGACACAGACACAGAGACAGTTTAGACCTGGACCTGGATCCTCGGACCTGCTGACAACCTGACATTTCCTCCAACCTGGAAATGAGTTCATGGTAGGAAACCTGTGCTGTGTGTGTGTGTGTGTGTGTAAGCACAGAGTCTTATCTGCAGAGACAGAAGAAGGACAGGGCGTTCATTGTTCTGGCTGAGGTGGAATATCCCTGTCACTGCTGTAAAAAAAACCCCCCAAAAAACAGACTGAATGGAGACGCAGACGAGGAGAAGGAGGAAATAGAAGCTCGGTGGAAAAGAAGTCAGTGAACTTCTGGCAGCACGAGTGTGTAAATCGGTGCTAATCTGTTCCTGGGACGTTTAAAGAGGAAATGATGTCTGAGTTTTTCTGCCCTTTAGAACAAAAAATCATCACAGTTCATCTGCAGGAGACTCAAACCAAAGCTGCAGGTTTTCAGCTGGTGGCCACGCTTCACTCTGTTTGTCTCAGTGGCATTTAAAACAGATTCAGGTGGAGGCTGCTGAAGAAGAAGCTCCATCAGTCTGAGAAACCACATGGTCATCAGTAGGAGAAGAGTCACACCTGTGGACCCGAGCTCTAGGTGCAACACACAGCTGCACCTGATGGACGTAAAGAGCATCGTCGTCCAGTTCATTCCTCATGCCAAAAACATCCTGATCGGACCTGCTGCTCCTGGTGTTTCCCTCCCAGCCAGAGCTCCAGAGCTGAGACGATTAGATGGTCGATCGATTACGTGATCAAGAATAATCATAGGTACCAGCATTCTCGAATGTGAATATTGTGAATAATCACAGTGAACTTGAGATCTTACAGCGACGTTTTGCTTCAGGGTTTAATGAGCAGTCACTTTGTCTGTCCACAGAGGTCAATAAGTTGTGCAGCAGTGCAACACAGAGCACACCAACCAATCAAAAATACTAATTTGAATTGTTTTGTTTTGTTTTTCAAATTAAAGAAAAGAAAAAAGGAGAAAAAAAACTATTGTTATCTGTCATTGCTTGTTTTCATAGATGTAAAACACAAAAACAAAGATATCATTATAATAACCAGTATAATGAAAATACAAATGTTCTTTTCGCTTTCAAAGCTTCTGTAACTTACGTATGGTTCATGATCAGACTTTACAACCAAATAATCTTAATTTTCAACATATTTTAAGTCATTTTTCATGCAAAAAAAAAACACCAAACAAGAGTCTCAGTATCCTTCATTTTATAATGTTTTTAGATGCTTTTTAATTTTACTTAATTTTACATGATTAATATCTTAAAACAAGCAGGCCTACATGGTAAAAACTGCCTTATTGATCAGTGGATTTCATTTTTGAACCTCTGTTAATGATTTTTCGCTTGAATGACTGTGACTCAGTCGGGCACAGACCAGTTGCCAAGCGAGGCTGAAAACCTTCCTGAGGAATGTTGGATTGTGGGAGTTTGAGGATTTCTCTACTCTGACTCAGGAAGTGGGGTTGGATGAGGTCATCACAGAGGACCTGAGCGGTAACCGGGGACAACGCGAGCCAAAACAGCCTCAATGAACACTGGAGACGGAGAGACTCTCAGAGGGGTTTGTCCTCCACTTCCATTTACTCATCTTCTTTTCCTTCTTCTGTCATTTTAGTTTATTTTGACCAATGTGTTTTCATTGTATTGTGTATTCAGACCTGTTCTCACAAAATGTTGATCTAGTGAACGATCTCAGACACTATGTTCAAGAACAATTTCTGAAAAACATCAATTGTCCCCCCCAATAAAAATACCCTTAATTATTCAAAATTGAACAAATGTATTTTCAGACATCACATTCTTCACATTTTAGATTCACATCTAAAAAGAAATTATTGAAATTGTGGAACAAATGATATTGACGAATATATTTCTGACTCCCTATCCCATCTCTGGTCTCCTCCACTTCCACTAGTTTCTTGCACAGATGCTGATGACATCAGCAGGCGTTAAAAAAACAACAACCCCCTCAATCTTGGGGCTTCACATTTTGATATTCATCCACATCAATTAATCATGCATTAAGTAGTCCCGTACACTGGGAGAAAAGGAAGATGGTGAGAAGAATTGGGGATCTGGGAGGGTCGGAGGGAGGCGAAAGATAAGAATGTGAGACATTACATACCTGAGACCCTTAAAATTATGATTTAGCCTACTAATATAACAGTTCAGTAAACAGTGATCCGCGCTGTTGGCTGTTTGGGACAAATAACAAGAATACCTTGGAAACTTGTTTTACTTGTTATTATGAGCTTTTACTAGGTAGATTGTTATGTAAGTTTTGTTTTGAAAGTACTTACATGTTGCCTCTTTTTTTGGTTTTTAGGTTGCTTTTAACATCTGGCCAGGGACAACGGACGAAAACTAGCCTTGTTGGCTAACTCTGGCCCACTTACAGTTTTTCTTTTAACTCTGTTGATTAGTGGTGCACTGTCCCTATGAAATAAACTAATAAATGGTATGCACAATAAATGATTCTCTGTGTAGTGCCTACTCTTTGAATGATATGGCAAGCCTCTATGAAGTTGTGATTTACAGTGGCATGGTATGAGTTACATACGGGCAAAAAAAATAAATAAATAAAAATCACTTTTGTGTCCCCCCCAGTCCCGACATCGGATCTGCACCCCTGGATACACACTTAAAATCAGTGTCATAATCCTCTTTATTCAAAGTGTTTCTTGCTTAGACCAACATCCATTCAGGAGGTCAGAGGCAGCTGCTGCAGCAACACAGACGGTATCGCACGGTGCTCAGGTGTTGATGTGGTGTCATGTTCCCTGCACCGCTCAGGTGAGCAGCCGTGAACCATAAAACCTGCAGAACCGACCGACTGAGCTCCTTTAGCCAAATATCACACGACACAAAACAAACAGGAGCCAAGTTTCCATCCAAACACCTCGTCATCACCATCCATCACCCCTCAATGATCTGATGCGGAGGCACATGCATCAAGTGCGTCAGACTTTTTAGTCACTGTCTGTTTCCACTTTGTTTGACACCATTGTTTCCACATCAGCCAAGAAGATTTTTCATTTTTTATTTAAGATTTTCTACATTTTTTTTCTCTAGCTTCTTGAAAATGGGCCTAAAGACAGGTGGATGGAAACTGGCCACGTGTCCACACTTCACCTATTACAATATGAAAAACAAAGTTCTGTGAGCTCTCACTTACTGATGGCCATAAATCTCACGGTGTTTTTAAAGGAATATCTGGAAATCTTTAAGAGTGGAAGAATCATGCTTTTATTTGTTTGGACTGTGATTGACAAGAGGCAGAACTTGTGTTTGGACGTTGGGTTGTTCATTCATGGTAGAGAAGGAAAATAAGAAGGAAACATTGACAGTGACGGACTGGAATATGAAAACAAAGTCCGTCTTCTCGAATGTTTCAAAAACAAATAACAAAACGTTCAAGTCCAATTCTAAAGAGTCAAATTGAATCCTTTGTGACTCCACAGCGAACAGGATGAGGATGTGATTGTCTTTAGTCAGATGCTGAGCTTCATGATGGAACAAACCTCTTCATTTCATGGCACCGGTTCCTCCCTAAATTGGATCCATCCCATTACTGACCCATTCAAAGCTCATTCTTCCCTTTCAACTGCTTTTATTAGTCAGCCTAATCACCAGCATTGCTCCCTCCATCTCATGCATCATTACCAGAATTTGGGAGGACGTTTCCAGACGATGAGCGTGGGGCTCTGCCCGTTACTGTCGCTCAAATGAAAACCACTGCACCGCAGCCACCTCGCCTGTACCCACGTCCTTTTATTTTTCCACTGCAGCTCCGACCGCTGTGACCACTTCACTGTTTCCCCCCTCGAAAAAAAAAAAGAAGCCATTTCGTCTCATCACAGCGTAGCTCCATCATGCAGCACCATCATTATCTAAGAACCATACCACATCTGCTTTAAATTCATTATGGGCGAAAATTACTTCAAGTTACTTCAACGCTGATTAAACAGAATGAGCCAAATAATCCAAAGTGTTTCACATGCCACCTTACGTTACTTTGGATTTAGTACAATGACCAATGCATGCAGACAAAAAAAGAAAAAAAAAAAGTAGACTACATGGTGCTACGTGTTGTAACAGGTACAGAAAGTGCAGGTGCACAGTCTGTGTGTGTCATCTGCACTAGGTCTGGATCCGTACAAGGAGCACCAGAAGCATCGGTACAGAACCTGATAGATTTGATGTTGTGGATGGGCCTTCTACAAAAACATGTTAAATATCCACAATAAAAGTAATATACAATGAAGTTTATACTATATTAATGTTTTCTGTACTTTATCTTGCTGTCAAACCACTGCCCCTTCCTTTGGAACTATGTTTTGGCAATAGTTCAGTAGTTTAAATACCGTATAGTCTGCAGTTTATCTGCTGGACGCATATGGTTACCTTTTATGAAGAAATAAGGGACTTTGAGGATGACCCCATCCACTGCAGCTCATCAATCAGCTTCTGTGCTGGTGCTGCTCTTCTAAACCTCAAAACTCACTGCACTGACTATAGAAAACTGATATTGATACCCAATTCAGGGGCTGGATCCTTCGGAGACACAGCGGACGGCCATATCAACCGTTGGTAAATGGGGCAGTCCAGCCTTTGGAACATTTCCTGGTTGTGCCTGAACGCATCAACGTCCTAACATTAAACAGTTGAAAGTTGTGGCTTTTTTTTATACTCTTCCAACAGCCTTCAAATGCATTCGTTAAAGGAAGGATGTCAAGCAATTCAAGCAATTCACTTCAAAGTATTGTTATATTTTAGCTAAAAGCCAGTCTAATGTAAACTATATTCATATGCTGCTGACTCCAAAATAAATATTATAATATATCCCAGTATTCAACTCAAGTCATTTGTAACGGTGATTAAAAAATGTGAAACATAATCAAAGAGGTTTGGTTCAACTGTAAGAGACAAACGGAGGTAAACACACATGGATGGGGGGGGCTTTCACCTGGGAACCATTAACCTGACAGCTGTGTTTCCAGGGTGGGGGAAGGGGGGAGGGGGCTCGCGGTGCAGTCATGTGTCCCCAATAAATGTGTTCCCTCTTCAGCCAGATGTTCAGGTTTGCATTGATGGTTTTAACAGCTGCGAGTGAAATATGCATCACTAATGTAACACAGGGACCTGCAGACGGCCGTGTGTGTCCAGCTCTCAATATAGTTCTCAATAACTGTCAGTCACACAAACACACACGAGCTCGGCCGGGTCCACGACGTCCGTCTGCTGCTTCAGCCCGGTCACTGCAGAGAAGCTGCAAAACACAATTAGCTTAATTACAGTTTAATTTCAACATTTCATTGATTTATCATAGAGAAAAGTATCATGGTGAATGGTACAATAATATTAGATATAATCATATCAATAAGCTGATTTGTTGTTTACCTGTATATTGTATATAAATCTTATTCAAAGATATTTAGGCCTCAGTTTTTTTTAATATGTTTTAATTGATAAATGAAAATGAAAGAATAATGGAAAGAATGTGAAATTCATAGCTAGCCTACTCATTTTAGCTTTTAAGCTAATCTTGCATTTTAAAAGTTGTAATGTTGTAATGCATCTTTCTATTTAATAAGTTACATGTATAGTAAGATATCAGTTAAAATTTTGTACAAATTATGTATTTCTTAACTGATTACAAATTATTGTTTGTTATTGGTAATGCTTGAACTTTTTGCATTACAAAGTTTTGCCTTTTCCACTGAAGAAAAAAGAAAAATATGGACTCATTTTGCAAATCTGCATTTCATAATCAGGGTTTATCAGTGTCACGATTTTATAATTCATATTAAATGCAACTGTGGAAATCACTTTTAGTTCATATTCAACTTCACACATTAACTTGATTTTATTGCTTGTCTATAAAGTGAGAACACCCTGTTCTTCATATTTCTCTCTGACGTTTCCATTTTTCATATTTCTGTAAACGATTCAGTGAATTCTTCAGTGCCTTGCTCATGAGTAGCACCTGCTGATAGAAAGGGAATGTACCTCCCCCCCGCTTTGTTTTCACACCATCACAGACTATTTGAGTGGAAGAAGCAGGAGAATTTATCACGTCATAAATCCATGTTTTGAAATTCTCCAGACAGGACGCTGAGCCAGTTGGCTGCGGTCGACATGTTTGAAAACAGGAAGCAGATTCAAGATGGAGATGCAGCTGCAGAGCTAAAGCTGTGATTCAGGTCCGCTGTGAATCCACCACCAATACACACTCACACACACACTCACATGTTCAGTATCAGAGAGATTACAGGTTTTTTTGGTGCGGTCTCCAAGGACTTGACCGCTTGACTTGACAAGGGCTCCCGAGACATGACAAGATTAATAATATAAGCAAATGTAAGAGAAACAAGGGAAAAAAATACTGTTTCAGTTTGACTTCACCTCTTTAAAAAAAAAAAATCTGATCACTCTTTGGTTGGATGAGTCTGTGAGATCATGATAAAAAAGTAGATAAAAATCAATACTGAACAGAACAACTTGAAAAACATCGGACACACAGTTTAATTGTACTAGCATAACTCAGTTATTTTTGTAAGGTTATAAAGTGGCAGCAAATACCTGTTTAGCCTACTTTTCTTTCAGTTGGGTGTTTTCCGTCACAGGTTGCTTCAGGTTATGTACTTTCATGTGTGTTTGTGACAGATTTTAGCTATTCATCATGGTGTCCTGAAAATAAAGTCAATATTAGCTATAAGGCTGTTTCCTTTTCCTTTTCAAGTGTACACACGTTAGATTCACTGTTTGTCTGTCACCTCTGGAAAAGCTGCAGGAGTCTGAACAGAGACGTGTTGTGCTCACTGAACAAACAGAGCTGTGGATTCAAGGTTTAAATGAATGAAGTTTGATGAGTTTTGACAATATCAAGAATTTTAAATGTAAGAGTTTGACTTTAACACGCAAACTCCTTTCATCACATCTACAAAACGATGCACCTGCACAGTTGCACGGTTGGATATCAAATCCTCTCCTGCTCCATGGATCTGTCAGTAAGCCAAAGTCAACGGTAGACCCCGCGTCCTCCTAAAATTACCTTTGCAACAACCAGACTACGGAAACTGGGTTACTGTCTTGGAGCTAGACCAAAGGTGGGGGAGGCGTACGCACAGCTGGAGGAAATGTCATGGAGCCGCCTCCCTGTGGGCCCACCACCACCTGCAGGAGTAGCTACACATCAGTGCAGTGGAGTGCAGAGTAAGCAGGGGGCCTAGGGGTCAGAGTGTTATAAAACCTTCATCATAAATTAATCAGATGCTCCATCCATCCATCGATTTAAAGCCCATCATGTCTTGTCATCTTCTTCTTCGAGTGTCTCCTGGAATAACGCACCTACAGCAGTGCCAGTTGTCACGGTTACCACAATAAACACATTTCCATAGTGGTGCACCCATCATCACTGTTGTTCTTGTACTAGCGGTCATGGTTTGATTTGGTGCAAGCACAAATCGGCTACTACTTTTTCGAGGCTAATGCAGAGACTGCTTGCCAAAAAACTGCCCTCGATGGGAACGCACATCAGTGGTTTTGCATGAATTTGCCTCGAAAACAACTCTGTCTCGTAACGTGACATTATTATCTCATAGCGTGGTGAATGTGCAGGTCACAACTTGTCCACCAGAGCGTTTTGGAGTTGTTGGATTGTGTATTTGATGAGTTTGATGAGGGAAACCAAGAAATCCCATTAGCCTCCGTAGCGTAGCTCTGAGCAGCTCGCAGCTCTGCTCCGCCGTTCTAAAAACAGCTTGCACCGACAATTAAAGGTAACAAACCTCCTAAAACTATAGGGATTATGGCAATGGGCCAATTTGCCAAAATGTTGAACTATCCCTTTGAGTCCTATGTTTCACAAACCCATTCATCCACCATCCACTATCGATATACAGTAGCCTACTACAACATGACTATATGTACTATAACTTAAAGGTTTGTTTTTTCGACAGGAGGACAATAAAACCCCCAGAAATAAAGTCAGAGAACCACTGAACCACTTGCACCAGCTGAGGTGGGGGAATTCAAACTAGCAACCCTGCATCCACAGGCTGCTGCTCTGTGCACACAGGATGAATGAACATGATTAAGGCTGCGACGGCGCTTGCCAGCTTTCCTGTCATGAATCGAACAAGTACCTGCACTGTGCTTCGGTTCATTTATTAAGGCAGGAAATTCTCTGCTCCTGGTGGGAGAAGTGTGAGTATAACTGAATCAAAAATATTTGAAATGTAAATCCTCTTTCTTACTTTAGATATAAAAGAAGTTGTGTGAGCTGAGAGAGACAGGACGCGTATTCAGTTTGCTCAGTGCGCAGCTTTTCAGGAACTGGTGGGGGGAGAAAAAAAAGCTTGTTTTACCTACTGACTCTCATGAGTTTGATTTTTAAAGGCCAAAATAAAGATGAGGTTCATTTATATTGAGAGTCAAATGACAGATTTAAGAGCTCTGAATGTGTGAAATGACACATGAGAGAAAAGGTGGGTTTCAAGGATCTGTCAGAGCAGAGAGAGAACAGGATATGAAAAGAAACTATGAGTTTCAGAGTTAATTTTGCATCCTTCATGGTGCCTGTGGAGGATTTTCACTGTACGTCATCGGCTCTCACCACCTTAATGGTTGCATTTCAGTTACATTTACTTGCTTCCTACAAAAACATGAGCTATTAATATGAGAGGAAACCCAATACTTATACTAAAAAATGTAATCCTTAGACACTTCCAGTCCTGTTAGGTGCTATATTATTTTCAATAAATCTTTGGATTGGTTATGCCATGAAGGATCCACTCATTGGGCCTGTGTTTCCATGGAAAAGAGGGATATAGCCGCATCCTCACATGCAGCCTCCAAAGGATGCAAAGCAGTTACTAATTGATAACCTGTTTGTTGAGTGAAATAGTTGAAGTGGAGTGAGTTATCGCTCTGTTGGGGTGCACTCAGTCACTGCAATGGAGATTTTCCTGACTTCCACATCAGTCAGTCCTCGTGGGAATGGGGAAAAAGCATGTACAGGTGAGAGGTGACGTGTTTTGGCTTTTTTTGTTTTTTTTACCAAATCCCAAAGTGCAGCTCAATGTCTGAAAGTCAACTGTGCATGACAGTGAACAGTGAGCGGGGACTTGAGGTTTGGCTACTGGTGTTTTCTTACCAGTGGAAACCAGTTTTCTTCTTGTTGTGGTTGTGCAGATGCAATCCTAAGGAAGAAAGAAAGGAATAAATTAAGACAGAAAGTACTCTAAATCCCTCTTTTTTCTTTATTTCCAGTTTTTCCTTACTGACGATTGTTATTTGAGAGAGGACGGAAAGAAAGAAACAAGTTGCGGTGGTGAAGGGGGACGCGTCACACCCCTTGTCCTCTGACCTTTGACCTCAGCGCACAAGGACAGCTCGAGGAGCTTGAGTCTTGAATCCCTGCAGGATCCAGGAGAATAGCTCACAGAGGGGAAGCATCCAAGTCCTGCGCTCTGAGGATCAAGTGTGTAGGCGATTTTTATCACAGTAACAGAGTTTTGTCCAGCAGCACCGAGGAAGATGAAGATGGGAGACGAAGATGATAATGATGATGTCTTTGGATCCCTCCCGCTCCCCGCTGAACCTGCGATGACATCAGTGTTTCTCCTTCTCCCTGCGGTGTCCTTCCAGCAGTACTTACCTTCAAATATTTAGTTACCAGATCCCCTGATGATAAAACAAACTCACATCACAGATGTGGCTTCACAAGCTGTTGATGTGGATCTGCTCCTGTTGGCTACCGAAAACACCACACTGTTGTGTTTTTTTTTTTTTTAAACCAGCCTGGCTCTCCGATGGCAGTCTAAGTTTCACATTTGGATCTGAGACTGGAACCGTTCAGGACGACCTGCTTCGGAGATGATCCTCTTTTTCTGTATTTTGTTTTTTTCATCTGTAGACGCTGAGATGATGCTGATGTGGATTGTAAAAAAAAAAAAAAAAAATTCCTTTCAATAGAGAGATGCTCTTCGTCTGTAGGATTAAAAATGGCTGCTAGAAATGATTCATCCTTATGTTTAGAGGAGCTGATTGTTATTGCCTCTATCAGCATTAACAGCTCTTTACTGGACCAGTCTGGAATAAATGATGGTAATTCAGCGTCAACCTCCGTTCCTCGACTTTACCAACAGCTGTCTCCAATTCCGCGATGCAAGACTGGTAAATCTCTTGCTGTTTCTCTTTGTGTCCCATGCAACATGTTGAGGAGATGTCTAAAGCGACGGCGGCCAAGCAAGCAGCCGGGTCCAATATTAAACTCTTTTTCAGTTGACCCATGTGTCACGTCCTCCGTATGTTGAGTTGTTTCCCCATTTTATTTTGAAGTCCAATGTCCTGTCTTCCTGTTGTCTCCTCTTGGGATTATGTGTCTCGCCTGTGTTGATTCCCTCACCTGTGCCTTATTTCTCCTCATGTATTTAAAGCAGAAGTAAGCAGAATATTTGTGTTAATATACGTCTTAAATAGTTATATCTTCCGACAGCAATCACTTACATAGAGTGTTTTTTTTTTTTAAGTATATTTTTTGGGCATTTTTGCCTTTTTTTTTTTTTATTTGACAGCACATAGTGAGATAGACAGGAAAGGGGGAGACAGAGAGAGGGGGAATGACATGCAGGAAAGGTCCGCCCTACGCGGGATTCGAACCGGGGACGCCTGCGTTGAGGACTGTAGCCTCTACATGGGGCGGCCGCCTTAACCACTGCGCCACGCACCGCCCCACTTACATAGAGTGTTTGGTCTGAAACACGGGTCTGTCAGACGTAGGGACAAGGCGGGGACTGCTAAATCCATCGGCTGACAGGAAGTTAGCCAAACTGACCGGATCGCTTACTTCTGCTTTAACCTCTGTGTTTTCCACTGTTGGATCATCTGCATCAGTTCCCTGTGTTTTCCTGGTTGTGTTTCCTCCGTGTGTGTTAAAATATATTGGTCTGCATTTGGGCCCATGCAGGCAACATATACTATGGCAATACAGCATTGACTGTGATTCATACCGCAGCCTCCCAATCCAATGGCAATGGACCTATCAAGCTGGAAGCGTTCGGCCCTCTGCTCCACCAAACCATCAGCTCCCTGTACTGAATGGTAGCCTGATAATAGTCAGTCAAATGTTCTGCTACTGATTACAGGAAAAATACTTGAATGCCTATTTGTTATATCAAGTTCTTCTTGAGCATTAGAGACTTAGCCCAAGTTCTTGAACAAATGACCAAACCCTGACTGGGATTTGAACCTCCACCTCCTCAGCAGGACTCAAAGTAGCTGGAAACCTGAGAACAGAGGATCACAGGAGAATTATAAACTTATGTGATAAATCCCAAGGATAAAGTGAGATCAGCAACAGATTAATTTGCCTCTCTGATGTTGTTTTGCTTACCCAAATGATCTCTCTCTTCACTGTCGTATCTAATAAAGTCATACAAAGAAAAAAACAAATTGTAGTCAATGTGAGATCAAGACAAATATGTATTGTGTTTGCATGGTTTTAGCGATGCTGTGACTTCAGCCTGTGGTGATGCAGTCGTGTTTTCCCAGAGCTTACGTTCATTATGCTGTGTAACTCAGCGCTGCTTGGATTATGTTTCTAATCAACGTAATGCTACGTTAAATAATCTCCCTGCCAAGTTTCAAACTGCCCGTACACACGATATCCGCTAAATGTTCTCCGACAGTTCTTCTATAATCCACCTCATAGAGACTGAAGCATCATTAAGCTTTTTATGGATCTGTTTAGATACTCAAAGCCCCAACGTCATTAAACAAACATTAAATGCGTTTAATTTCCACGACTCAGCTCTGGCTTTTTTTTTTTCTTCTTTGTTTTGCTTTTTTACAATACAAAGTTACGTCTTCATAGTGGAAACATCAGGGGTTAAACTGTGGATATCTCACATGGAAACACTTTGACAACAAACCTCTCCAGCATTTACCTGCAGGAGGAAACAAGATGTCCAAAAATATTCTGCTAAAATAATTCACAGTCGTCGAGGGACCATTAAAAAATTCTGTTAATCCCTCTGCTTGCTTTCTGTTTCTGTTTGAGATCGCACTGACCGCTGTCTGTCTGTCTTTCTTTCTTTTTCTTTTTTTGCAACAGCTCAGATATTTGTGTAAGATCTCCCACTCCTCTGATTCCCACTCTGATTTGCGACTCTCTGCATACTTCACATTTTCCAGCTCCATTTGTGATTGAATATTTGAATATTTCACAGAGGAAAATCCTCTTCCTCCTCTCAGACCTCACAATGGCTGCTTTCAGCCGCCTGGGAACAGCAAATGACCTCTTTACACTGCAGCAAAATCTGAATTTTGATGGTAATTCACTTTTTTTTCATTTTTTGTTAAAGAAAGCACAATAATTGGCTCGTCAAAACACATATGAATTATGGGCAGCACGGTGATGCTCTCCCCGTGCATGTGTGCGTGCATACTCAGGCTTCCTCCCACAGACTAAACATGCAAGTTGGGTTAATTTGCAACTCTAAATTGCCCATAGGTGTGAATGGGAGTGTGAATGGTTGTCTGTCTGTTTATGAAGACCGCAACCATAGTACAAGTGGCACAGAAGATGAATTAATGAACATATGAATTATTAAGATCATATTTAGTCTACTTGTACCACACTCTGACAGCAACCAATGAGATCTCTCCATCTACTTCCAGTCTTCAAATCCAGTCAGGCCACACTCTTCATCACATCCAGATCTCCAGTTTCTCCTCTTCCCTACAACCAGTGCCAAAGACTATTTTCTCTGGCAAAAAAAAGCTAATTTATTTACACAAATGAGTCTTTTCTAATTGAATAGACCTGTAAACAGAATCACAGTGTGATTTCCCTTAACAAACTGTCAAGATACAGGAATTCCTTTGTTGTAGGTTTCTTTAATCCCTGTGTTTTTATATGGATTTTAATTCATGCATTACTTTGTACCAATAGGATCTTTAATGTTTATTTCAGGATTTGTGTGTTTATTAAACGGGATTGCTTTTATATTTATCTATTTGCTTCAGTGAGTTTGTTTTATTGCAGACAAATGCAACTGTTTGTGATTTATTTGGCTGCACAATGTGCCCCTCTGGGAAAATAACGATAATTCAACCGTAAAAGAATAATTATCAGCTGTCCTTTGAGTACTTCAGACCGAGGTGAGATCAGACACGAGTAGAATCTCTCAGTTTTTGGCACAACCGCCTGCAAACATGTGCCAAAAATGCTAAAAATCAAAACGGGGGCTCAAACAACGTCTTCACGCCACTGACTCCGACAACAGTCTGTGTTTCGGTGACATATGAGTAACTTCACAAGCATCTCGCCGTCGTCCCACAGGAAGTCTTTTCCCAGAGCGTTACTCAGCCAAAACAAAGGCTGCCCCCGTCGCCGGAGCTCGTCCAGCTTCACAGCCAGACGTCATATCAGTGAGAAGTATTTGACCTTTGACAGCGCTGATGAAAAACTTCCCAGCAGACAGATGTGGACAGATGCTCGGTGACAATGTGCTGACACGTTTACTTGTCACATTGTACATGAGCCGTGGCCTGCGGAGGTGGGGATGGACCAACAGGCTGATTGAATTGAATTGTGCACAAAAAGAAATTGAAATTAACAAGAAGCTTTGACTAAACGTTATTGCAAATTAGTTAAATTTAGACATTTTTAACTCGACAACAACAAAGTGTTTTTAAATCTCCTCCTCTGTCTGTGTTTTCTTCTTCTCTACTCTCTGTTCTTTCTTTTTCAGAGGTCACGTTTTCCACCTCTGGCTGCTCCAGATTTCTGTCCTTCAGCCTTTTATGAGTCGAGGGGTTAGGAGCCCCATATGGTGAAGGAATGATGGAGGGGCGGAAGAAAAGGGCTAAATAGAGAGAAAGAGAGAGGAAGAGAGAGGGTGAGAGGGTTATGAAGCAAATGCCAGAGACGGAGAGAAAAAAAAAAGAAAGACAAAGGTAGGCAGGTTTTTTTTTTTTGTCTTTCTTGTAAAAATCTGCCCCCACATCCTTCTCTTTACCTCCGTCTCTCTCAGAGGAGCGATAGCTGTGTTGTTTCTTGATGTTCTTCCAGTCTCAGCTAGCTCCTCCCTGTGATGGACAAACCAGAGTAACGAACAAGGCCGCTCGGTGGCTAACGCACGAAGCAACAACCAAAACAACCAAAACAGCACAAAGCTATGACAGTCGGTAAATCACCTTCTGCTGTTTGTGTGGTATCAAAGACCAGTGATGGATTTTCTGTGAGAAACTTGTTATTCTATTCAGATCCCAAATGGCATATGACACGAAATGAACAAGTAACTGTTCTTTATTTAGTTGGAGAATTGAAAGGGACCCAGACGTGATCCCTGTGGGACTCCTGCCTGAGCTCTGGCAGAGCTCCTGGGCTCATTAATCATTTCGTCCTAATGTGGAGAGTTTTTCCTACTAAAACATCACGATCATATAGGTCTATAAAAAAAAGAGCAGTCACAGGATTGCAGGGCAGTTTTTGAAATTATTGAACTCACTGGCATCATCCCCTCCGTGTAAAATGTGCTGAAATATTCAATATTTTATTGAATGTTCCCCCATTCTCCTTGGCATCAAGGTATACAAACTTTAACTAACGTACACAATCTTCCTCTTCATCATTAAACCAGAGCAACATGGTGACTCTTAAATTTGTGTGTAAAGGATGGAAAAATCAAGCTAATCTTACTTTCTTAACTTCCACATCACTGACCACTGTTCAGCCGGACCCTCCCTCTAACCCGACATCAGATAGACAGTGTACACTGGCACTTTTATGCCCACACCCTTGGTTAAAGGCCTGCCTATACATGACTGGGCTTAGAGTCTGGATATTGTGGGATGTGTTTTGTGGTGCCACTTGAAAAAATACATTTAATCAAATTACCACAGACAAGTTGACTCTAAGATACTTGGGAGTTTTGGGAGGCGTCTCAGGTCTCTACAGCAGTTTATTGTCCAGTCGGGTCTGAAAGTTTCCCTTCATGTGAGATTGGTAACAAATGAAACCTTCAGATGGTTTCACTCTAGGGTGACCAGATCCCAGCAGAAAGTGGGATGAAGGCATTTTTATGTGGGACAATGTGGGGCAATCATTGTCAAGTCTGAAATGTTGATAGATTCTATGGACCATATCCACGCATTAATAAAAAGGGCTGAAACTCGATATTTTTCTATGCGTTTGGGCCTATCTTCCACGTGTAGACTGCATTTTTGCTCCTTAAAAACAGATATTATAGTCGAAGTCCAAGATAAAATCATGCTTTCTGATAAAACAGTCATTTAATGGCTCCTCCAGCATTGTTGTTTACTGCAGGTTCAATGTTGCATTCATTTGTACTGATTCTACATTAGTGGCCTGGACCAGTAGCACCTGGTTTATCTGTAGCTCTGTGTCTCCACATCAGCCCCGTCTGGCAGGCAGCTGATTGGTGGAGAGAGTCCTCGCCCGCTCCGCATGGCTTCCCTATGGCTCCAACTCAACTCTATGTGTGTGTGTGTGTGTGTGCTGTACCTTCACATCTGCCTGTAGGCCCCAGGTATCGTTCACCTCGTCCATCCAGCCTCTCGCTGCTGCAGCTCGTTGTGTTTCAGTGGAAACTGTGAGTCAGAGGAAACAGAGAGTCATTGGTCAGACTGACTCTCTGTGTGGCCAACATGTGCCCATCTCATACTGAGTGTATGTTGGCCCGTGCATCGCAGCCACGCATTGGAGGGTGTGCATTTAACGGTACGTTCATCAGCGTGTGGAAGGATTTCAAATATGGAGTTGGACAAATTCAGCTTTGTGCTTCCTTTGATTTATGAAGCTAACAGATTTTAACAACTGGAGCAGAAAAATCAGTAAATTATGTGTTCCACAAGGACATAAATGGCCTTAAAACTTCAATCTATGACACAAGAGTAATGTCTAAACTATCATTACTCAGTCGCACAAACCTCATGTGTTATTCAGATATACGGAGGTGAAAAAATGTTAAAAACATTGATGCACCAATCCAAAATCATTGTGTCAAACAATAATAGAAACTAAAAACAACCAGAAGCAGGACTAAGAATTAAATCAACTATTTCAATGTGTTGATCCACTACACACCTGTCTGTCAGGACAACACAACATAGCACAAACCATAAACAATCATTCAGCTTCAGTTTGAGATTCTCTTGACACGTGAGGTTGACATACCAACCACAGCCTCCGTCTGGTGTGTGTTTGTATGTGTGTGTGTGTGTGCGTGTGTTTTAGTGGATGTGTCGGCTCGGCTGTGTTTACATTGGAAACATGTTAAAGGTGTAACAGTGCATGTCCCATAAAGCTGACACAGGACCTGTCTCTGTCGCCGTCAAACTGGCGGTTTTACGGCGAGACGGCAGTGACCCATTACACGGGGATGAATTCCTTCCAGGAGCTTCTCCAGCGTCACCAGCTGGAGCAGGGTGAGGAGTGTGAGGTCAGCTCCTGCACAAAAAAAGATTGGAGATTGTAAACTCACAAAAATTTAAGATGCTATTTCTATATCAGACTTTTAAGATGTTGCAGTTTTTCTTGGAGGAAAAGTTGATCTAGAAATATCCTGGCTGGCTCAAAACCAGCTTAGTAGGAGGTCATGGGAAACATGTCCAGGATCATCGTCTCGTGCCTTTTTAAGACCACGGAGTGAGATCCCCGCGGTGTCAGTCAACAGAGGAACTCGCCGTCAGGTGAGAGAGGCTTTGGCAGGTAGGACGGATGACTTACGTGCATTTCGTTGCGTTCATTTTCCCTTTGCGTTAAGCCGAGCAGAGAGCGGGCATGCAGCCAGACGGACAGACGGGTCCTGACGGGCCTGTTGTACGCGAGCTGCACACATTAATGAAAATCCGATCCGCCCTGATGTAATGCTGCAGCCACTTTGAGCTGGAGTCGGACGGAGAACGGGGGCCGAGCTGGATCCCCTCGTCTATAATAGATTCTCAGGCTGGACAGTCGTATTTCATAGAGAGGGGAACAACAAAGACTCATATATATATATACCAGACACATGCATATATACATACACAGTGTGTGAGGACATGGTGTGTGCTTGCATGTGTATATTAACAGTATTCTTGATGGTATGTGTGCAGATTTCCAAAATACAGTGCACCTTTTCAAACAGGGAACAGCGTTTTTCTCACTTGCAACAAAAACCTTTTCATTTTCTGGCATGAAAGTTAACGAGGTCTCATCATCTGCATAAATACTGTCATATGAGTCCGACTGATGTGGAGTATGAAGAGTTTTGCACCACTGATGTCAGAAACACATAAACCATCAGAAGTTTAGTTTCAGTCCCATTAAAAAGAGTGAAAAACGATCATTAGTTGGCATCTGAGTAAAGCTGTGGTAGAAACAACGGGGGGACATGATTTACTGTTGAGTTAGATATGAAATATAAATGGAGCACTTAAGCTGTTAAGAAAGAAATTCAAGGGAAAGTTAAATGACACTGAACACTGAACATTCTTGTAAAAGCCCCTACATTGGCTATAACCTGTTTTCAGATTTGTTCAACTTTATTTTATTGAAATTACATTATTTGATAAGACATACTGAATGGACCTTACGTTTTGACCAAGAAAAAAAAGATTATTTATCATTTTGCAACTAAATATTCACCCAGTACAACAACATATATCAATGTTTCAGCTCGTAGAAAGGACTTTTATTCTGAAATATAAATTATTTAACGTAGAACTCTTGACTGATAATAAACTCTGCACTGAATATTATAGTTTTTAGACACTTTTGGAGGCACAGCACAGGTCAAAAGTTTCATTTACAACTTATGAACAAATGGTTTCATTTTGATGACTCACTGACTGAGGGAAAATATAACGTATTGAATTTTAGAAGGTGAGAGGTCACGGCCTGTGTCACCTCCTCACCACCTCTGCTTCATTCAGCCGGTGTCTCTCACAGAGGAAACTGTAGGTGCATTGTGAGAATGAAAGTCAGCTCGTGTGCTCAGATGTGGTATTGTGGTTGAGGTGAGAAGAGGCCGTAAGTCGCTCAACCGCCGGCGGTTAGCATGACGCAGCCTGAGTCACACAGCGAGGACTGTGCAGCGTAACAGGAAGTCGAGAACCGATACCTCACACAGTCGACCACGGGCCACAGAGCAGCTTTTCAGTTTCACATAAACCCCGGTGAGAAGTAAAAACCACTGATTACTGAGACTGAGGGCTCTTTCTCTACTGTCGGCAGGAGAGGCCACCTACTAATACTCCACTTTAAACCATGTATGAAGAGCCTCGGATGAACTTATGCATGTGTATTTATATCTGATGATGATAAATTATTAGAGAGATTACCTTTCAACCTCATTTTTCGTCTTTGCTTTTCTTGTTTCTTGTCATTTTAAAGAACTAAGCAGGATTTCTCCCATGACTATGCTACAATTTTACCTTAATTCAAAAGCTCCAGAGTAATTGTGATAGTTGACTACATTGTGACTTGTTATGAGTGAAAAGTTAACGGAGGCTCCACCGCTCCACGGATTGATTTTTTTTGTTAAAAATAAATACACATGGCCCGGCGGAGGGTTAGCAAAACAGCGGAAATGCGACCAGACCTGCATAGTTCCTCTTTAAAGGACATTCAATATGTTTGGTTCAATCATTTATGTTCCCCTGAGTTTGTAACGTGATTAAAAAAAAGGTGTTATCATTGTTATTGTAAGATATTAGCATGCTGATGTCAGCATTTAGCTCAAACCATCGCTATCCTTAGGTCGGAGAGTTACTAGCTTACTACGTATTAGCGCCAAACATCTTTTGGTAAGCTCTGCTACAGAATGCTACATTAGCTTTACCTGTTTGTTTCGTTTACTAGTCTCACCAATCATTTCCACCTTTGGTTTATTTACAACACAAGACATTAGCTGCTACATTAAAAGTCTAAGGCCCAACTTTTTGCCTATTTCTGGATTAGCCAGGAGTTAGGGGCGGAGTCAGCCGCTGCTAATACTGTAGTGTCAGTGCAGCCTGCAGCCGCCTCTAAACTCCAGAAAGCGATTGGTAAATTCACATCCAGTATCATATAAAAAATAAAAATACAGAAATGATGAATCATAAGTCAACCAAGCATCTCACTCCACATCGTTTTAATTTGTCAAAAAAAATCCTGTATTAACCACAAATCATGCTTTCTTAGGAGAAATATTTCTTGCAGCTTAAAAGTCATCCTCACGGGAATGTTTCCAAACCCGCAGCTCATTTTCAGTAGCAAATGGATTTGGCAGGAAGTGGTGAGCAGTATCTGGTTATGATGACTGGACTGTCATTGATCAGCCGATCAGCCAAAAATGCCAGAACCAATGCTCCGCTCGTGCATGTGGCCTTAGCGCAGGGGCTCAGCACATCATCAGTAAAGCTCGCACAGCGTCTTGACTTCCTCAGAGAGCGAAGGGCCGTTCAAACGCTGACAGACTCAATTAATTTCTCCACGAAAGAAGAGCGAGCCTGTTCCATCCGTAGAAAACCCACTGTTTCAGTTCTATCCAGTAAGTTTAATAACTGATCGATCACCTGCCTGGAGCTCGAACATTTTCCTTTTTCCAAACCGAATTCTGACACTGCGAAATATCAGCCGGAGCAGGATCAGTGCTGTGGATTTCCAGTGCCAACCTGCCTTAAATGAAAAGTTAATAAAGAAGGAAAAAAGAAGCAGAGGAGCGATTGTTCCTGCAGAACCGCTGGTAGCTGCTTGGATCTCCAGTAAAAGATCGAGGCACCAGAACCCGTTCGTTTTTTACGAGCTTCTACTTTCCTCTTCTAATGACTTTTTTTCCTCCTCTTTTCTTTTGGTTCCTCTCAGCGCTCCAAGTCATTTATCTCTTAAAATCATCTTCTCTCCTCTAACGACTTGGCTGTGGCTTGTAACGAACTCCCCTCTCTCATAATGAGCAATTTCCTCTGTTGTCATGGTGACTTCACCTTTTTTTTCCCCCTCTTATATATATTCAAATGACTCGTTTTCCATTTTCCTCGTCACTGCACTTTCATACTGATGAATGATGTTTGCTTAAGGCGGTCAAAGTTCAAATCAAATAAAAACCCAATCTGATGCTGACTCATCGGTAATTGTTTAGCTACTTTCAGGACAGAATAAGATTTGATTAATCGGTCTGCATATGATGGAGGATCCAAAATTAGACAATCAGGTCTACAGAGGATCACCAGATGTGCCCACCCATAAAGTTACAGCCCAAAACACAGCTCTGTCACTTGGCAACCATGACCACAAGTAACTATTTTGAGGTTAAGGCCCTTGGTTTTAACAGTTGTACCATTACCTGTTGAACTGAGCTGAATTTAAAAGTGTAATCTTCAGGCTCTCTGTCCATAGGCTACAATGTTATTTTCATAATGCAAAAGAGTATTTCTAAGGTTTTCCTAGGTTCATATTTTCATTATTTCCTGTTTTATTTTAGGGAATCTCACCTGTCCTCTCATTTGCTGTGATTCTTTGATTGTCCTTGTTGGTTTCACCTGTGTTTCAAATCCTTAGATCTTATTTTTTACTTAGCGTTGTGTGAGTTCACTCTTGAAAAGACTCCATTTCTCCTTCCTTAACACTGACACTTGGTTTCGAATGGCCTACAAACGGAGATATCCTTTGACAATTAAGTGAGATCTAAAGATCTTACCCATACGAAATGGGACACCACTTAGCATAGCCGATGTGCACTTACACCTATGTCACATGCAGCAACGACGTAGGAGACACAACCTGTAGTGGGTTTTCATTCAGCTCCAGCAGTTGCACCTGTTGTGTCAGGTTTGATGAACCAACAAAGTAGAAATGCAGAAAACAGAAGACGCCCTCGCTTCTCTCCAATTTTAAGGAGGTGTTTTAAGGTTTGAAAAGCATTTCCCCTCGCTTACATGAGAACACGCAAAACCAAGTGCTACAGCAGGGCCAAAATTGAGTGGAAGTGGTTAAAATGGGGCAGGGCCTAAATTTAGTTTAGATTAAGTGAAGTTGTTTTTGTCAGAGTCAATCTGTTGAGTCCAATATCATCCGAGTTACCCTGGTGTAACATTAATATGATGAGTCATGTTAATAATCCGTAGGACACTGAGGCGCCTGAACTCGTTGTTCTGACAAAACTGTTTCCATTTGAAGGTTTAATGGTGAAATAAGATGCTTTCACAGCAAAGGATGAATAAAACAATGAGTCAAGAACATCATCAGACACATTCAACTTCATCAGGGCTCGATCACTTTCAGTTTTCCCCCCAGAAACGAACAACTTCTCACTCATGACAAAGAATATAAGTTGTGGTTTTTACAGTTTCACCTTGAACGATGTTTAGTGACAGTTGACAAGTCGTTACCTTTTTGTGCTTAATTAGCGCTCAGCCTGTCTGGCTGCCATCTGCAAGTTGCTGACTTTAACTCTGACGACCTGATGAGAGAGAAGCTGACGCCCTCCTCTGTTTCCAGTCCACTAACAGAACAAACGGAGGGCGGCCTGCTCACAGCTTCCTGAAGAGTAAATGAGCTTGACAAGCGATGGCTGACGAACGCTACAACCACCCACCTGCTCAGAAGCGTGCATGCACACACGCACACACTGCTGAGAGGAAAAAAGTTTGTAGGTTTTATGTGCACAGCGTGGCCCAGCGTGGCCCACAGCTCAGAGACGGGAGCTGTTTATAACGTGCGTGACCACACACACGAAAACTTCTGCGGTCACGATTGTTAAATCTGTTGGACGACTCAAACAGAAGCTGCAGATTTGACTCAGGATGAAACAAGTCAAACAGACTCTGTCCTTCTTCATCCTTTCATCCTCACAAGTCATCAGTTATAATGAGTTTCTTCTCCATTCCTGCTCACTGTCTGTGCATCAGTTCTGTGCTTTTTGACCTATTACATTCAATTTCAAAGATTTTCATTCAGTTTCCATGGATGTCCATTTCCCCATCTGACCACTAGATGTCCATACACTATCTCTCACCTGACCTCCTCCACCCACTCACACACTTGATTTTAATCAACTTGTTTCGCTGACACCAGCTCAGATCAACTAGTTATGTGTGTTTCTTCTGCTTTGATTAGTTTTTTTTCTCCTCCATCCTCTTCCTGAGCTTTCAGTGTGGCCTTCTTCTTCTTCAGCTCTTCCTCCTGTAGTATTGATATCTGTGACTCAAATCCTGTCATTTGCCATAAAAACACTTGAATAGTTTGGCAAGAAGTTCACATCACATTGAGAAAAATGATACTGCAACTACAGAAGCCATGAAGGGTGCCTCTCCAGGGTTGTTTTTCCACTGATGAGAAAGATCATAAAAAAAGGAACTTAGAGTAAGTCCACATTTATAGAGGAATAAAAAATCAATTTTTTATCTAAGAAAAGAAACCACCCAAGAAGCAAATGGGGAATCATTTTAGAGAATAAAAAACTTGATGCAAAACGATCCTAAGAAGTCTTGTGTGCCTTTCTGGACCTCCATATACAACAAACGCAGCAGTTTCACATTTAAATGACTGATGATTGAATTATCCCTGAATTACAATATACTACTGAAAGGAAATTGAAATGTCAACTTCACCATTTCCTAACATTGTTTTAATGATCTGTATAAATACAAAAAAAGGACGTCATAAATTCATAAAACCTGCCAGGAGAAATTTCAGACAGTGTTTTCTCTGGCTGCAGACGTTGACATGAGACAAGTATTAAAGATCTTTTTCAAGGCTTCTGCTTTGTTTAATAATTAATTTCCATCTTTTAATGTCAGGAAATATTTTTTGTAACATCCTCTAATCACTAAAGTGGAGACAGCGTGTTTTGCCAAAGCTGGAAACAAATCTACCTTCACTTCCATCACTCAGTGAAATTGATGCAGATGCAAATAAACTCTCCATTAATTCATGTTTTTCTTCCTCGGTTATTATTCAGAGATAAAACACTCACAGACACTGACGCAGACTGCAGCGATGACCGGAGCAGCAGCATCACATTATCTCAACAATCTGGCTTCAACCCCTGTAGCCGAGATCGGTTCGAAGTGTGAGTGAAACCAGAGTTATTCTGCGTTCTGACACTTTGTCATTTTGTTGGTCCAAAAACTCGCCTGAAACCTCAGCGAGGGCATAAAAGAAAAATAAATAAATGACCCACGGTTGAAAAATGTCAGTTTCCTGGTCGCACACAAACACAATCTATCTCAGTTATCGACAGAACAATCAAGACTCGGGCTTCAACTCCAATTAGCATTTTCCAGCTTTACAGGATCCACACTCTCCAGCTCCCACACAATCCTACTCCACTTGGCGCAGCTCATAAAGCATATGGTACAATTAGCCTTGACTTTATCGTGCATGTGGTCCTGGTTTCTGAGGCATTTCTGCCATTTTCGGGGGCTCCCACAGAGACCATGAAGGTCCCGTTGATGAGTCTATGAGGGCAGGCTAAAGGTTTTTGCGCTGAGTAGTTAAACTTGAAGGTGATTAGCTTGCTGCAGTGGAGCACTTAAGGTCTGAAGGAAAACACATTAAAGCCCCCCAGGCCATAGACATTAAAGCTTAATCATACAGTAAAATATATAGGGTTCAAAATATGGTGTTAAAATGACGCCAAAATGAGTCAATAGTCAGTGTTGTAGATGCATCTAATTGTCTTCAGATCAGTTTCTTAAGCCCAGTTGTTTTCCAGTTGTGTGGAAGAATCATTAAAAAAAACACAGACTTTGATTTAGTCAAATGCAACGCAGGTGAATTTCCTCTGAGTTTTGCTGGAGGCTAAAACACTTTGATCTGCAATTGGAGAAACCACCAGTTGTAATCATTAGAGAATCAGGACAATAAAGAGAACAGGCTGCTGATGGACGACGTGTCAGGTGGACGATTTTAAAGGGACAACGAGGAGTTTCTCCATCGGCAGAATGAAAAATTCTGCGACAATAAAAAAGTCTCATATTAATGTGGATGAATCTACGTTACCCACACTTGTTAATGGGTCCATTTTCGGAAAATATATCATTTTGTCTCTATTGTTATTTTGTTATTATTAGTGGTGGCGGAAATGCTGGGCGAGCCGACCAGCGTTTCCTTACTTTCGGTTTTGCGGCGAGTCATGAGAATAACGCAGCCGAATCGCCATTTATGGTCGGAACTACGACGGTATGTGATCGTCTTTAAACCTCTGACTTTAATTGTTGATGAATGAAAACATGAGTCTGTCTTGCGCCGGTCAAAGAATTTCACGGTGCGCGCGGAGGCTCATAAATATAGTGTGAAAACACTTTGCTTTTCCAAAACTCCTCGTTGTCCCTTTACATTCGTGCAGTGTGGGAGCTCATGGTATAAAATCCAATACTTGAGTTGTGTTTTCAGGCCACTGTACAGAAGAAAGACGCAGACTCACAAAGAGACAAAAGACTTTGAGTCGAGTGTCTCTTTATTGTTGTTTTATGTCTCTTTGTAATTGGTATGTCTCTTGCTGTATGTCTGTTGTTGTTTTATGTCTCTTTATTGTTTTTATGTCTCTTTATGTCTTTTTGTTGTTGTTTTATGTCTCCTTGTGTCTTTTTATTGTTGTTTTTTGTCTCCTTGTATCTGTTTTGTGTCTTTTTCTGTCTATTTGCTGTTGTTTTATGTCTTGTCACTGTTGTTTTACATCTCTATTGTTGTTTTTCTCTCTCCTTGTAGTTCGTTTATGCCTGTTAATCTCTCTTTATTGGTCTTTCATGTCTCTTTGTATCTGTTTTGTGTCTCTTTTTGTCTATTTAGTCTTGTTTTAAATAGGTTTTACAGCAATAAATCATAACAGTGATTTCAGACACATGTCCTGGCTGAGGACACACTCACTCGTTGTTGGATGCCTAGACCTGGTAGTCCTCCTGACTGATACATCATGTCATGATCGTGTCATGATCACAGATTTTTGTTTGTTATCTGCTGGTAAAGTGGTCAAACAGTTTGTTTTCAGTTTCCCTGCAGCGTCCACGTGTCCCGTCGTCCGTCTGGATCGCAGCCTCAGGTGAGAGTCTCACATTGCGGGACTCGGAAACAGGGTTCGATCTCTGGCACATTAACTTCACTCCACTTGAATTATTCTTGATTTTAATTGAAAAAATTCACTGCACAAATGTTTTGAAGGCAGAAAAAAAAGAAAACAGCACACCTGACACCGATTAGTCATCAATACACAACTGATTGATAAGTGTTTACTCTACGAAGGACTTGGAGAGCTTATTGTTTATTCTTTATTTTGTATCCCCCTCAGCTGTTACTTTGGCAACAACAACAACTCCTCCTGTGGTCCATCAGTGAAGCCGCCCTGCAGCACATCTCACATGTTCCCAATACGAAAGACACTCTTATTTTTAGACGCCGAATGACGTCAATCTTTAAACTAAATGCTCCAATTCAAACGGTAAAGACTGGCAGAATCCAAATATTTCCCCAAAAAGAGGGAAGATTTTTGTTTTATTCTGAAAGGGGAAAAAAATCAACAAACTGTTGATTTTGGCAAAATATTACGATAATATTATTTTTCGAGGCTTTAGAATTTCTCAAATGTTAATTTTGTTCTTTTGAACTCACATTTTAATGTTATTTTACAGTACTTCTCTTTTTTTAGTTTTGCCAGATTTACAGTCTGCTTCTGTTTGACATCTCTCTTTTTCATGAGTCTTCAATAAGAGAGTTTTTTATATTGAATTCAAGATGTGCATTAATAAAATCCTCCTTTCCATATCTGAGCCGACATTGGAACAGTAAACTTGTAATTATTTGTTTTATACGTATATAAAAGTTTTTTTTTGTCCTGGTGTTGCATGAGGTATTCACTCACATAAAGTGGTGTGTGTGATTGACAGGGAGATTCAGTGCCTAGCTTCTGGATGCGGAGCCCAGGGGGTGGGAGGGCAGTGAGAGTTAGAGCTCTCCTGAGGTCTGTCGGGCTTTAGAGCCAGGTAGTAAACCTGACAGTAAATCTGATTGGCCTTCAGCCCCTGATTAGTGAGGCTGAAGCCGCCACAGTGTGTATCGGCACACTTTTGGTCGATACTACAGTCGACAGAGCTCAGCTTAACATGATTCTGACAAAAGTGTAAAGAAAGAGAAAACTACTTTTTCGTTTGAAAGCAACAGGTTTTAAAAGAACAGGTTGTTGAAGGACTGACCCAAACCAGGACAGACAGGGGAGTTGTAGGATGCCGGGGTCAGTCAGAGTTTAATGTTGGGTAATAAACCTGATTGGCTTCAGCTTACAGCCAACAGGTCTGAAACCACCATCGACTCCTGTTTAACTACCACACCCATCACATCTCCCAGCTCTGTAAATGTCTAAACATCATAAATAGATTTTTTTTTATTTGTGAGACAAAATACACATGAGCAATGATCCATGGTTTCATAAACTATTAACACATGTCACAGAGTACTTGATTATTCATAATCACGCAGATTTGCGTCAAGTATCCCACTGCTTTCATGTATATTTATTTATATTTGAGGATAAAAAAGAAATTGAAATGATTAAATGAGTGTTGGTTGAAGCCCACTTAAGTGATTAAATTGTTTCCCTGTGACACAACATTACAAACATAGCCAATAACATGAAACACATTGACACCACTAAGGCTATTTATTACAAGTTTTCATCTGGGAGGAAACAAGCTTTTTCCATTTATCTGATTAAGGATGACAAAATCCTAAATAACTCAGTGGAAATAACAAAACAATTAGTAAAACAATGACGTGAAGTTTTAATTACGGTAAAATCTGTTAACGTTAAGATTTTCAAGGTTATTTCATTGAGATAAAAGATTCATTTGTGATGTTAGTGTTGTTTTACATGATCTCAAAGATGCAACGGTCAAACCACAGTGAACAGAATGTAAATACTATCTGTTCATATGTCATGGTTTCTCATTAAAATGGGACTATGATGTTCTCAGTTGATCATTTTGTTTGGACTTTGTGTTCAAAAGAATGACTAAACCAACCAAACAAAGTCATAGCCTGGTAAATCTGACAGAAACACAGCGGGAAGTTTCGCCAACAACTCGATCCAAACCATTAAAAAACCATTGGATTTTTCAAACATCATCTCTGATGTTTGTCATTTTCCAACAATCCTCTGCTTGACCTCACCTGAACCACCAAAATCCAACGTCTTGCCTGGACCCTGGTTCAAAGGCCCCATACTTGACTTCTTGAACTCGGCCTTTGATCAACAGACAGCTCGACCTTTCCACGTCGCTCACGTTGAACCGGACTGACTTTACTACAAAGAAGAAAGAGAAGTCGGCCGCCGGAGGAATGAGAACAATACAGCTGATCTTCTCATTGTTTCCCCTGATGTTTAACATCTTCCAGTCTCACTCTTTTACCCATTAAAAAACAATAAATCAATCAGCTTTAACTGATTACATGAGGAACATCTTGGAAAAGGTCAATCTCTGGTACTTTGAGAGTTTCGCCCAACATTTGATCATATCGACAAAAGACTATAGTGAGACTAAACAGGAACTGGAGGTGTAGGAACGCTGCACTCACACTGGAGAGTTCCTCAAACAGCCTCCGTTCTTCATGTCATGGAAACTTTCCTCTGAGACTCTGACATGTCTGCATCACATCAGTGCAGCAGATCCATCAGCTGCACGTTCAAGCTGCCAAACTCCTGTCCTACTAGATCCCCAAGGTCCTCCTGGATCCAGGTCTGGAGACTGAGAAGACCTCCGAAGTCCGCTGGATTGAGACATGGCGCTTTATTGTACCGGACGGTAGCCATTAGAAGATGGTCCACTGCTGAACGTGGTCAGCAACATCCAACCATCCATCCATCCATTGGGATTACAGAAGTCTGTCTCTCCTGGGACGTTCCCAGGCCACATGGGATATGTGATTGCACCAGAGACCCTCCAAAGGAAAGCTTCCGGGACATATCCTGATCAGATAACACTACCTCCCCAACTGGCAGCTCCAGTTTGAGCTTCCTCAAGATGTCGAAGCTCCTCATCCTATCGCCTAAGACTGAGCCCAGCGACCCAGCAGAGGAAACCCACTCAGGATTGATCTGATTGAGACTTGTTTGATAGTAAAGGGCTGAAAGTGTAAAGAAAACATCCACGACACCATGATCATCAGATATATGGATACAAACTTGGACTCCTCCATCTGCTGCTTCCGCACAAATCCAGATCCATCAGACCAGGGTACACCTTTCTTTTCCTTGCTTACAGGAAGTGGAGCCTGGTGTGGTCTGCTGTTGTAGTTGATCCACCTCAAGATTGGACATGTTGGCCATGAGTGGTTATCTGAGTGACCATAGCCCAACCAGTCCGTCCAGCCTCCTCTGACCTCTCTTCTCGACAAGGTTCAGAAAGTCCATCTGCAGGATTTTATGCATGGCACAGCTGCACTGTCATTGATGATGCATCAACAAGGCGTGAACAGACTTTATGCATCTTCTTGTTTAAGGACCTCAGTGAAAAGGGCTTGAGATGAGAGTTACAGTGTTTTTTCTGCAAGAACATGTGAATCTTTTTTCTTTCATGCATCCTCCCTGAACAAAACAAGACTAATAGAAGCCAAGAGCCAGTGCACGATGTCAGATCCTGGAGCTGCTCCACTGACAGTGAACGGGAAGGCAGGTTTATCAGCAACAGCACCAAAATGAAACCCAAAACAAAAGAGTCAAACAAAGGGACACAGTGTGGACTGTCTATCTATGTCTGTCTGTCTGTCTCTAACGTCATGGAGCATCCAGCCGAGGACAGAGACAATTTCAAAACACATTAAAGTTTTTAGGCCCCTGCGTTCCCTTAAAAAACATCTAAAAATTCAGATGTTTTCCATCGCAAATCCCCCTCCGCCCCCCGCCCAACAGGGACCTGTAAAGCACATAGAATTACATCAGAGAGAAAGACAGAAGGTGGAGGAGGAGGAGGAGAGAGAGAAACAGAGAGAGAGAAAGAGAGGGAGAGAGAGGCAGGAAAAATTCTTCAAGTATGAGAAAATTTTACTGCTCTCCTCCCCTCTCTTTCTCCTCTTTTTTCTTTCCTCCTCTCTCTCTCTCTCTTTCTCTGTCCATTCCCCCTCCCTCTGGTTCTGTTGGTCAGTCAATGAGAGCTTCACAGATCTGGACAGAGGCAGAAGTCTGGACCAGTGGAGACAGAGAGTCGTCACAGCTCTGAGCAGGTAGGTTTTTCTTTTTTCTTTTTTTTCAATTTTCTCAAAATCTGCAAAAAATCTCGGTCAAGCATCTTTGATTCATCATCTCTAAAGGGATTTCAGAACAATTCCATTGATTTTTTTTTGAGCATGCAAATGTGCAAATTGCACGCAAATTATTCACTTAGAGCTGCACAAATCAGTTGATTCTGATCTGATCATTGATTAATTAGTTTCTAAATTCTGTTGTCTTTCTTTGCAAATTATTTTTGCAAATGATTTAGATTTTTTGTGTTTTCTGGCATTTTAATAATCAAAAAAATAAAAACTTTAGTCCATTATTTAGTTAACAAAAAAATATGACAGAAGCATCAATAGAAAAATAACCATAAGTTGGTAACACAAGGCTGTATTCATTATAATTATATGCGGCTACAAGAAGTCTCAGACCTCTGGGCACCGCTATCTGTATCATTGGATATCAAATCTGTTAGATACATATATAAAATTATTGTTTTCACAACGCAGAAAACGCATGTGTAATAACTGTAAGTCAAACTTATTCAATACCAATCATTCAGTTTTTGCAAGTTATTTTGTCCAGTTTGATACTTTCTGCCTTGTGTTAAGTTGTGAAACATTATGTGTTCATCACTTGTTCTTTGTAAGAAGGGAGGGTAAAATCATCTTATATTAAGCTCCATGTGGATTCAGATTTTTAATTGCATCAGGAAATCAGGTGGTTTCCAGAATCTCGACTTCGAGGAGCAGTTTCAGTGTCACTGAAAATCAGTGTAAATGTCTGTGGTGCATTCAAAGACGTCTGAGCTGCAGTGAGTGCATGTGATGCCTCTGGGTCATTACATGATTAATCTTAGCCTTGTAATTTATCAGGAACCTGCTGCAAATCATAAAGTTATTTGGACCAAAAGGTTTTAACTTAAACTACTTTCATCCAGTTTCCTGCCATTTAAAGCTGCATAAAAACCTCATACTGTAAACTGACCTTGATATTTTTAATTCTTTTGTTCTTTTTCCATGGTCAAAAATAAAGGCTTAATGTAAAGTCATTATTGTTAAAGTTGAACTCTGCATCAGTGTGGCTCCAGATGTTTCTGCTGCAGATCTGAGAACAGTAGTTTCATTCCTCTACCGTGTCCAGAGGGAGCTGAGTGCAGTTTGATAAATATCCTCAGGTGATGTCACCTGAGTCAAAGTGGGTCGGGTCTGAAGACGGTGAACAGATTTAGGGGTGTGGCCTCAGAGAAACAATAGACCAACAGAAGGGCTCTGAGTCTCTTTACTTTCAGTCATGTATGCATGTATGTAGAGTGACTGCTTCGTTATGACATCACAAAGTTACCAAAGTCTTGACAGCTGATTTTAAGGCTCAGTTTCTGAACGCAGGCTGTGTGCTTTTCTCTGTGGTCTGAGGCTTTGATACTTTCACAGCATTGATATATATATATACATATTTTAATATCTTACCTTTAATGTTTCTGCCATTTATAAGCACTGTTTAATCTATTGTTGGTGTGTTTTGACAGTGGAACAAACTTATTAAACAGATATTTATTATTTTCAGGGAGATAAAGTTAAGACTCAATAGCACAGGTTACTTTAACAGTATAAATATTTATAAAATGGTTGCTTAGTAAAATAAGAATTGTTTTTATATGGACTAATAAAGATAAAAGTTTCTGATGGATATCAGTTTCATAAAAATCTGGAGTACAGGAAGATCCAGGTGTTAATTCTTAAGTCTTGGGCAACTTTCCTGCACTGCGCACCAAACAACAACGACTGGTTTTCCAGAAATACGTTGTCACTATGTTGGAAAAAAGCATAAACCATCCAAGAAAACTTGTGCTTTAGTTAAAAAAATAAAGCAAAAAACAAAAAACCAACAAACTCAGTGTTCAGAGGAAAGGTTATCATTGGGGTTTTTTTCTATTGGCAGTTTGTGTAGTTATTCTCACTACAAGTAGGGGGCCACATAAATTCTGCACCAGAATTTATAGAAATATAAAGTCTCTTAATTATCAGTTTAAACTAGTTTAGAATAAATAGTTGAATAATGTGCTGCTGCCAGACTGCTAACTTCAGTCAGATGTAGATAAATGTTAAATAAAAGAAAAAGAAAAACATGATAAACACATAGTACCATTCCTTTAGTGTCACCAGGTTGTGTGTGTGTGCGTTCATGTGGCAGTTTACCTTGGCTGCTGAAAGCAGCACTCAGCGTGAACAGCAGCAGTCAGAGGGCGAGGGTGAAGGCGGAGGGTGAGTGTGGCGGGTTTATGGTGCATTGAGGGAGTTTCTATTGCCCCCTCATGTGTTTTCTGAAGGGGTCCTACCACAGCAGCTGGAACAGCTGTCACAGGCAGGTATTTACAAGCTAATTGTAGTGGATAGAGCAGGCGCAGTCACCGGCTGAGGTCTAGACAGATGTGAGTTAAACGGCAGATGTTGACCCCTCTTTGTGTCGGGTCGAGTCAAATTAGTAGCAGAGGGCGGGAAAAGGTGGAAAATGTCAGGTTCACATATGAGCTCCATGTTCATGCACACTGAAAACTGACTTTTCAATTACAACAGTATGATGGAGTGTTTTTGTGGGGAAAAAATATAAAACACAGCAAGTTTTGATGCAGGGGGTCTTTAAATGCATCACTGAACCAAGAGGAAATAAGTAACCAAGGGAATTAATGTCCAGCATTACAACATTATAATAATATATATAATTTGTAAATCTAATAAAATCCAGAACAACAACATGAGATTAGAGTACGTTTAAACCTGTTTGATCTTCATGAACATTAAAACTCCATTGGTCACCACTCAGTCGATATCAAACTCTACAGAAAATACGGATATTCATAATAGACAGTTTGAAGAATTTTAATTAATAATGTCATTGAAGTTTTTTTTTCCATGTAAATACATATTATTGATGAGGATCCTGCATTTTTTTTTTTATTATTAAAAAAAGATCCACTGTGTGGTCTCTGCTCTTTGCTGGACAAACTATATAATGACAACTTAATTTCTTCATCGTGTAAGATGTTTAATGACGTATTGGATTAAAAAAAATAATCGTTTTTATGAGTCCTTAAACTCTGAATCATTTATAAAGTTTCCTTGTAATAAGAATATTTGGTTCTAACCCCAGAAAAAACAGAGAGTAATCAGGTGGTAAATGTCTTAATGCTAAGCTACAGAACTGCCCCAAGGCTTTTATTCTGAAATTCTGTGAACAAATTAACATAAATGAGAATAATGTGTTTTAAAGGGGGAAATTTATTTTATATGTTGTCAACAATAAACTCCACACAGTTAATTCAACTAATTAGAATCACAGTCTTTTTTTCCTTTCATTAGAACCAAATTACAAGTTTCCCCACATGAAACATTCAATAAATCATAAGCAAACAAACAGCGATATAAAATAAATTGTTACCTAAACTGTTCATCTGTGAGGAAACTAAAACATCTCATTTTATTAAAGATGTTTAAGTGCTCAGTGACAGCGAGCAGGGTCTTTATGTCCTTCATGCTTAACAAAGATCCAGTTTAGTGCACAGAAAATCTTCATCTTTGACTCCTAAATGATAAATCACAGCCTCTTAGAATAACATATTGAAAATTATTACTGAACAAGAGGAAAATAAACGACTCGTCTGACAAGATGAAAAACATTTACAGATGCAGTTCCACTGTAATTCAGATATTTATGAGTTTGTGCATATTTTGGTCTTTTCCAGCCGATTGAGTGACTGACGTCAGGCTGCTGTTGTTGCAGCACCGGTGACTCTCAGCAGCTGGTTTCTACATCCAAACCTGCAGCTGAAAGTGGATTTGAGTCGAACTCTCAAACATTAACAAGCTTTGGGTTAAAAAACCTCTCTGGGGAGACGCGGCTGGTTAGATCATTGAGGGATTGACTCATATTTGTGGACACGCTCGGCTACTGTGTGTGTGTTGGAGGAAATGTCAGGGGAAAACTTTCTAACTCAAAGTGTGGCAGGATTATTTCTTTTTTACTCTGATTTAATAATAATGTGGTCCTTTGTGCATTTCTTTTACACTTAGCCTGGAAACTTTTCATAAAGCATGTAATTCAACATGTGTTACATGTCACTGACGATAAAATATGGCAGAGATTTTAAAATAGCGGCTAACAGTAATCAGTGTAATGGCACAGGCATGAGGGGGATATTGTGATTTTATTCTTTCAAACTGTGAGCAAACTGATAAAAGACAGCTTGCTGGACATTTTACACTATTATTGTGTTACTAAGCAACTGTCATCAATATTTGGTTTTATCAAAGTTGCCAGAGTTTTCATTTTATCTCCCTGAAAATAACACATATCAGTTCAACAAAAACATGCCAATCGTAGATGCTTGGATATGAAATTGGATGCAGTGATATTTTCATGTCTTTACTGATTATAGATCAGGCCTTTGTTCTATATTATTAGAGTGAACAGCCTCAGTCCACAGAGATATGTACATGGCTTCAGAAACTGAGTCTTAAAAAATGGCCCGTCAGAACTTCTGTAACTTTGTGATGTCACATCAAAACAGTCTCCAAGCTCCGCCTACCTGGGCCCTTCTTCCAGGATTTAGTTTCTCTGAGCGTTTTACCTGAAATCCGATACATCTTTATTCAACCAATCATAAAACAGTTAGCCAATCAGAAGACAGACTTACTGTAAAGCCTCCTTTCTTCTGATTGGCTGACACCAACCTGATGTCACAAGTGCAGAGAGAAGCTGAGAGTGGAGATGTAACACTACACTGAGATGGTTCTTAAACCCACAAATTTATCTTCATGACAAGAACCATGAAAAGATTTAGCAGTCGTAGTAAATGAACTGTTTCTTACTGTCAAGTGTGAATGTACCATCATGTAATTTACAGTAACTTACGAATGTTTCATGGATATGAACTCTCATCAACAAACTTCATCTACTGTAAGCATCATCTAAGCTTCAGTTTTAGACCTTTAGTGTTTTGGGAAATTGCAAACAGGGCCAGTGAGACCGAACCAAACAAAACCATAGCACATGGAGATATATTTCGTGGAATACTCCTTATAAACTTTGCCAAATTGCCCCAAAAGAACCAATTAAAGTATATCCAGCAGTTTAAATGGTCTTCGGTTTGACCCATGTGCCACCAACCTGTGAGGTGGTTCTGTTAGAGAACTGGCTGCGGGACAACAAATTGCTCCTTCAAACCAAGTTACTGTTTCCATTGTGGTTCTTTTGGCTGACACGCTCCACTGACAGACCCATAAACAGCTAATGGCCTCATTTCTGCTAATTGTGACCAAAGTGGAGTCTGTCGAGCTGACATGAAATTTTAAGGTGGGTTTAAATGTGTAATTTTGTCCATGTTTCAGGGGGAAAATCCCTGAAGTCCAAAGAAGGAAGGAAAAACAACCAGAGAGTCTCATCACCTGTGTGGAAACCCAGAGATAACAGCTGACAGAGACCAGCACAGTGTCTCCTACATCTGTAAAGATCTTGGAAACACTGATCCTCAACTCGAGCAGACAAACTAAAGCTCAGACCTCCTGAGCAGACCAACAGGTCGGCTCGTTCCCTCCCCTCATTTTCCCAAACAACCACAGGGGCTGTCATCCTTGTCGGACCCCAGACATGCCTCCATTCATCCCCTCCCTCTTCCTCACCCTCCTGCTGGCTGGGCCGGCCCTTCTGACCCCAACGACCTCCAATGAGCTGCAGGTCAGAGGTCACAGGACACCAAGGGACACCAAGCAGGACTCCATCAAGGTGAGGGAGTGATGATGACACAGTTACAGCTGCAGGCTCAGCATTAATTAGAGGCAACAAGACCCACAGGGCAGGCAAATGTTTATATCTGCCTCTACCTGGAAGTTTCCAGTCAGTTAAAGGGATAGTTGTACATTTTGGCTCAGAGCTACGCTACGGAGGCTAATGGGATTTCTTGGTTTCCCTCATCAAACTCATCAAATACACAACCCAGAAACTCCAAAACGCTCTTGTGGACAAGTTGTGAGCTGCACAGTCACCACGCTATGAGATAATAATGGAACGTTGTGAGACAGAGTTGTTTTAGAGGTAAATTCATGCAAAACCGCTGATGCGCGTTGCCTTCAGGGACAGTTTTTCAGCAAGCAGTCTCTGCGTTTGTCACGAAAACAACTCTGTCTCGTAACGTCTGTTATTATCTCATAACGTGGTGAATGTGCAGGTCACAACTTGTCCACAAGAGCGTTTTGGAGTTTCTGGGTTGTGTATTTGATGAGTTTGATGAGGGAAACCAAGAAATCCCATTAGCCTCCGTAGCGTAGCTCTGAGCAGCTCGTGGCTCTGCTCCGCCGTTCTAAAAATAGCTTGCACCGACAAATAAAGGTAACGAACCTACTGCTATGACTGTAGGGATTATGGCAATGGGCCAATTTGCCAAAATGTTGAACTATCCCTTTAATAACTGGTAAATTCCAGTAATAAACTGGATATAGGAGTCCTGATTTTACCTGAGCCTATAGGAAGCAACACTCTGTCCTTTGCTGACCTCTAGTGGTTAAACTTCATCCTGCGGCTGTGATGCAGTGGTGAACTCCAGGTGTGTCGTACACAGTGATGTCATTGTTGGGGGCTTGGCTACAGGACATTAGCAACAAGCAGCACGCAAACAGAAGTTTGTGTTTTTTTGTGTTCAGACAAACAAGATAACTATTTTATCAAGAAGACAAAATGAACATAATTAATCTAGTACATGATACATGAGGATATTTAACCCTTCAAAATGCTGATTATATTTTTTCTGTAATTTGTATTTATCTGTATAATTTATCTTTAATTGTCCAAAAGATGTTTTACTCAGGTTTTCTGACAATTCCATCATAGATTTTTTGTCCAGTTTATCTTGACTGATGGATCTTGGGATTTTGGGACTTGTTGACTTACTCTGTCTTTAAGTATGGATCTTTATAAGCAAACATGAAACACTGAACTTTTCCATTGTCGTTACTACAGGTGGTGATCTCAGAAGGCTGCACCAATCAGGGGGATTCATCTGATGTCAGCCAGGGAGGTAAAGACTTTCACTGAAATCACTGTATTTATGTTGATGTTTATCAATTCACAAGTTTAAAAGACTAAAGTCAGACGGAATGGTCGAGTTCAGTTTCCATCTCCTGATCGCCTCCGTCTCTCCCAGGCAAAGAAATCGACCTGGTTCCTGGTTCCCCTCTGGTCCTGACCCACAGGATCAAACTGGTTCCATCCGGTTCAGGATCAGGGTCCTGTGGCTGCGAGGCGGACTTCGCCGCCCTTCGGGAGCGGCTGGAGCGGCTGGAGAGGGAGGTGTCGACCCTCAGAGAGAAATGTGGAGGAGCTGAAGGAGGCTGCTGCACCTCCAAGGAGAGCAAAGGTAAAAACAGCTTCTCATTCTGACTGTTGGAGGAAAACTGTATCTGTATATGTAGCCTATCGCAGTTTATTACAGACACTGTCAAAGAACAACTGGTCAATATGGTGCAGCAAAAACACCTTAATAAGAAGGTAATAACTAGGATTTTCCCAAAAGTCTCAGTTAAAGTTTCTTCAAAATTTTCACTTGAGTATTAAGGTTTTCTGCAACAATAGCGAAGACAACCAAAGTTGCATCTTTCCAATGTCCAGAGCTTAATAATCAATCTGCAGGTTTATGCTACATGACCTTCCCAATAAGTTACAGTAAGTAAGTTTCACCCTTAAGGACCTCCCACAACAAAGAAGAAATTTAATTTTATGCGTCATTTAAAGCAACTTTTAACTGGATTTGCAAAGGTCTCTCGTTTCTGATAAGGTGTACATTATTTTTTCTTTTATAAAGAAGCATTTTATGGAGCTAATTTACACCCTCATTCTGGGAAAGATGTACTGGCGTGGGCAGAGTTGTGTTTTGTTTAGTTTTTCTGTATGACATACAACAGCAAATGAGGCCATCGGTTGGAAGATGAGCTATTTTATAAATAGTGTAACTCGATACACTGGTCTGGTCGGTCCACCGGACGAAACGATTTACGACGAGGCTATAAATTAGAATTGAGTTGTTGCTACACTAGTAGCCAGTAAAAACCGAGCTCAATTTCATCGCTATATTATATATTTTCCTCATGACTGACACTGGGACAGGATCCGTGAAGAGAAACCTACCGCTTTTGTCCACAGGGGTCGCCAAAATCAACACAAAATTAAAGCTCTTTGTGGTCACTATAAGTAGAAAACTTGAGCTGTTTTGTGCAAATAGCTCAGACCCTGTATTTCCCACAGGAGATGGTGGAGACCAAAAACAGAGCTAAAAAAAAGAGCGAAAGAGAAAGCCAAACTCTACAACACATGACTCATCGTGTTGCTCTGTGACAGGACAGCTGTGTGTTGAAATCAGCAGCTGTTTGCAAACGTATTCGTCATAAAAACTGGAAAGATGATAGCAGCAAGTTTTCACGGATCCTCAAGTGGCCCCATTATAAATCTTTTCATAAAGTTACTGATCCTCACAAACTGTAAATGACGTTGCGTTTTTTTCCCCAACTGAGACAAGGGAGAAAACCCTCACAAACACAGAAAAACTGGGTGTTTCCTTGAATAGGGATGATTGTGAGAATGTTTTGTGGACATTCAACACTCATAAAAATTGACCAGACTGGTGGGAATCAAAGTTCAAAATCAATCCAGACAGTTATTTAGTCCAATATAGAGATAATCAAGTCTTTCCTGAGGGTTTCTCAACATGTTGATGCTGTAAATACAAATATTCTCTAGTCTTTGATACTTAAATACAGGAAATTCATTTTAATAACTCCGACTAACAACTGCACATTATGTGAGAAGGATGATGATTTCAATCATAGTTAATAACTCTTAACCATGACAACAAACACAAACACAAAGCTCCTCACACTGATGTGTTTCCTGTGGGAGTGGCAACATAAAGATCAGACAGAAACCAGTCTAGACTCTTATTGCTGAGAATTTTTCACCGCTTTACTGTCATTACAACATCTGGGCTTTCATCTTGTTATTCTGCTGCACACCATGTGTTTATAGCAACATGTGGAGGACAAACACTGGACAGGATCTTCAATGTCGGTTGAAAAATCCCCTCTTTGGATGGATACTGGTCACTGAGTTAATCCAGAAGATGTTTATACCACTTTAAAGGATGCTAGTTCAAATCCCTTCATTTTTACACATTCTCTTTACCAGCAGATTACACAGGGAGAAGGTAGAAAATAAAATGTTTATTACCTGTTGTCAGAGCAAATAAATAATGTAAATGTGTGCAGATTCTCAGGTTGATAATTGTGATAGAGACAAAAAGAGACGTGAAAATAGAAACTAGAAAAATTAATCTCACTCACATTCTTCATCAGAGTCACATGCACGTGAGTGTTTCGGCCAATCGCATTAGTTCATATTACTTTTCTGCCCGTAGCTGCTTCTCCTGTTCCACTGACTCATCCTACTGCATGACACACACACACATACACACATACATACACACACACTGCATGGCCAAGAGATGACAAATGTATCAAGCAGCAGAGAAAGCTATTTAACAATAACACTAAAAGTTGAAATCTGCTCCTAAATGAGTCATTTCCTCTTTTAAAGTAAACACACACAACATTAGAAAGAAATGAATGACACAAGAAAAACAACAAAGGAATTAAAATGAATCCACCCATCACACACCCCAAGTATTGTCATCAATTCAAAACAGCAGTGTGCTTGATGCAGAAAGTACATTCACAATAACATTTATAGACATAGATAATGTATACAAGCAGCTCTGTGCATGATCACGGCATAGACAGATTCTTTAATAAAAGAAGCAACATGACAAAAAAAACAAGAAATATCCAACATTTTCATGATTTAGAAAAATAAAATCATCACTTTTATGTAATGCAGAATCTACGGTGGCCCCCGATGCTCAATCCACTGCATTTTAAGGCCACAAAGGCAATTTGATAAAGGATAACAATAAACTACGTTACAGGGACACAGAAAAGTGTCACGAATCTGCATGTTTTTATAGCTTCATGTCCAGTTTTTCAGTGTTTTTCCATTTCAAAAGTCAAGAACTGGACAAGTCTTTGCCAGTCTGACTCATCACTTTTTTAACCGTCTCCAGGGGAAAACTTTTGCCGTGTTGTGTTGTGTTGTTTGGTGTATTTTCAGCACATGTCAATGTTGATGGAGATGTTTTCTGCTTGGTTTTGTGTTTTGTCTATTAGCAAAATGTGTTTTCACTTTCATTTTATTAATCCCAAAGGCAATTGTTCTAGGGCAAGGCCTTCAGACCAACAATAAAATAACAATGAAACAATAAAATATATATATAAAAAATATGAGCTAGAAAGTGACACTTATGTGCTAAAAGTGAGATTGATTAGAAGCTTTGACAAAACGTTAAGTCATGCACTTCTAAGTCCAAGACAGAGTGGTTGATTTTCCACTTTAAATCTACTTAAATTCCATATTTGAGAAAATAAACATAGTTGCACTAGCAGCTCTTTACAGTAATGCAGCAGCTGCATCAGGTGTAGTTGATTCACTGAATAATGAGAAATTTCTCTGCAGAATAAACAGTGAGTGCAGTTTTCCTATACGTTCAATGGAGGAAGGATCCAGTTGCAGTGAACAGGAGGAACTGACTGACAGGCTGACAGTGAAACGAGCTCTGACACACTGATGTTAGAACCAGTTCATCACACACAGAGCTGACCTCAGGACTGATCGCATTATGACCTGGCAGAGCTCGAACCATGAGCTAACGCTGCGTATATGTGTGTGTGTCCTTAGCTCTCTGCCCAGTGTGATCTCACACTCCCTCTCCTCCCACACTGGTGCAGATTCCCCTCCACCCTCCTCCTAACAACACACACACAATTAGTCAAAATAAGGCTGCGTGACAGTCCAATTAACGAGGATTAGACCTCCACTCCCCAAAAACTGAAGCAGGAAAAAATGTAAAATCATGTTTCAACGATACTCCATCATCATCATCACCATTGACTTGACTGTGGATGTTCAAGAGTCTCCGTTTGGCTGACGTGACCTGTTGCCTCTCAACTCGTGTTTCCCCTCGTGTCTTATCCCCTGTGAGGATGGAGGGATGGTTACATGTAGAGTAGGACTAATAATAATGGCATGATGTCACAGCAGCTGAATATTCTGACATGGAAAATTTTAAAAATGGAGGAAAATGATTCATCCATGATTCAAATGTCATATTTATGTTATGACTACATCTGATAAAATGTAGAGCTGCTGTTGGATTTCCTCATCTTCATCCTCCCTTTACTATCAGATAAACTGAATCAAGACACATACAGCTCAAAGGGAGGTGTTGTTGTCCACTAGAGTCAATCCCCATTGACTCGCAAGAAAACATTGTTGCCAGTTTGGTAGAAAAAACTTGAATCATACACCCTACTGTACATTCAACCAAATATCAGCCTGTAAGGATGTTGGTGTCCAGCTGTGTCTGCAGGGTAAATGAGGGGGTAGCTCCATTTTCTGACAAATCCATTTGCTTTAACCGGGGGGCAACCACCATTCCGACATCCCACCAGTCCGACATAGGCCCCTCTAAATGACAACGCTTAATTTTCTATCAAATGTCCCATCATTCCGACAATTCTTGCCTCCTATGGTCGGAATGACGGTATTTATTTATTTTTTTAAACATCCGGCCTTTCCGACAATTCCTTTTTTCCCCAAAAATATTTAGCACTGGTTGGGCTTAGGCAATAAAGACCTTGTGGGTATTCCTCTATCAGCAAGTCTTAAAGAAGGGAGTCACCTGTTGAGTAACGCACATTTCCTTATATTGAAAGCCTTGTCGGAATGGTGGGACGTTTGCATGTCGGAATGGCGGTATGTCGGAATGGTTGTATGTCTAAATGGTGGGATGTCGGAATGACAGCATGTAACCACTTTAACCTTTTCTTCCCCTCTCTTCCAGGTGCGGGTTGCTCCATCAAACCAGACATCAACGAATGTCCCAACGAGTGCAGCGATCAGGGCCGCTGTGTGGACGGCAAGTGCGTCTGTTTCTCTGGATTCAGTGGACCGGACTGCAGTGAATCCGACTGTCCTGGAAACTGCAACGACAACGGGAGGTGTGTGAATGGACAGTGTGTTTGCGATCCTGGATTCACTGGCCCGGACTGCACCGAGAAGACCTGTCCCAACAACTGCAACAATCGTGGACGGTGCGTCAACGGTAAGTGTGTCTGCGACAGCGGATTCACTGGAACGGACTGCTCTGAGAACTCATGCCCAGGAAACTGCAACAACAAGGGCCGCTGCGTCAACGGACAGTGTGTCTGTAATCCTGGATTCACAGGCCCAGATTGCTCCAAACGAGCCTGTCCTGATAACTGCAACAATCGTGGCAGGTGCGTCAACGGTAAATGTGTTTGTAACAGTGGCTTCACTGGCGCAGACTGCTCTGAGGTCGCTTGCCCTGGGAACTGTAACAACAAAGGGCGCTGCGTCAATGGACAGTGTGTCTGTAATCCTGGATTCACAGGCCCAGATTGCTCCCAACGTAGTTGTCCTGATAACTGCAACAACCGTGGCAGGTGCGTCAATGGTAAATGTGTTTGTAACAGTGGTTTCACTGGTGCAGACTGCTCTGAGGTCGCCTGTCCCGGAAACTGCAACAACAAGGGGCGCTGCATTAACGGGGAGTGCGTTTGCGATGAAGGCTTTGGTGGCCCAGACTGCTCTGAAAAAATCTGTCCAAATGACTGCTACGACCGTGGGAGATGCGTAGACGGTCAGTGTGTGTGTGACAGCGGCTTCACCGGTGAAGACTGCTCTGAAAAGTCTTGCCCAGGAAACTGCAACAACAGAGGACGCTGCGTTAACGGTCAATGCGTTTGCGAAGATGGGTTCACAGGCGTGGACTGCTCTGAAAAGTCTTGCCCCAACAACTGCAGCAATCGGGGGAAGTGCGTAAATGGGAAATGTGTTTGCAATGTTGGCTTCGCCGGACCAGACTGCTCTGCCAAAGGCTGTCCGAACAACTGCAGCAACAAAGGGCGGTGCGTCAAGGGCAAGTGTGTTTGCCGGCGAGGGTTCACCGGACCAGACTGCAGCCAGTGTGAGGACGGGATGACTGGACCAAACTGTGATATAGGTGAGTCAAACTAACTAAAATGCACAATCCTGAGTCAAAATGAGTCTCCAAACCGGATCCTGTAGAGATAGTCAGATGTGCAAAGAAAAACAAACAAAAAAATAAAGCATATAGTATAATGCTGTTGGTGTACATTTGTGGTGTACCACAAGGTTCGATTCTGGGTCCTGTTTTCTTTGTTGTGTAAATGTTTCCTTCTTTGAACAGACAAGGAATTAGTTCAGTTAGCTGCCTGGAGACACAGCTAATCTGAGCTATTTTTTTGTCAGGCGGAGATGAAAATGATCATTCATGCAGTCATTTAGATCCTTCTGGGCTACCGTAACTCCCTGAAGCTGAAGTACTGCCACACTCCGCCTGGCATCGTTTTTAGTGGTTTCAGAAATTAGATGTTTCTAATTTGACACCACTATGGTCAAAGACTAGTTCAGTTTAGGCAAAAAAACTACTTGTTCAGAGAGAGGTTGCGGTTTGGGCTGAAAAAACACTTGGTTGAGAGTGGGGAATCGTGGTTATAACATCCCTGACTGTTGGTTGGAAACTGGAAACAGACAGGGAACCTTCCTGCCTCCTCTTTTGGTGAACATATGGCTTTAAAACAACATCACACAACTTCCTCCTTTGCTCCCAATGGACAAGAGTAAAAATTAATACGTTCACTAAGGGGGTTTTACCGCTTGAATGCACACAGATGTTGTCATTGGGAATTTGCCGAAATGACTGTTGCTGTAGTTTTTCTTGGGATGGGGACAGTCTTCCTCTGAATCACTTACATGCAGCCCATAATACTCATGCATGGCAACTGACCAGGTCGTCTAAAAGGTCTCATGTGACACCAGTCTGGAGTGTTTCCTAAAGAGGTTTGTGATCCAGGTTTTAACTTTTACACGTAACTTAAATTGTTACTCAGCTCCCAGCTGGTCCCTCTTGCCTTCAGTTGGTTGCCTTGCTTACTCTTATTTCACCTGATTTTATATCTGTTATTTCTTCTTTTTACCACACAGCACTTAACAGGTGCTGTATTTATTATTTTCCCTTTGTAGCTTCTGCTCCGTCATTACAGGCTACAGGGGAATGAATCACACTTCCTCTATAGTGGCCATTTTAAATTCATCAAATAGCATCACATTTTTGGCTTTTGTTTTTCCTCCATGTGTATTGGTGATTTATAACCCCAGGGTGAACACTTTACATGCTTGCTATGTTTACATATCCCAAAAGCCTTGCTTTCGTGTAATATCTTCTTTCATAATAACTTAATAGATCGACCACACGAGAGGAGACAGTTTATCATTTTTGGGAGGTGCCGTTGATGAATGTGCTCCGAAGTGCTGTAAACATTTTTTGAGTGTTGGTCAAAATCTCAGTGTTTTCCCTCAACAACAGTAATTTTTTTTTTAACAATCTCTGCTCATGACTGTGGTTTGACACAATAGTGTCTGCAGAGTCCTTTCAAATTGCATTACCTACTCTGGTTCTGTTGTCTAGCTGCTGTTGTTGTTGTCGTTGTTGTTGCCAGGCTACGTTAGTGTATTTACTCGTGTGTTTGGAGCTGATTCAAGCTGCAGTGAATCCGGTGACGGAACTGTTTCATTAGCGGAGCAGCAGGACCCAGACCTGTTGCCCATAAAACTCCCTTAGGCTGCTGTGTAATGGCTTTCAGTGCTGCCTGAGGCACGTGTGTGTGTATGTGTCTGCATGTGTGTGTGTGTGTGAGAGAGAGAGAGAGTGTTAAGTGTTTTCCCAAATGTAACTGACCTGTGATTAGAGTCAGGGGAGGGATGTCCCATAATCTGAAGTCCCATATGAGAAGGAAAGAAGTTAGTGGACAGTGCACAGGCCGCTAAGTAGATTTCCAACCACCTGTTTTTGCGCACATGTGGAACTTGAGCAAAACTACCTCAGTTTTGTTTTGTTTTGTTTTTTGCTCAAAAGGTATAACAAAAAAAATATTTTGCTCAGTAAGAAAGGTCGACAAATTGAAAAAAGTCGTGAGGACGCCTGAGCCTTTTGTTAGTGCTCTCATTAGCTGGTCTCATCTCATTGGATACTTTAGCAAGAGAGGCCATAAAGACACAACAAACATGAGTAGTCAACATTAGAAACAATAGTGTAATTATGTAAATAGAGACAGAAGTTCCAAATAGTGATAACAAATCAATACCAAGACTAAAATTCCATGTAGTTAGCTAGCTATCTTAAAAAGAAATTATATTTAGCCTACTATTGTTTAGCTACACTAGCACCACTACTAAGTATTTTCCTTCATTATCCTCCGAGAATGAATCCTGCTGAATCCTGTGAAACTCCTGGATGGAGGTGCATGACATTCACGGTTCCCAGGTTTCTTTCTGACGATCTCCTGCACTATGAGGTCCACAGTCGTAGGTTTGAAGAAACATACCTGAATCTGCGTTTGAAATGTACTCTAAACTTATATTCATTTCATTTTCACTTTGTCCGAATATTTGCAAAGCTTTTGTACTACTTAGAAAATGAAATGGCATGCTAACATACTAAATTAAGATTGTGAACACTGTGAATTTGCAAAACTGCTAGCATAGCTACAGAATCTTAGCCATTAGCTTCCACATCAACCCTGTACCCCCAAAAAAGTCATAAAGTTGTGTAGCGATTTCACATGGGAGGCAGCAATGACAACTTTTGACTTAGCCAAGAAGAAAAGATGAGTTCATGGGAAATATCCTGATAATTTCCATCAGATTTTTTGCAACATTTTATATCTTGATGGATGTGTGAGGTTGTTTGGGTCCTCCCTCATGGTTACCATGTTTCCCTCTTGGTTGTTACAGTTCACTGTGTATGTGAGGTGCTTGTTGGATTTGCTGTAATTACTTACGGGAACGTTACGTCAGTCCCTCTGTCAGTGACCCGCTCTGCAGCAAATTTTTCAGCTTTAATTTTATGAGAAACTGGTGCCGTAAAATAAATCTGTGAATTATTATCGACTGCACCTTCTTCACCCCTCGCTGTGTGCAGTCATACATCAGCCGTCAGGCAGGCTCCGCCAAGCTGATGGCTTCATGTTGGCAGCGCCACACAGCGCCACGTGTTTCTGCATGAGACTCTGGCACAATGAACTACAGTTTGTGTGAAAGAGTGACACACTGTTCTTATAATGTAGATAGAACATGATCAGATCTGAATGATTCTTACAGTCAGATAGTTTTATGGAAACTTTGTAAACCTGTGTGATAAACTTTATCAGTCTCTACCACTGGGAACACACTGGCTGAATCACTGCTAACCAGCTATATAACTCTCTCGCATGCTTTGCAAGTTACTGGAGTATGATTTCATTATGAATTGAGTTATGATTTATTTTTGACAGTTTATGTAACGTAAATGCCACTGTCTCCACATGCACCTGCCAAAATAGTTCAAAACTAGGTATACATGACAACCAATAGGTCCTTTCTGTCCAATTTTGTTGAGCTACATGCATGTCATGTGTTAGAGCTGCTTTCCATTGAAATATTTTATGTATAAACGACGTAATTTTCACTTTTCAGCTAAATTAAGCCCAGTTTTGCATATCCACGCTTCTTGTGCTCCTATGTAAAATCAAGATCTTTTAAAGAACCAAGTTATTCAAGGTTTCTTTAGAGTAGTGGCATTCAACCATAACAATAGCGTTGTTTCTTTTTTACCACTAGGTGGCAGCACAGTACGATGTAAACTTGACCACTTGACAACAATGTTTTTGTTGAGCTCTGTTTTTGGTCTCCACCACCTCCTGAGGAAAATATTGAGACATTTGAATCTGAATCAGTTCCATTCTTGTCTTTTGTGGCCCTCATTCAGCTGCCTTTCCCAGACGTTGGTGGCTCCCAAATCAACAACCTGGACACTGCTCTTAATGACAAAACCATCCCTTGTCACCGGAGCTGTATCAGTTTCAAACGGCAGATCAGATTGGAGTTAGTTTGTTTTATCGATGTGGTGTCACTGAGCAGACAGTTTAACAGAGCCAAATGTTGATACTTTTGGTATATTTCACTCTGCTGCGGTGATAGTGGCCAGACAGGAAAGACATTTTTAGTTAGACGCCCGCTGGTTATTTTGTTCCACTGCCTTTATCTTCATCAGTCATAGGATGGAGCACAGAGTTTAGTTATCTATCTGGGTTCTGCTGTGGTGCTACAGGGACACCACAACTCAGGTTGATCACATACTATGGAGTTATATAATGCAAACATAAAGGGAAACAGGGATATTAACGTAAATAAATGTAAGTATTGTATAAACAGGTGTGACTGATGGATTATATCAAAGCTGTCTCTCTCTCTCTCTTGTGTCCAGTGATGTCAGGTGTCACTCAGCTCAACACTCGGGACATCACAGAGACGTCTGTCACTCTGGTCTGGACACCACCCGCCGTGCAGTATGAGACTTATCACATCACCTTCACCAGCCAGGTAACCTGATGTTGATCTTTCATATCGCTGCATTGATTAAGTAGTTGTCATTGCAATTTGGGATGATGGTAGATGGTAGTTTTTAGGATGTACTGGGTGACTTGTGGATTAAAAACCTAGGAAACTAGTAAATAAAAACTAGACGCTTAAGACCAAAGTCTTGTTGCATGTTTCCAAGTAAGGTTTTTAGGAAGGATGATCTATTCAAAACTCAAAATGATTAATGATGATGGTCAATGCCTAAATAAAAGATATTCAGAAAATTAAAATCACCTTTAAAAAAAAAAGAACAGTCCCAAGAAGTGAATGGAAAAAATAAATATTTAAACATTTTTTGGCACCAGAATAATGAAAAGAAATTTACAAAAAAAATAAATAAATAAAAGATTTTTTTTTTCTAATTCTCTTTTTTCATAACAACTCCAAGAAAAAAAGTAATTTTTTCATTAAAAAAAAAATCTTTCCTCTGAGAAAACACACTTGCCTCTCGGGTCTTGTTTTCACAGATGAAAACCAGAAAATAGATAAATGCACACAAATATTTCTTGAAGTAAGTGAGACAGCAGATGTTTTTTGTCAATAGTTGTGGTCCAGCAATGAAACATCAACAAATTAGCTCACACTGAGTCCTTGTTGTCCCCTCGTTCACAACTCTAAAATCTGCTCAGGGGGTCAAAGCCTCCGCCAGGTCATGTTGAGACTGAGGACGTAGGAGAACAGGGAACAGAAACTGTGCTTGAAATTTACTCAGGCTCCTCAGGGGGTACTAAAAAGGGGCTGATGTGGCCTCCAGACAGGATCATAAAAATGTTGTGCTTTAAACAACCTCCACTGTCCAAAATAATCAAATAAATAACACTTTTTGACCTTTAACCTTAACATAGTAAGTTTGTTTTCAGATTGAAATGAAAGTTTTGCGTATATGTGTGTGTGTGTGTGTGTGTGTGTGTGTGTGTGTGTGTGTGTGTGTGTGTAGGAGGGCAGCTTCGAGTGTAGATCATGTTGAAAAGACATTTCAAAGTATCTTTTCCATGGCAACAAAAGGTACAGCTGTTTCCACCAACTCCTGAAAAGATGACAAACAATAAATTTAACAAGGATTCAGAGAGTTCAGCAGCTCCAAGAATCATTTCCACCGCAAACACTGATAAAAAAAATGTCCAGTGAAATTTCCTTTAAGACAAACCCAAAAAGGATTTAGAGCACAGATGGTTCACAGTAAATCAACCCAAGGATCTTATAGTTGTTTGAAGCCAGAACTCAACACAACAAGTCACACCGAGGAGCATCATTTTACTATAAAGCGCTAAAAAAAAGGGAAAAAAAGTGGAACAATTGGATTTGGCATAAAAGAGGCATAAAATAAGGCCTGACCGGATATTAAAAGTTCTGCAGAGTTGAAATGTGTTTCACAGCTAAACAAAAGTCGAACCAGGCCTATATACTGACCTGTGCAGCTGAAATGAACACATCATTGCTATTTAAAGGAGCTATCTGTAGGTTTTTGTTCATGCTGATAGCAGCATTATGGTTAGCAGTCTAGGGCAAATTGTTATTTCCTATTGCTAATTTTCTTCTTCTGAAGTTAGCCAATTAGTCTGTCTTCTCATTTTCCAATACCGAGTCACTGTAGCATTCAGACCTTTAGCTGTAAGTTTTGCAGTTGCTACGTTGCTAACATTGGCAATAACAATTGTTTACTCATCAGTCTAGAAAAACATTGTGAGTCACTTTCCGATACTGAGTCACTGTAGAGTCCAGACTGCTTTGAAAGATGTAGCTACTGTAGTAGGATGATATTGTAATGTCTTGTCCTGTGAACCCAATGTTGACTGAACTTCTCTTCAATAATGGTAAACAGCTGTTAAATGCTTATGTTAGCTTTGTAGCAATAGTGCACTTACAAATCCCTTAATCCCTCAAGATCAATACTTACACTGAACATTTTGGAAAACACATTTATTTACTCTCTGGTGGAAAAGCAAGACATAAGAATGATAAAATTATTATGTGTGAGAATATGAAGATAGAGCCATCAGTTTTCCATGAAAACTAGAAACAGTTCAACTGTCTCAATCCAAAGGTCCAAAAAATGAAATTACGTACGTCCACTTCTGCAGCTCAGTGATTAAGGTGCTGCATCTTGTTAACCTCCCCACACACGGAGTGAAATATAAAAATGACAGTTTGTGGTTTCATGGGGAGTTTCTGAGCTGAGATCCATCTGAACATCACGGTCTCATAAGGAAACCAGATCCCCAAAGTGCAGAAGTATTTCATTAAGAGTTTACTGTAACCTATCCACCCTGAACAGTTTCACTTTTATAAGGCTTTTTTCAGCTCTTAATTTGTTTCCCTGCTGACCATGGAAGTCTTGTTAAGGTCTAACTTTTTCTTTTTTTTTTCAGACACTTTCCAACTTAAAAATGAACCATGGCCTAAAATGACCTTCCTGCACAAACACAGTCCTCATACCAGACAGTTTAAGAACGTGGTCTGAAGGTTGCCTCATGTCTTTGAAGATGGTGTACACGCAAACATAGTGATGTTATTGCTGACGGGTTTAGGTTCTTTATATTCGATGGGAAAAAAATGACAGCGGCAGGTTAAATAGAAACCGAACGGTTTGTCATTTCCATGACAGACTTGAGAAAAAATGATCTGTGAAATTGACTTAAAGCCCCAGAGGAGATCTCTGGATGCCATAAACAGTAAATTACAGCAGCAGTTTTATGATGCTACAGTTCACCGACTCTCTGCACTGAATCCTGGTTTAAGTGCAGCTTTCATGTTTCCATGACCGAAGCTGCGGCTCATGGTCTCAGAAATATTGTTTTTGAAACGCTAAAAGTAAAGTAAACACAGATATAAGAAGGATGAGAGTAGATTTTTCAGTCTGGGACAACTGATGTTTTGAGATGTCTGAAAAATTTTAAAGGTGCAGAATATCATCAGAAATACAGTATCTAACGAAACAGACAAAAAAATCCAGTTAAAAACCGCAAGTAGCCAAGTTCAAATGAATCATCCACAGATTAAATCATTTCTGTTACAAATCCAGATACATTAGATTGTAAAAAAAAAAGCCACAAAGATTATTGAAATTTATGTCGGTGACATCTAATAAATCAGACAGGATCATGAGCCACGTTGGGAGGGCAACGACTGTTAATTCAGCAAAGATTCTCACCAGGTTTTATTTCCATGACAAATACGATAAAAAATCTAACGTTCGTTTTGCGGTAATCCCCGCGGAACGCTCAGGATGGCAACAGCAGATTCTGCTCCTCCGTGGAAAAGAATATCGACTTCTTTTTTGGCGATGTTTGGATAAAAATGCCAAGTCTAATCTCGTCTGAGTAACTGTTCCTACCCTGACATCATCCATGTGTGTGTATGTGTGTGTGTGTGTGTGTGTGTGTGTGTGTGTGTGTGTTTTGGATTCCCCTCGTTATCTCAACCAAGACTTAATTACTCAGCAGCTCCAGAGGTTTTTCCTCTGCTCTGTTGAAGAGCGTCAAATGTTTATGAAAAAAAAAGAAACACACTGTGCACAGAAATTTTAAGGTCTCACGTTGTATAAAGGTAGATTTTCCATGTCTTTTTTGAATTATAAATTAAGTCTAGACTCCATATAAATATTGCAAAAGTTTCAGAGCCCTCAATCCACAGAGAAACGGACACAGTCCACCACAAATACACAATTAAAAAGAGCCTTTTGTGTAGGTTGACCTCTGTGTCCTCAGTGGTAGACATGCCATGTAAAGTATGCATACAGGACTGGAACACCATAGACAGCTGTTTGTTTCCTGTTTCCTCCCAAGGAGACTGAGCTGCAGGCAGATACTAGCTCCTCCTGGCCACGAGCCACAGTATCTTTAATCCAGACATTGACCAGACTCCACAGTCCTCCCTGTGTTTGCATGGGAAGGGGGGGAAATGTAATTCACTGTAAGTAAATGAACAAAAACAGCTCCTTCAACCTAAACAACTAAACAGGTTTGATTTTAACAATCCTCAATCCTCTGATACAGTCCATACGACCCAGCGACCCCTCAATCGCTCTTTTTTCTTTTATTGGCTTCATCACCGCTTTCACTTTTGCAGATATTTTCTTTTCTTTTCCACTCTAAACATTAACATTTTAAACCAGTAATGTCATTTCTATCCACATTTGCTTTAAAATTACTTCCTCCAAATTTGGCAATCCTTATTGTCATGGTTACTGTAATTATAACACGGTCAACTTTGTTTTTAAGACTCATAAAACAGAGGCTTAACCACTAATTTCATGTTTTATCCACCTGAACCTCCTCTTATGTGGACTTTGGCAGGCTAACACTACATCACACGTTCCTCTTTCTGCTGTCATAATTACTATGGCCACTAGATGTCGCCTGGCAACAAAATGTTATAATGGATCATAATAAGCTGCAGTGCCACAGATGATGACAGATGACAGATGCAGTATGATCAGGTTAATGCATCAAAGGGAGAACAAAACAAACATAAGTTCCAGTGTACTAAAGGAGAAATTTCATAGAAGGTATAAAAGATGCAGCAAGTCGCCAACATTAGATTCATTATGTGGCTGGTTTAGAGGTAAACCACTGAATAACCAGGCTTTAAAAACAAGGAGTATTTATGAGGTGGATCTATAATCTGACATCTTGTGGGTAATAATATTTAATTTTGGTTTGACTCATAGTGAGGTGTTTAAGTATATAGAGGCTGACTGTGATTACGCCACAAACAGATATTTTGTGGCGTGTACACCCATAAAACAAAGGTTTATGAAGTGAAGCTCTGGAGAGAAGTAAAATCTGCTGCAGGTTTGACTGAAAACTAAAAATTATAGATGAAATGATGTTGATGTTTTTGTTCTGGTGAGTGTAAAGCACTGAGTTGGACGAGCAGAGCAGCCAATACCCCGGTGGAGGACACTGGCGCTTCATCCTGTCTCTTTAACGATGTGATGCATTTCCTGGATCGATCCTCGCGAAACCAGATTTTTTGACTCAGGCAAAGAAAATTTCTGAGATAATTCACCAGACTGGGAGGGCGTGTGCTGTTGGTGACAGCACTGGCAACAAGCCGAGCACCAAATCATCCGTCACGCTGGCTTGTGTTGGACAAACACAAACTGAAACATAGCAACAACGTCTCGGTAACAACATCACATCGTCCAGGTGCCAGACTGTTAAAGTTAATGTGAGCATTGAGGTTTGACCAACAAACACTAACATCACCGAGTCCAAAGTGCTGTGGCATGTGATGCAGGTTGTGACCTCCAGGGGGCATCGAACTTCAGAAAAGGCTGCAAACAGCCACCGTACTTTATCGACCTTTGTGTCTGGGCAGATCTCTGGTTTGTGTATCAGAGGTCATGTGACTTTCTGGTGTTGCATTCAAGTATCTTTATCTTTTATCGCATGAAACAATAAATTGAAACACATCTCTGTGCCCCGTAGTTAAAACATACAGAAATATACAAAGAATTTTTACCAAAATATAACATCAAGAGGTAGATATCACTTATTTCCACAATAAGGGGTTGTTTTATTAAACTGTTTCATACGACCCATAGAGGTTTCTCCAGATCTTGGTCGTCACAGTTACAATAATAAACACACCGGCTGCACCAAAAAAGTAGCGTATTCTCGCTGCCGTCGCCACGGTTACTATAATAACAGTCGTGGTTTTGTTAGGTTTGAGAAAAGTTTGTGATTTGAGTCAAAATTAGCCCTTCCTCGACATGAGACAATTTCCGTTGCCATGGTTACGATAATAACACGGATGAATCATGAATAATAGAAACAACAAAAGCGGCTGCTTTCACGTGGGAATTGAACACTCAACTCTGTCATTGCGCTCTATACTATGTCACCGCATTATACGTACAATACAGCCACTAGATGCCGCCATAGTAACCTGTCAGCACATACACTATTTATATGTGAATGGCCCATTATGTGAATGGCCCATTATTCACAAACACCACATCAGTAGTCCTAGTGGACCGTTCTTCTACATGTGTTGTGCAACCACAGTTCAGATGTCCAGAGTTATGTCGTTGGCGCCCTGAGGTCAACAGGTCAAACTCGTCCTGGGCTGGATGTGGACGGTCTGGTGAACCAAAACCGACTCTCCTTGATTCTCCTCCAGCATCACTCAGGTTGCACTTCATATAATCCCATGATGTCACAGCCGTGAAATGTAATGAGCATTTCACACACACACACACACACAAAAATAGAGTAAAATTATCTTGGCGTTGGCTCCGGTGGCTCCCACAGGACAAACTGTACATTTACGGTTGTTGTTCTGCTCCTCCGTTGTGCTGAGAACATTAAAACCTCCGAGGGAATATGAGGAATGTTTCACACCTGATTTAGTTTTAGGAGCCAGAACAAGAGGAGATCGTTTCTTATTTTTTATACTGAGTCTATGTAAGTGCTGAGTATAGTAATGCATGTGAACATAATTTTAGCAAATGATGCAAACACATTGTAAATCCCAAGGAACAGAGGTGCTTTAGTGTTTTGTTTTTGTTTTTTCTTTAGTTTCTGGTCATGGTTTTGACTTGTTTTTTCTCACCTGTTTGCACGTAGTCCTGACCTGATCCATTTTCAGTTCAGATTTGGATTACATTTGCATCCTCAGGATTTTAGCTACTTTTAGCACGTGTCAGCTAATTTCTGTTTATTCACATCACATTTGAAATTTAGATCTGAATCCAGAGGACTGTACCATACCAAGGGACTAGAGTCATATCAAAGATGAAACACAGTGAGACAAATACACCATCACCACTGTTTTTTTCTGTATTTTGTTTCATCTTCGTTTCTGAATCCAGTTCAAACTCGGTCTTGATTCAGTCTTAGGACCTCTTGGACGTCCTCTGGACTCTCGGCCAGTCAGTGGCTTGGTGGCCCTGACAGCTCAACACAATGCAACTTAAGAAAATGCATCGCAGATGCACAAATTCCGAAAACATCTAAATGAATTTGACAACACATGCGCTGCAAATTCACACAAAAACAAAGACATAGAAGTGTTTCCAGGGGGCAATAAATTGGGATGAGACTGGCTGGGACTCGTTCAATTCACAACCGTGACGTGTGAAGGAAAAAACATTGAATAACAAGTGAGTCCTTAATTTTTTTCATTTTGTTATTTTTGGCTTTAATTTTGATGGAGAGAGACAATAATATTGTGCGAAAGGCCACAGGGTGGACTCAAACCCAGGTCGTTGTGGTTAGGATTTCATGGTAGAGGCCAGAATTGATCTGTTGAAAATATACATTCAGACATTTAATAGTCAGAAAGAAAGATGCATCACTCCTACAGAAACCAGGAATGTCAGGTTTGTCCACTCTCACACATGTGTGATCAATCTGCTGCAGGGAATTAAAGACAAGGAAAATTACTAATTGTGTTGGTATTTGTGTTGAAGAGAGGAAGAGAGAGACTGGACTTAACTTTCTAAACCAGTCAAAATCAAAAACATCTAAAAAGATGAGGCAAAACCATTTCACTGTTTTAGATCACAGCAGAAACACTCTCACACAACTGGACAGTTAACCACCTGACTGCATGTCTCTCAGGCATGTTTTCCCACACACACACTTCCACACGCACAGTTTGAGCGATGGCCTCTTGTTGTAAACAGAGCTGTGGCTCCTCGCGCTGACATCATGAGGGATTAAGACCCTGGACCGGAGCAACAGCGCCAGAAAATATCCACAACCACCCACAACTGCTGAGAGACAGAGGGAGAAGAGAGGAGGGGGAGGAGGAGGAAGAGTCAGAGATGGAGGGATGCCTGCAGAGGGAATAGGACTGGAGGTGATGAGAGGATGTGATGGAAACAACACGGAGAGTCTTGATCGTCTTTGTGAACTCGCAGAGAGGAGACGTGATCCTGACTGGAGGCCATGTGAACCAGAGGGAGAGGGGGGGAGTCAGAGGAGGAGGAGGAAGAGGAGGAGGAGGAGGAGGGAATAAACCCAATTAGAGTAGAAACAAAAACAAACCCAACAGTAGAGAATAGAACCGAGTGGAAAAGATCAGTAACTTTAAATAAACAGGGTTAGAAGAGAACGAAAACAACGGTGCGTCATCTCGGAGAGGAGCTAAAAGCCATTGAGCAGCTCACATGTAAATACAGCAGATGTTTGTGTTTAACTGAAGACACTGTGGGTGTAAACATCAGCTTGTAGTACGTGTCCGAGCTGATGCAGAGAAACAGCCTCTGAGGTATAATTCACATGTCGACCTCGGTGGCTGCATGTCTTAGCAGCTGCTGTGACCAGAGCTCCCGAGCTGCTACTTATGACACATAGATACATTTTGTTTTATGGAGACATCTAGTGGCCGTAGTGGTTATTACAGAGAAGTGCGGTGACGTAATATAAAATAGTCCACGTGAGGAGAGCGTGATTTGACTCCTGCATGAAACATGTTTATACAGAATCTGTGATAGTTATCTTCTAACAATCTATCTAACAATGACAACAGTCTGTACGTAGGTACAGTCTTGCCTAACCAAATTGCATTACGCATTGTGCTGTTACCACTAGAGCAGTTTTTCAGGAAGCTCAGCATGCAGCTCCTCAATATCTTTGCATAGAGCCTTATATTTCTGCAGCATCTTATTATGACCACATTGTTATGTTTTGCTGCTAGGCGACATCTAGTGGTTGCTCTTATTATGACAGGAGCAGAGGAGAAAAAGTGCAGTGATTTGGTATAAAGAACAATAAAGTCGCCATCATGAGGAGGCTGTGATGGATGGAGGAGTCAACAAAAACACAGGAATATAATTCAGGAGAGCGGCGTTTGATTCCCATGTGAGGGTTAGCTGTTTGTTTTGTAGCCATCACAACAATGACAACGTTATGTGTTGAGGAAGTATAGGCCTACTTTTATCAAAATCACTTTTTTTCCAAAACCTAACCAAGTCACAACCATTAGTTACAATGGTGCACTGCTATTAGTAGTAGAGATGTTTATAATTATACCCATGACAACTGGGGTCTGGTATTTCACGTAGGTGGGTTAGTAAAGAGGCCACACACCCCTCATTGAATCTATACCGATATGTCATGGTATCGGTGCAAAGCAAACACTGTGATTGAAGCCAGTAAGACATGAAAAGCTCTGTTATTAAACATTTTTAAATTAATTTCAGACACAAGGAAGTGCACTCACTCCATAACAAGGGGGTAACACATAACACGGGGTAAAAATCAAAAGGTGTAGATCGGGCCTAGTAGGTCCATTGAATGGTCCACTGTGAGAGATGGGTGTAACTACATTAGCGGCTTTCACATTTTAAGTCTGCAGCAACAAAAAAAGTCTAAACAAAGTCAAACTTAGGGTGTAACGATAACATTTTATCATGCTTGTATTCTGCATCATTTCATGTCATCATCTGACTGGTCTGTTCGCTGCATATTAAACAGAGCCAACCAAGCAAAAATTATGTTTTATAGGAAACATGGTTGTTATAGGGTTTCGTTTCTGGGATTATTTTTAATTTATGCCCCTAGCAAGTCAAAGACTTTGTCTTTTAGACAGAGAGATTGTCAGAGATAGTGCTACAACGTAATTGTTCTTACACTTTAGTTGTATAGAAACATAATTTATCAGAGCTGAGGTTACAGTTGTCAGAAATTGGTTTTAGCATCAGTCATATTTTGAGAAGTTAGTCCTAAAATCCATATATTTTCAAGTTCTGGGCCATATGTCATGGATTGATGCTGCAGCACTGACAAACAATGATTTCACCCACAATCCTCCACAATAATAAACACATAGAACCAAAAAATACATAGCATGCAGACACCAGCAGAGTGGATGAAATAAAGAGGTAGAATAGTTGAGCAGCTCAGAATTAAAGCAGAGGAGCAGTGAATGAATCGAACGGTCGCACATCGGGGGGGGAGAGATGCAGATGTGGGATGCTTGTTGCCACGGAAACGTGTAAACACTGTCAAAAACATGGCAACTGCCAGAGAGCTGAGATCACCACCAGCCTGCAGCTGTGACAGAGAGAGAAAGGGAGAGTGAGAGAGGGCAGGAGCGAGGGAGTGAGGGAGATGTTTCCCTCCCTCAGCAGACAAACAACAGACAAACAACCGACTGTCACAACAACGTCAGCGGCTGACACAGAGGAGGATTTGTCTCTGACAGATGACGGACAGAAACTGAATCTGAGTCAGGATTTTACCAAAGTGTTTCCCAGTCATCAGATGACCTCGTTTAGGCATCCTGCAAGTATCTGTTCTTTGCAGTCAATATCATTAGTGTCAAATTGTAATATTATTTATAATAAATCAAGAAAAAAATAATATTATATATTATAAGAAGCATTATATTATTATTATGCACATTGTTACCAATTATCTACTTAAAATCTAAAAACTAAACCTGTCCTCAGGCTAGCTAAGTTGATGAAAAGTATTGGACAGAAGCAAATCATTAGCATTGCCTTCCATCTCTGAAGACAACTCTTGGTTAGTAAAGATCTGCAGTTTGATGCTGAACTTTCACGAGTTTGACTTTGACGAGTAAATTGTTGTAGTATCAAAACGTCAAAATATTTATAGATAAAATACTGCAAGATTTAACAATGACAGTCACGATAAAACACAATTTGTTCACATTTCATTCACTATATGATTGCAATACCAATATCATCACTGTCCAACACAATAGGCTACTACTAATGACCAAGAAGCACCGTTGTGCTATGAGATAAATGCTAACATGCTCGCAAATCACAATGCTTACATACGGATGTTCAGCAGGTGATTTCAAAATGTTATTGTAAAGCTTTGGGCTTAAGTTAAAACTTAATCCAAGCAGCGCATCAATAAAGTTATTTAAGAAGGAACCAATGGATCACACTATTGTTAAGATATTTTAGTTTGGACCAGAGCAGTGACCTTGAAACATTTTAAGTTCTATGGTACCACTTGGGACATCTTGCTTTTATGTCCATCGGTTCATTGAAGAAGATTTTGGTTTCCCGACTTGACACATTTGATATTCAGCCATTTCCTCAACTGGAAATAGTTTTGTGGTTGATTGAACACAACGTGACCGAACAACATGAGCTTGTAAAGATGATGTCACTCATTAGTCTGGCAGACGTTAAGAGGTTAAACATGTGCATTTCAGCCGTCAGACAAACCTTGGAGGACAGAATTAAGACTGCCTGCATGATGAGGAATAACTTTGACCTCTGAGCTCATCATCAAATCTCCTGGTAACAATAATGGTTTGCAAAAAAAAAGAGGCTTAAAATGTCTCCAAAGAATATTAAAAAGAGCTTTACATCATCACCATGAACACACTTCTTGGTAGTAAACAGAACAAGTCGACATGATTTATTGTCGTCACTATATCATATGGAAGTAGTTAAAGACATCTTCACATGCTAACGCTGTTCGCAAGCAATGAATCAATGAATAAAGGGGATAACATCAAAGTTAAACCACTTCGGACCACTATACAGACAGACAACAATAGTGAGAATATCAGACTTGGAGACTTGAGGTGACCTGTGCAGCAGGAGGAAGTGGGAGCGGTGAATATATACAAAAACAAGGTGTAGCAGCACATTCCAGCAATGCTAACCTCGGATTCATCGTACCACCAAGTTAGTCACTGTTTAACTTTGGACAGCGCAGCCCACGTTGCTGACACTGGAAGTGAAAAATGTGCATATAATCAAACTGGAAATGAAGCCCTGTCTGAAATAAGGCTCAGTATTGAAAGGATATGTTGAGTATCTATATAGAGTTCACATTTGAAAGCTGTTAGTCTCTTAGCATCTGTATTAACTGGCAAAAAATTCCCCTTGTGTGGCCACTACATGGCCAAAAGTATGTCGTGGTATGTGCACTGTAGAACACTACGCCCATGTGTGATAGCTGAACATGTCACTACAGAACAGTGGTCATTAATTTGCTGCTCTAACAGCCTCCGCTCCTCTGGTTCCAGTCTTTCCAGCAGATGTTGAACCTGCTTCAGGGACTCGCTCCCATTCACACACACAAAAAAAAGCATTAGTGAGGTCCAACACTGATGCTGGTCTGGTCTGGTCTGGTTTTGAGCCTGTGTTGAAAAGGGGTCAAGGTCAGGGCTCCACTAAACTGTGAAAAGTTTTATCTTTATCTTTATAAGGCTGGCAAACATGTCACAAAATCTCTTTGAGTATGCAAGAGTAAGACTTTCACATTTTGTTTGCAGTTTGAAAGCAAGCAGGTGGTTCGCATCAATGTAAGATGTAATTTTAAAGGTCTCTCAAGTGCTGATCCATGATCAGAGGCTTCTCTCTAGCGTTGAAGTAACAACCGGTCAGTGAGCCAATCAGCGGAGAAGAGTCTTTGAGTATCCATTCCAATTGGCTGACTGCTTTCTGAGTGGTCTAATAAAACTAGCAGATTTCAGGTAAAACAGGCGGGGCTTAATGCATAGCTGAGAGTGATAACCCTTTGTTTTGACATCACAAAGTTACAGGAAGTCCTGACAGCTAATTATCAAGCTCAGTTTCTGAATACAGGCTGTGTGCATTTCTCTGTGAACTGAGACTTTGATGCTATCACAGTATAATATGAAACTTAGACCTGCTATCTAATCAATCTATCTATACCTTCAAACAATATGACACCTTTAATATTTCCTCTCATTGTAAATTTTATAAACAATATTTCCTGTGCTTATCATCAGGAGGATGGGCAAAGACAAGTACAGGAATGACTTCAGAGTAAGAAAAGCTCATCCAACTTTCAGTCAGACAGTCAGAAAAAGCTACAGGACGCTGTATAAAACTCAATTTAATGAGTAGTGGAGCTGCACTGCAGTGTACTGACGTCTGTCTGTCCTTGTAATGGACATGGTTAAAAAGGTCCACAGTCAAAGATGACCATTACAGCGGAGACATTTATGTCAGTGGGGAGGATGAATCAACCACCAGTACTCTACAACCAGCAGTTACGTGACTGGTTATCTGAATAAAGGGAAGTGAATTCAGAGCTAAGTTGCAGTTTTTTTTTTCTTCAGGATGTGGATGAATCATCGGAACCAAAATTAAGCAGAATAAATCGGAGGTCACGGCAGTTCAAGCAGGTCATTCAGTTTTAGTGAATCACAGACTGATGTGTTCGGTAAAGAAGCTGGACCCTGATTTTCCTCTTAGACGAGGCATTCAAGTGCTGTTTGTCTGATGCATGTTTGATGGACAAGCAAACATAGAAAAACGATTTTTCTTTAAACCTCACCAAGTCATCCAGGTGGCAGATCAATACACTGCCATATGCTGCTTTGATTGGATTTGCTGTAATAACAGGTGTTAACTTTACCAATATCACAGGTTTGTGGTGCTGATTACAGTAGGACATTAACAACTTCAATGTCTTTGTTTGCAACTTTGCTCTTTGCATAGAATTCAGAAAACAAAACCTCATCGATCATTTTTCAAAACTGATTTGAGAACCATCTGTTTTTATTCACAGTCATGGAACAACCGTGTTTTCTCAACATAACATCATTTTAACATTAATCATATTCAGTTTCTGATTTCTCAGCAAAACAAAAACACCTGTCAGTGGTAAAAAAAAAAAGCAGACAAGTACATCTAATTATGAACTGTACTTTGGTACAAATTTGAAATAGCTTACTTTACTTGAGTAGTTCAAAGGGATTTAAAGAGAAATGTTGTAGTTTTTATTCTACTCATAGGTGCAGTTACTTCCCACAATTGAGAGCTTAAAGGCCCTGTATTTTACACTTGAATGAGTTTTTATTTGAAGTGTCGTTCATTTACATCTCATATCTCAGGCTTCTCTCTGGAGCTCTACAGTGACAACAGGTCGATGTCAGCCAATGAGGAGAGAGGAGGCTCTGAGCCTCTATTCTGATTGGCTGAATGTTTTCTGAGAGAGCTAATAAAAATAGAGGTAAAGGTAAAACACTCAGAAATGTCATATCCTCCAAGTGTTGGATGTTGGGTCCAGGTGGGCGGGACTTGGTGGCTGCTTTGTTGTGACATCACAAAGTTACAGGAAGTCCTGATGGCTTGTTTTAAAGCTCAGTTTCTGTGGACTGAGGCTTTGATACTTTCACTGTATTAATATGGAACCTTGACCTGATTTATAATTTTAAAAAACACACTGGCATCTACTCTATTACAATATTGCACCTTTAAGTTGGGATCTGAAAACTTTCTTCACAGCTGTCTACATTCGAGGGGCTGTTTTTACACATTTGATGGCACCAAATAGAAGAAGTCTTGAAGGAGAATCTTCAGAGATATGAGATTTATTTTCCAGCAGGAAAACGATCATAAAGATGCAGACTGAGCGTCTTTCAGTTGGCCAAGTTAGTTTTTCTCACCCTTCTCCTCCTCATCTTTGTCCCTGAACGCCCCGCGGAGATAGAGCCTCGACTTGTTTTAAAGCGTATCATGAATTTATTGGATGTTCTGTCTTAATGATGTCACCCTCATTCATATGGAAATGGATGAAAGCGCTTTGACACGCTGACGCTGATCCGGGGCGACCTCTGAAAGTCCTGTCACCAGGCAACCAACATAGTAACCAACGTGACAACCAGCTGTGGTGCATTTACTTTACAACATGGTATCCATTCATTAAAAATTCAACAAAAAAAAATGTCAGTGCTGTGCTCCCAGCTGAGTAATTGTTGAGTAAGACTGAGCTTTTAATTCATGGGAAGGTTCAGGCTTTCCAGAACATAAATTATAATAAGAGGAACCTGTTGCTTTTTTAGGATTGAAGAGCCTGAAATTATCCTGACTTGAAAACAAAGCATAGGAAAGATCTAATCTGTGAATCTGAAAATGAGAAGACTTGGTAACGTACAAAAAAACACAGCAGAGATACATGAATAATTTCAGATATACTGTGACAAAGATTATCTTAAATGGAGACACAGTTGCCTGAGCCAGGAAAAGTCTGGTATGAGGTGAAGTGGGCAGGACGAGCAGCATCTTCCACAGCTGACTGTGATAAAGCAGTGTGCACCTGTCAAAGTCCATCTGTGACTCTTAAATCAAAAGGTCCTTTTGAGAAATGTATTTTTATTTACCTTCGAGGTCAGCTAAGGAGAGTGCCTGACTCGCTTATCCACACTTTAAATGTGCAGCATAAGGAGTGAGGATAAGAGATAAAACATGAGGAAACTGACTCACTGATTAACATGTTAAATCTCAACAGTTTAATCTATGAAAACCAAAGTAGTGGTATAAAGGACAGTTTCTTGTTAGTGTTAGCAATTTCCTCAAGCAGTGAGTCTGCTGATTTCCCAGATGTTAGACTTCCCTCTCCATCCAGTGCGTTATAACATTTAAAAGCTCTGCTTAATTGCATATCCTCTCAGATTTCATGTTTAAAAAAATATCTAATCAGAAGGATCAGACTATGACTGGCTCACCGACCTGTTGTTATGAGATCTTTAGAGAGAAGTCTAAGAAAGGAGATGTAGAACTACACTACAGATGGTTTTTGTTTTTAAAATAACAAATCTTCTTTTAGATCAACACTTCAAATAAAACCCAAGAAAAGTGTAAAAATCTGGGACCTTTGACAACAGGAATGTTCTCACATGAGACTAATTGAAAAAAGTTTAAAGTTGTGACCACATCTACAGGATATCCAAAATTGAAATTAAAACAAAGAGAGCGTACATTCACCTGCTCCTCACACAGTTTCCCAGCTGTTGGATGTTATTCCTTGTCAACAGCTGATGCTGATGCAGGAACTTGATCTGCAGAGCTTTTTATTGATTGCTCTTTGTGTTGTCTCTTCAACCTGCAGAAGGAGAGTGACCAGCAGATAACAGCCCAGGTGGAGGGCAGCCTGACCACCTTCACTCAAACAGGACTGGCAGCCGGTCAGGAATACAGCGTCACCATCACCGGAGAAACTGACGGCAGGAGGGGAGCCGAGACCTCCGCTGAATTCATGACCCGTGAGATTTTTTATTTCATTTGTCCTCTAATAAAAACAACATTCATGATTTTGTATTTGTCTTATCAGGTAATTTGAACTAAGTAGAAAATGTTTTGCATGCACAAAAAACTATATTTCCAGTGCAGCGTTCATGCAAAACATCAATACCTGCACCGAGGGAGCCGCATCCATCAAATATGGCAGTCAGTGAAATCATGACGTTGACAGTCATAATTACAAATGTAAAAGTGCAGTTTTGAGTGTGCTGGTAAGAAAAGGGAGACTCTGACCAACATGTTGGCAGATGTGAGCAGCTCAAATGGCCAAACTGGCAGAGATAATTTAAACATTTCCCTCCCGCTGCCCGTACTGGGTAAGATCTAATCTGTGACGGCTGCCGGGACTCTGCCCAGTGGCCAACAGTGAACAGGAAGACTGAGGCTGCGGGATCATAACTGTAGGGTGAGGAGAGTCAAGAGGAGGAAAAGTGCCGAGCCAAGTCAACAGAGTATATTTAAAGTTGAATGAGTGTTTGTGTACCTATTTCCCCCCATGGAATCACGCCTAAACATGGATGGATTACCAAATACATGTACCTCGGCTCAGAAGCCTTCCGGCCACTTGGGCCCATGGGTCCGAGAAGTAGAGTTCAGTTAAAATAAATAAAATTACTATAAAGATGAGGGGAAAAAATCTGAATTCAGACCATTCAAACAAAAAACCTAAGAACAAACCCTACCACAAACAGATGCAAAACAAAAGTACAAACAGGAACACAAAATAAGAAACAAATAAGAAGAAAGGGACAACTTAATAGAGCTGCAGAGTGATCATTAAACAATTAGAAATAGATTAATAAGGATGAAAGCGGCACAGAGAGAGATGCAAACAAAAGACAGACTAAACCTGTGTCTTAGCCATTTTCTTTTTCTGCCTCTCCACTGCCAGTCATCTCCGGTCCCACCAACCTCCGAGTCGTCAAGACAACCACAACATCTGCAGTGGTCCAATGGGAGAAGTCTCAGGGTGAGATTGACAGGTATCATCTGACCATCACGCCCAGCGACGGAGCAGGAAGGAGTGAAGAATTGACCGTCCAACCTGACCAAGACTCTGCCCACATTCAGCGGCTGGAGGCGGGCCGTACGTATGACATCATACTCGTGGCGGAGAAGGGTTCAAGCCAGAGTGAACCAGCAACCACCAAGGCAGTTCCTGGTGAGTAGGACTGACAATGAGATTGATTCAATTCTGTTTTACACTACAGGCTTCTAATGTACCTTTGTCATATGTAAATCCATGGAAGGATATAGAGCACCAAGTGTGGATTAATTAACAGTCTAGTATGCACTGTTGTAATTACCTGCTGTTTGAGTCTGAAAATCCAACTATATATTTGTGAGGTGTTTCTTTCGTGGCCCCACTGGGCTTGGAGCTGAGAGCCACACACCAACACATTGTTGTTTTTGTTCCATGTTAATTGTGGAAAATAAGTGAGGTAGGACCATGCATGTCAGCTTGACCAGTAATGTTTTAAGCTTGATGATACAGAAGCATCTGAATCTGTTTCGTAAAATTTTACAAAAGGGTTATCTCACCCTTCATATTGTCTGAAAATGTAAATACCCACCCAACATTATTATTGGAACTGTTGTTAGAAAGTTAAAAACAAGTCAAAGAGGCAGATCATATCATAGCATTCAAGGATTCTTCAACCTTCCTTCTGCTGACTGTGAGCAAGTTAGATGTATTCAGGTGAGAACAGCCTTGTTGTTGCTAAGTGGGAGTTAGAGGGACTTTATGTGTCCAGACACCAGTAATAAATGGAACACATCATATAAAATGCATTGCACTGTGGAGAAACGTTACTGTGAAAGTTAATGAAGCAAGAAATATTCCACAAACTGCACAGTTTTCCTGAACTCATTAAATGTCCCTCTCAGCAGTGACACCAAGCGTGTTGAATTCCTCTGTCCAGCTTGAAAATGTTTAACTGTATTTTTTTTCCCCATTTCAGGGCCTGCATGGAGACCACAGCACTGAGTTGTTTGTTTGGTTTTTTTGCACATCATTAATGATCCCATTTACACTGTGTCACTTCATGTGTCTCAGGTAGGTCACAAAAAAAAGTTTAAATGCATCCAAGAAGTGCTTAAAACGGATTGAAATCTGGGATTTGGAGAATTTGAATCAGATGTCAAAATGTGTGGAGATATTCTCAAGCTAGAAAGAAGTTAAAGGGCCAGCACTCGCGAAATGTCCTCTAGGTAGCTTAAATGTAACAGGTGGCAAGGTACAAAGTACAGTACAGTAGTCTTCTTCAGTGTACCTCAAGCTAGACTGTTAATGAACTGCCAAAGGTCAAAAGTTCTTCCTCTCGTGTTTGTCAGTTACCAAATTGCCTCGAAAATGCTCACCTGGATTGCATCTGTAAATGAGACATGTGAAATGACAAGTGTAAATGGGACCAATGAAGATTAAAACTGCTTTTTCTTCCATTTGTTAGCAATGATCTCTTGTTTGTGATTAACAACAGGATACAATAACCTTAATATTGAATCCAAATGCTCACTCCCTTCACGTCTTTAGGAAAGTCAACACCAAAGGTTACCATGGCATCATTAACCAGGCAGGTCACACCAGCACCGGGACAAGATGTTGGTGACATGGACCAAGAATCTAACCAAACACCCAAGGTGCAAGACCAACAGGGGAAGAGTGAGGAGAGAGAGACTGACTCTGTAAAAGCTGGAGGTGTTGACGGACCTAACAGAGGTGCAGCTTCTGTGATTGCAAGAACCAAACCTCTGGTCAACAGGAAAATGGCAATAAATGGCACCAGGCCCAAACTTGCTGAAAGGCCCACATTGTCCGGGAAGCCAAAATTCCCAGGCCCCTTCCGTTTCAACACAACCAGAGTTGTGCCCGAAAGAAGAAAGATTGGTCATGGCCCTTTGAAAAAACCCCTAGCGGGGGAGAAGAAGAAAGTACCAGTAGTGCTCAAAAAACCTAAACCAGGTGCCTCTAAAATCGGAAACAGGACAATAGCTTTGACTGTGAATGAACCCAACATTGAAGCATCAAGCACTGAGGGGAGGGATGACAAAAATCCAGCTATAACGTCTGGAACTGATTCAGAAGCAAACAGACAAAGTAGCTTAGAGGAACCAAAAGAGCAACCAGATGTTGGCGTGGATGGCCAAGGAAAGGACACTGATCCAGTGTCTTCAGAGCCAACTGGGGCTTTTCAAAGCAAGGAGAAGAAATGTCTGAACAAAATTAAAGTGACGCACGTCAGATTACCCCTCAAGGACGGAGGCAGTGGGTGTAGAGGGGATGGGACAGTGGTGGGGACTGATGGCACATCCCCCTCTGATCTGATACCCGTGTCTGCAGAGACGGAAGTTGACATCACACAAGATCCTCTATATCAACTAGTGAAAGACACATTTAAAAGTATGAACATCACAACCTTTTCTGTTCACCTGTCCAAAGAATCAGGCATCTCACCTGATGCAGATACAGAAAGGATTTTAACAGCACTGAGGCCACTTTCATCATTCTCCTCCTCCCCAGCATCCTCGTCACCCTCACAATCATCACACGACACACAGCCATCACCACCATCATCATCATCACAGCTCCCAGCTGACCAGTCACACTCATCAGAACAATCTTCTTCACCCTCTTTGTCTTTAGCATTCCCTTCACATGTTTCATCCTCATTGACAGAAGCACCATCATCATCACTAACAGATTTAATTTCATCATCACCACCACTTAAAAGTGATGGTGGATCACAATTGCCATCATTGTCTCTAACACCGTTGTCAGATTCATCATCATCCTTTTCCAGCTCTGATGAATCAGATTTAGTTGGAAACAATGACCAGGATCCTGATAACATCAAAGGCAACACTGACACAGCATCTCCAGAACAAAGACCACAACCACAACCAAATTCACGGGAGAGCAGTGAGCCTCTTTATCGCCACACACCTCCAAAACATGGCTTCACCCGACGTCCACACCCAAACTTGTTGAAGAACAAAACTAGTCTAAATTTCAGAGTTTCTCATCGTCATCCTCTTCCTTTGGACATTATCCCTGGAGGAGAGACAGAGCCTAGACATGTATCCACAGATGAGTTGTTGTCTTCATCTGCTTCAGATGAATCATCTTCAGTTGAGGTAAATACTCCAGTTAGGGATACAAGTGGAGGCAAAGATGTGGAAGCATTCTCTGAAGAACAAAACCAGAAAAAGGTTTCAGGTGAAAGAAAACCAATCCCAGTTCGTCGCCCTCTTCCAAACGGTGCATATGTGCGTCGACCCTTCCCAAACAGGCGACCTCTTCAGAACCAAACTCGTCCAAATTCAAGGATCCTCACTCGCCCACCTCAACCTTTACATCCTAAAATAGAGACACAGAAAGTGCCAATATCTCCCACTGAATTTCCAGCGACTTCCTCTCCTCCTGTTTCCAAAGAATCAGACCCAACAGAAGGTACAGACCCAGTAGAGAAGGACAATGAAGACAGATCCCAGATGAGCATCTCCACAATAAGTGTGTCCAATGAAAACAAGACTCTGAGTGGTGGTGGTGGTAGTGGTGTGCCTTCTTCCCATCGCCCAACCACTAGAGGTGGTTTCTTCCGTCGTACCCAACTCTATGGTGGACCTTTCCAAAACAGAACACGTCCAAATCTGAGACCACCTCAACAGCCACACAGAGTCCTGATTCGCAAACCATACCCAGACAGAAAGCTTAATGCAGGCACTGGTATTAGTGTTGGAAGGCAAGTGAGCCAGCGACAAAATGATAGTACCCCTGGAATCCCAGAGAACGCTTCAGGGGAGCAGGATGTTCCCAGGCCTACTCAAGAAGTCCAAATTAGAGAAGAGGAAGAACAAAGAACTGAAGAGATAATTCCAAGGGGCCAGATGGATGGTCATGGTATTACCGCCAGACCAGAGATCATTGATTTAGAAAAGAAGAACAGTGCTCCAATCCAAACTACCAAACCTGGGGTGGAAGAAACTAGCACCCCAGATTCTATTATTCACTCTGTCATTCATGATCAGACAGTGAATACAGGTATAGATGCTGCCCCTACTATTCCAGGTAAACCTGTTATGAAACCAAGTAGCCCTAATTTAAAACCAAGACCAGTCACACCTCCAAGAAGACAACTACCAAAAAGGATTATGACAGGACAAAACCGTACACAGCCAAGAAAATACATCACTGGGAGCCCAAAGAGAGTGGAACCAAAAACAAATATTACCACAAAAACGGTATTAAAAAGTGAAACTCCAATGGAATCAGATATAACTTCTCCAGGAGTCACAAGGGAACCTCTGGATTACGTGGGAGTAAGAAACAAGACCGCAGATGGATTTACACTTGTATGGGACTCACCGGAAGGCAAGTACAAAAACTTTGTTGTGACAAAGAAACAAGTTAGAAAACCTGAAAGACCGAATCAGGAGGAAAGACAACAAGAGGACAAGGAAGGGAAGCATCAACCAACCAAAGAGCCCGGATCAGGAGGGAACATTGAAGATGAAAACAGGTTACCTGAAAGAGTTGTAACAGAAAGCCCAAGAATACAAAGTCGGACAACGGTCATACCTTCATTAGAAAGTGACAAAACATCCAAAGAAGTTCTTCCTGGTTCAGCTCGCTCCCTCCACTTTGAGGATCTGCCACCTCAGACCGAATACGTCATTACCCTGCTTGGAAAGGGCCCTGGCCTTCTGTCCAGACTGCACAAGCTTGTCATCAGTACAGGTACAAGCCATTGTGACAGTAGATCAACATGAAATACTACTGTACAATGCAACAACATTATTATCAATGTTGTGAAACCTTTACAAACAATTCACTTTCCTCTTGAGCTACCTCAATCAATGTCATTCAGTCACAAAGCTGTTCACCTGTCTGTCATATCTTAATTACACTTCATGTTCAGCTGATTAAAACATTTAATCAATTGTTAACTAATCATCACTTCCCTTGAGTATGACTGGACAAATTTGCTTAGGCTACCAACTAAATGCCTAATTTTCATATTCATTTCAAGAGCTGCTGCTCTTGAAAACTGTAAACTTGTACGTTTTACAGTTCCAGACTTGTCAACCATATGTCTCTCATTTAAACATTGTTTCAGTGACATATAATCTGTTTTTTGTTTGTTCTCAGCTCATATTGATGTTGAAAAATCCCATTCAGTGTTTTGTGTTCAGACTGTTTGTGCATTCACTTGTCAGCTTTCATGAATATGTGAGATATTCGTATTCATGAATTAGCAATCATACAACATTATCAACATATGAAGATACTCAGTTATTTGATGTCAACACTCAGATATAACATCGGTAAAGTGTGCCACCTTAAACTTTCTCTAGTTGGTATTGGCTTTTAGGTGCATGTTAGCATTAATGTCAGTTTCTTTAGCATATGGTGACCTCAGTAAGCTAGCTAGCAATCCTGGAGTTGAGGACTAAACTATACCTCCTGTGCTGATTGGTTCTGAAGTGATTTACATATTGGGTCTTTGGTAGTATGCAAGAAATTAAAGTACGATGATTGGTTTTGTTGGTTTTGTTGGATAATTAGTGAAGAGACAGGCTAATTCTCTGGCCCAAGGGTTTTGGGCTGAAGACAGTTACATATCTCAAGTTTGGCTGAACCCAGCTGAAAAAAGATTTTTTATATCCAATGGGTTTCACTTGCAGAGGAAATATGTGAGACTGTAGAACCGAGCAAGATCAATTTGTGTGTCATCTGCGTAATTATGATGGCTGCTTAAGGAAGCATGTAAGTTAAATGTTAAATAGTCCAAAGACTCAGCTGTGGGGAATTCCACACTTCATGTTGGTCCAATCAGATCCGGTATAATTACTAATTGAGACAAAATTGTTTCCTGTAGTCGTGATTTGAATCACTTTTGAAATCTGTGCAGTATTATTGTGCAGCCAACTGAGTTGACATCAAATGAGAGTTAGAAAAAAAAACAGTAACAACATAACAACACTATTCATTCATTGCTGCTCTGGTCTTCTCTCATTCAGGGTAAGCTAACAACCAGCTTCACTGACACCCCTTCACCTCTCACCCAAACCAGGGTAAGACCACAGCTGGTCTCTGTACATTTGGTCTGTCTTCACCTCTTACATTAAAATGCAAAGTCTACACATTGCAATCCAATTAGAAAAAATGAACAGAATAGCAGATAAATATTAAATGTTGCAAATTTAACAGTTAAATTGACCTGGGCATCAAGAGACATATCTCAACACAGTAAATTGAGAATTTGGGACGTATTTAACATTGTAGATTGTATTACAAAGAAGTGTTTAATTCTTTGTAAGACAAATTTGCAAATTTTGTGTAGTATATTAAGATATTAACAGATTCATTGTTGTTGTTTTTCATTGCAATCTGCCCTCAGAATCATTTCCCTAACTCTATACATGTGGATCTTCACTTTCAGCTCTCTTGTGTGTTGAATTAATATCCAACTATTTGTTGTCATTCCTCCTAAATAATCTTGTGAAATTGTCTCCTCCTCTTCTTTTGGTTTGATGTCACTTACTCCTGCCATGCTTTTATTTTCAGGGTTGAGCGACCAGCTAACTATTAAATGTCACCATTGTCTCCTTTGCTGCTGTGCAGGATCCATCGTCTGCGTTTAATTGTTACACTATGTGTCTGTATATGATTTGTATACTGTATATATGTTTGCACTGTACATATATACACATGCACTCATTGAGGCACTAATAGCAAATGTGTGGATGAATAAATAATAATATACACATTATTTATACTCTTCTTGTGGCCAATGTTGTCTTTTCTCTCCATATATTTTCATGAAACCCAAAGTTATGCTTATTATTTTTTTTACATTTCTTGTTCCTTCAAAACATTTTCTTATTATTCTCATTTACACAGTTGCTTCTATTTCTTCTTTATGTCTCAACTTTTCCTTTTCCTTCTTCCTCTAATTCACTTCCTTCCCCTCCTTCCTTACTTTCATTCACCTCTTACCATGTTATTCTTACCAACCAGGCCCAGAACCGCCAACCAACATAATCTTCAGTGAGTTGACAGAAAACTCTCTGACGGTGTCCTGGACCAAACCAAAGAGTCCTGTCAGTGGTTTCAAAGTCACCTACACCCACACAGAAGAAGGTGAGGGCCTGACTTCATGTTTTATTTGACTTTCATTTTGTTATTCTATTCAACACCTGCTTCCTTGGTAAGCAGTAACAACCATTAACATTTTTTAAAGCAATGGTTCTCAGAGTCTCTTGAGACCCCCAGGGGTCTTCATGGGGGTCCCCAACCTTTTCTTGAAATTTTAACACTTTTATTTTATTTTTAGAAATCTTACCACTTTTTTCCAGAAATTAATTATCTCTAAAAAATGACGCCACTGGCCCTAATTTGAACGTACATTGACAAAAAAATAATGTTCTTCAGTCTCCGAACAAATATTTTTGTATTTCTGGTGTTTGCTTCAAAATTTTGTCCAATGGGGGTCTGTGGTCTAATTTGTGTCAATTTAGGGATCCTTGATGTAAAAAAGTTGAGTACAATTTTTTTTTTTTTTTCATTTTAGTTTATTTTGTTGTTATGGCTTAATGGCTCATGGTTTCCATGAGTACAACGGTAGTATGTATACTGTAAAAGTACAATATTTCTCGGAGGTAACAAAACACCTATATGTTTCTGGTAAGATGATAGCTTATCTGTTGTTATGTTGGAGAAATTCACCCAAGACAGCCATGATTATAATAATAATAATGATACAATTTGATCTTGTGTGTGCAGGAGAGCCTGTGTCTGTGTCCCTAGACTCAGAGGAGTCCACCCTCAGCCTGTCACGGCTCAGTCCAGGTTCTACGTATGAGGTCAACGTCATCTCCATCCTTGGACTGGACGAGAGCGATCCAATCAAAGACTCTGCCATGACACGTGAGTGCTGCTGCAGGTTTCCCACCACATCAATATCAATAATTATAGCCTTCTTATACATACAGTATATGATGTAAAGAAATTGAAATGAATATAAGAATACTTTAATCCTCTCTCAGTCCCTGACCCGCCCACCGACCTGCGGGCTGTAAATGTGACCGACACCAAGGCCTTGTTACTGTGGCGCCCAGCATTGGCCGCCATCGATAAGTATGCCATTGTTTATGGCGCAGGTACAGGTATGTGATGGTATTTCTTTCTACTCACCTGCTCAAGTTTTCAGGCTGCACTTAAACTTTTTAAAGGCGACATATTATGGCCCAAATTGAAATAGTTCCCTGACATGTCTGTTACATGCATCAGCTCTTTTCATCCACTCAAAACAGACCTGTTCAGAACGGCTGGTTTCAGTGCTTGTCACTTTAAATGCAAATTAACCACTGGTAGGGGTGGGATTATGCAAATTTGAAAACTAAGAACATCATTGTCAGACAACCGAGGGAACAGCTTGTAAAACCACATGGATTTAAACGTAGGGAGCCTCCAAATTACAGATTCTTTTGTCAATTCTCACATTTTGGGGGCCTGAAGGGAAGCCAAACACCGAAGTATACTGTATACATACACTGTGAAATTTCCATAATACGTCCCCTTTAAAGACTTTCCGAAAGTCAGGAGGAATTCAAGTTAATCTGAAATTTTGTAATACTAAAATAGCTAAGTTGCATTTTCAGTTAAACGGCATTGAAATGTTCATAACAAGCTTCTATCCCTTCAAAGAATAATAAAAAAAAGTGTATGCCACCTGAGTAGCTGATTGTGTCCATCCAGATTCAGAGGTCAGGGTCACGGTATCTGGAAACGCAGCAGAGCAGCAGCTGAGTGACCTTAAGGAATCCACCACCTACACCGTCACCATCACCAGTCAGCTGGGCAGCCGGCAGAGCTCACCAGCTACCACCACCTTCACTACAACCAGTGGTCAGTACAGAACATGTCACCTCACTCAAGAATCAGACACTTGTTAATGACTCCGAGATGAAAAGTGAAGCTGAAATTACTCTCCAGGCTCCGGGAAGGATGGGGACAGGCCCCGTGATCTCCAAGCCCACGACGTGACCCCTCGCACCGCTCTTTTGACATGGAAACCACCCTCAAAACCCGCTCGTAGCTACAAACTGATCTATGAGACTGAGGGTCAAGAAAGGAAGGTAAGATTTTAATTGTTGAAATTGGGTTGAAATCTTAAAATTTGATGGAAAAATCAACTCAGTCAAACTCTTCTTCTGTTTGTTTATTTGTTGTTGGACAGGAAGTGATAGTGGACGCCTCGATGACAGCGTACAACCTGACCAGACTTCACCCTGGATCTAAGTACACAGTGGAACTGCAGGTGGAGGGAGGAGGGCAACACTCCCCCATCTCCACAGAGTTCACCACAGGTAAAACAGCTTCCTCCGTGTTATTTCATTATTCTCATGATTGTTGAAACTGGTGCCAGCTCATGTTCCTCTTCGTCCTTCCTCTTCATCAGGCACCCTGAGGTTCCCCTACCCCAGCGATTGTTCTCAGGAGTTGCTAAACGGCATCAAGACGTCAGGCGAGGTGGAGATTTTCCCATATGGGAAACAGGGGAAACCGCTGATGGTTTACTGTGACATGGAGACAGACGGCGGAGGCTGGATGGTACGGTGACATCAGAAACAGATCATGATCCTCAGCTTCAGGTTAAGTTAAGTTTTTTCCAGTGTGGAACCGGGTCTGTCTGGTCTCCTTGTCTACAGGTCTTCCAGAGGAGGAAGGACGGCTCGGTGAACTTCTTCAGAGGCTGGAAGGACTACATCCGAGGATTTGGAGATCTGAGTGGGGAGTTGTGGCTTGGTGAGAGACAGCAGGATGCATATCATTCAAGAAGTCCTGATACTGATTCCTGAACAATATTTTCCTTTGATATTTAAAAATTTAAACAAAAAGTAAATGAGACATGAAAGTCAAACTTTAATTTATTCAGCAGCAGACCTGATTAGAGTTTATCTGGGCTCCTGACCAGGATACTGGAGCCAAAGGGGGGGACTCAGAAATATGAGGATTTTAGGCATGAAGCAAGGTGCACAAATCTATACTGAATCTGAACAACGATTCATGTTTGTCTGCTGCTGCTTCTTCAGGCCTCGATAATCTCCACAACCTGACAACAATGACCAGGATGACTCTGCGTGTCGACCTGCGAGACGGACCCGAGGCAGTGTACGCCAAGTACTCGACGTTTGAGGTCGCCAAGAGAAACTACAAGCTGACTGTGGGCGGATACAGCGGCACTGCAGGTGAGATGAAGCACCAAGGAAAATGCAGAAATTTGTATCATGCTGTGATTTTCTTTAGTACCAGTCATAACCATCTGTTCCTCTCTTTCCCAGGCGACTCTCTCACCTACCATAACAACCGGATCTTCTCCACCAAAGACCGGGACCTGGCACCGTTCATCACCCGCTGTGCCATGTCGTACCGAGGTGGATGGTGGTACAAAAACTGCCACGAGGCAAACCTCAACGGCCTCTACGGCACCGACATCAAACACCAGGTAACTGCTGATCAATGACAGTCGTGGTTTTGTTACTGCGTCTTCTGAATCTCTGGACTTGGAAGCCACAAGCCAAAACATGTCAGTCTAATAGCTGCTGGAGCTCAAAAGACTTAGGAATAAATGCAGAAGCTGGAATGATTTAATATCAGACTGTAACTCTGGAATTAAAACAAGAAAAATTAACAATCATGTAAAATTATCTTTCTCACAAACTTTCTCTTAGTATTTAAAGTGAGAATTTGAAGACATCAAAGTCAAGTTCAAATGTATTGTCATTTACACACAAGTGCTCAAATAAAAGACACATTATAAGAATGTCCTGTACCAATGCTTGACATTGATGCTATGGACTATGAATATGTACGTCCTTAACATTAGAGGATCTTTGTTGTCATGGCTACAAAAATAATAATGTGGAATTAGCATGAATTAGATAGTTGTTTCACATCAGGATCAAACACCAGCATCCATCCCAGTCTCCAACTGTGATCATTGAAACAACCAGACTTCCTCCTTTGAGCCTGTCATAATTAATACGGCCACTAGATGTCGCCAAATGATAAAATGTAACTGGGTTTTGTGTGTGTGTGTGTTTTAGGGTGTGATCTGGACCAGCTGGAAAGGAAAAGAGCACTCCATCCCATTCACTGAGATGAAGATGAGACCAGCGTCCTTCAATCCTCCTGTCTTTGGATGAGAGGGAGAGAGACGAGTGTGGCAAACGATGGACTGCTAAAAACACACACATGCATGGACAGCAGTGTGCCGACACATGTGCAAACACACATGTGAACACACAAATACACACAGACACAGAGCAAACTGAACACACACACACTCTCGTTTTAACAGAGCCTCGCTCTCACCTCAGAGGAGATGAAGACGTATTTTTTTTTCATTTGTATAGAGGCAAGTTATCAGTATATTACTGTTGATTGTACAGTTTCCTCTGTTTTATCTTGTGCCCTTTAAAGCAGGGCTGTTCAAGCTATATTTAAAGGGTCAGTTCACCCAAATTACGCAAAAACGTTCCATCACAAACGATTGTAAAGCAGGTTTGTCTGCTTATAAACAGTCCTCACCACATCCTACGGGAGTGTGAAGCTGAATCAGGAACAGCAAACATCTGAGGGTAAGAAGGGACTGGAGCGTGTTATAATTAATGCTTCAGAGTTACCATAATTACCTGTCTCCCAACTATAACGGTGTCAGCAATACATTCAACTTGTCACTGATACAGACGTCCCATCAGCTCATCCCAACAGCCTTTAGTGGTGCAAAAGAACCGATGTGCCAACACAACTGTATCAACCGAATCCAGATGGACATGATTATTTGGATGATTGGTTAAGCAGGATTTCCAGTCTATTGGATAATGGATTGATCTTTAAACTTCAAAGATAAACTACAGAAAGCACAAACACTACATCTATCAAGAGTAATCCTAATCATCTAAGCCAAAAAAGAGTCGACTTCTTCACAAGCTTTAGTCTGATAATCGTCTCTGTGGAGCAGTGAGTTCATCGTGACGCCTCCTGGAGAGGAAACGTAATGAGGCTCCAGAGTCGTGCTCATCGTTTGCATTGTGTTGAGCAGTAATCCATGTTTTTGTGTACATGTTGCAGTTTGGTATTAAATCTGTTTAAGCTTGTCCAACAACACCAAGTAGATGCTGCTGCAGATTATTAATAAAAGTTATTTTTACCTCAGCTCAACTTGAAACCTGGTGTCGGCACGATTGAGAAATACATTTTTGCCACATTTCGTCAACAATGTCATGAAGAACATGTGTGAAAATGTTTTTTTTTACCAGGACTTGGATGTGAGAGAATGTGGTGCACAGCAGAAAAAGAAAATCCTGTGTAATACTGTTCAACCAATTAAACAACTACATGTCACTGTCCATTCATTGGTTCGTTCGCACTATTAAAAGCTTCAAGTCAGCCAGTGTGTTCCACTTCCCCTTTTCTCTTGTAAGTGAAGCAGCACTTTTTTTTGTCTTTTTGTGTTGATGAAATTGTCACTTCCTGTCTGTGCATGCAGGCTTTTCACCATGCTTAATGTAAATAAAAAAAACAACACTACATGCCACATTTTTTTAAATGGGAAAGGAAATAGTTACAAATACAGAAAAATGCAGAATTGTTATTACAGTAATTTGTTGACAGCGTCTCAAATTAATCTCAAAAAATGTTTAATTTTCATGAACTAATAAAACTGTTGGGTTTTTATGTGGATTTATTTCTGACTTGATGCAGTGGCCCTTCATTCATACGTCTGCCTTGTTAGACAATAAATATTTAACAATACTTGCCATTTCTGATCAAATACCTCAAACCAACCCAGGCACATGGATATGGTTTGAAGCCTGTAAACACTCAGCACAGGAGCCACACTGGCATCAGTACAGCCCTGGTTTACAGCTCAGCAGCGCCCCCTGCTGCATCTCTGTAACACAATTCAGATTCAGACTCTCAGAGTGCAGTGCTGGACGCATTCAGGTGAGTTGTATTGATGCCCTCTTAGTGCTTATTTTACAAGTTGGACAATAATAAAACGTTTGAGGTTCAAATCTGTGGTTCTGCCCATCGTGTGTAATCAGCATCTTGATATGCAACTCCTGTCAGGTGTCAGGTAAATGATCAAAGAAAGGGAGAACAAGGTCACTAACAAGGATTTAAACACATTTTTGAAGAAATTTTGCTGAAAAACAAACTAAAGAAAAAAGAAGAAATGTTGTATTTATATTTTAGTTCAGTAAAACAAGCACTGTTTATTCATGAGATTAGATTTACGTCAAATGGAAAACAAAATATTTAACCTTATGTGTTTTAATCATATTGTACTTTGCTGCTCAATTTTAGGCCATATTGTGGCCTATTATGTGGGTTTGAAATTAATCTATTTTGTGGAGAAGAAGTAAAAATGTTCTGTCTTGTAGCTCATGTCTTTTAAATGGACTCAAGCACAGATTACATCCCATCATGTGACTTTCAGCGGTGTCATCAGTTGTGTTTCTTCAGTTAAACAAGGAGAAAACATGTAGACATGACAGGTTGGTCCACACACACAGACATGCAGCTCAGGGATCAAGGGGAAAATCTTTTCTCTCCTTCCACTGCAGATCCCAGATGTCCTTTTAAACACCTTTTGTTTTGTTTTTTTAATTGGTCCCGTGGGTGCGACCCCCCACCCATCTGCTCACCAGGTGGCCAATCATGTTGGTTCTTACCAACGCCCTGAGCCGCCAGGGGCTCTTGTTTACAGGTGTGAGCCTGGACGTCACCTGGGGCAGCCGATGAGGCGGGAGCGACTGGTGTTGATCCTGCTCTCTGATCAGATGCTAGGAGAGTGATTGGTGGAAGATGCAAGGTGGAGGCAGATCTCAGGTCAGCAGGTGGTAAGTGAAACCGATCCCAAAACCACAAGACAGGAGGCTGCAGACAGAGACACCTGGAGGGGTGAGAGTGCTCAGGTCTGTCGCAGTGCAAAGACAGAAAAGAGAGACGTTCAGGATAAGCTAAAACAAAGGAAGAGAGGAGTTTCCTAAAGAGGACTTTTCTAAAAGCAGGAAGAGATTTTAAAAAAAGAGAGAGCTGGGGATACACCACCCATTTTTAAAGAGGTTCATCCAGACAACCAACCAGACGCCTCCAAACAAGACAGGTAGGCTCTTCATCAAAGCTGCCACTACTGATTTAGTGATTAGTTTAGTTACTAATCAATATGCTGATTATTGTTGTAGTCCGATTCCTTGTCATACAACTTCCTAAAACTCACACTGTTCGCTGCCTTAGCCTACAGCTGTGGCTACCAATACACCTGCAGTGTTCAAATTAGCAGTTTAACAGTTGTATATGTTGTTAATTGTTTAATTTTATCCAGATTTAATTTTAGTAGCTAATCAAATATTTAAAAAATGATTGAGGGATCAGGGGCTACTTGATGCACAAACGATACATTCTGCTTAAATTTGCAGTGATTACAACATAGGCCTGATCAGAACATAAAATATTCCCTCATACTGACTTACAGTACCGGTAATATACTGTTTGTTTTTGTCTATTTTACATTCTGGCCAGTAGATGGCGCACTGTAGCGAGAAATGAAGTTTGCCGGAAGCACTTTTGGATTGATTCAGTGTCAGTGAGCCATCTTTGGAATCAAAATGGATCTGTAATTGAAAGGGAGGTACTGCACACCCAATGAAGTCCATTTTTATCTTTTATATTGAACAAAAAACTAAAATAAAATGGAATAACAATGATGCTTTAACCGGAAGTTCGGTTGCATCAGGTGCCGACAAGATGGCGACGTCGGAAGAGATCACTTGGGGCTAACAACCCTGTCATGGAGGCTACGTCCACCATGTTGGTTGGACAGGCTTTTAGAGGCACAGTTTCTCGCTTTTAGAAGGTCTGTGTGTGTTTGGTGACCAACGTTTTGGGGATTTTTTACTACATGATTGGGGAACTTACCCAAAGGTTGTTGTTACTAAATTGTGGCCATCTTGTTTGTTGTTGTTTTTTGTGTATGTCCAAGTAAAAGTGGCCATTTATTCTTTTCTTTTCTTTTCTTTTTTTGCTGAATCATTGTAGGCAGCCATGGTGGTTCACCCTGGTCCTTCAATTCTGATTCCAAAGTAGTCCAGATAGTTGGCTACCTTCAGCACTAAACAAGCCTAAACTTGAAGTCCAATGAATTACAATCAACACAAAATATTTATAACTACATAGTCCATCATTTAAATGCCTTCAATATCACATGTGTTACCGCCCAAGGACAAAACATGCATCAGTAAAAACTTAGGGAGAATCATCATCAGCTACTGCTACTTCTACTTCTACAACACAATAGGTGATCAATTTATTAAATATCATGCACACTACCCTACATAATTAGTAAAGTAAGATAAGGAACTTTTTGACTTTGTTTTTTAACACTGTGAATGTATAGACTCGCCTTTGAATGTCATAGTCAGCCAGGCCCGTTAATATGTGTGTGGGATGTTTATGTCAAACACTTACTGTTGTTTATTTACAGAGACGTTAAATGAGTCTGTTTTTAGCACTCTTAACGAGGACAGTGATTCTGAAGAGGACTGATAATTGCCTCCTCTACCTCCTCAGGACAATCATGATGTCGCCAGACGACCGGGCCCTGGAGGACCTGTTGTATGGCAGTGACCTTGGCGACGAGGCAGAGGGCTCGGAGCTGGGCGATGGCGGCACAGGCCCAGTGGGGGTCGAAGAAAGTGCTGCTGCTGCAGACATTGTGACCGTGAGAACATTGATATGATTATTAAAACTTCAGTATTCATCCTCAATAGTGACGCAACATTTCTTAGGTTATCAGATTAAAGGGATAGTTCACCCAAAATTCAAATTTCACTCATTATCTACTCACCCTCAATTTTCAGAGTCCTCCGTGCCTTCTCTGAGTTACGGGGGGGTCCGCGCAGCAGTATTTGTCCATAGTGGTCAATGGATACCAACTTTCTTTGTCCAAAAAGACACCAAAAAACATCCAAATACCTCCATACTGCTCGTCTGTAACGTCCCTCTTGTATTGAAACCCTGACATGAGAAATTGTTCCGCCGGTCAGTGCAAATCACGCGAGATTTGCACTGACACAGGAAGAGCAGTAAACCGAGACACTGGGAGCTTCTGCTACAAACAAGCTTAAAATATATACTTATTTAATTTTTTTCGGAACAATTTCTCATGTCAGGACTTCAGTACAAGAGGGACATTACAGACAAGCTGTATGGAGGTATTTGGATGTTTTTTGGTGTGTCTTTTTGGACAAAGAAAATTGGTATCCATTGACAACCATTACGGACAAATACTGCTGCGCGGACCCCCCCCCGTAACTCCGAGAAGGCACAGAGGACTCTGAAAATTCTCACAGCTCTCAGTAGACATGAGGGTGAGTAGATAATGAGTGAAATTTGAATTTTGGGTGAACTATCCCTTTAACTCTTTATATATATATTGTGCGCTGTATTCACAACTTCCCATGGTTACAAGGTTGTTCACATAGTTATGCAGTTAGACATTATGAACAGGATTTTTTTTAATTGATCTAAAAATAGACCTTTATTCAATCCAAGTAAATAAAATCACTCCCAATCTTGTGTCAGGCTCCCACAGCTGTTTCCATCCAGGAGCCACTGATGTGCGGCGGGTGCGGGGAGCAGGTGTGCGACCGCTTCTTCCTATTGGCTGCAGGCAGGGTGTGGCATGGCCCCTGCCTCCGCTGCAGCGAATGTCATTGCGAACTCCAGACACACCCCTCGCTTTACTGGAGAGACGGGAACATCTACTGCCAGCAGGACTACTGCAGGTCAGAACCAAACCATCAAAGTGTTTGTGCAGCTTGCAATCGTCATGTTTAGTGACTTTTGATTAAACTTGTGTTTTCTTCTTGCCGTGTTGGTCAGGCTGTTTGGAGTCGGTCAGTGTGCTCGTTGCTACCAGCCAATCCCAGCCACCGCCCTGGTCATGAGGTCCGGGGATCTGACCTTCCATCCTCACTGCTTCTCCTGCCAGGTTAGCTCACCCTGTTTTGCCAATAGTAGGAGAATCAATTGCATCAGTATGATAGTAGAACCAACATCAACAAAGGTATTTTTTTAGATAATGAACTGGTTTTGCAGGAGTGTGACATCAAACTAATGCCCGGGAACCTGTACTGCATGCAGGGCCAGAGCCTCTACTGTCAATCACATTATCATGGTGATGGGAGCGTCCCTCTATCCCACGATCCTCAGCCCCAATCAGATCTCAAAGATGAAGGTAAACCAGAAACTAACATATTAAAGACTTGAAGTGGTTGAGATGGGCTTATTTCCTCATCCATCCATGATCTGTCATGTGGACTGGTGTTTGCATCACCTGATGTAGCCAAGTCCAGTATTTTCTCTCTTCTAGCTCTGTGTTTGGTCTCCACCATGCAGGTCCTATGGGAATAATCTGTGCTTGTTTTAAATCACTGAGGTGTGTTCACTTCAGGCATCACAAACAAACCCTTGTGTCTATGTGTATGTGTGTGTTTGTGAGTACAGCTCAAAACCAGGTCTCATGCGAAGGGGAGGAGTCTGTCAGTAGTCCAGAGCCACGACTGGACGACCGGGTGACAGGTGGACGTACCCGCAGGCAGAACAAGAGAATGAGGACGTGTTTCCGCAGCGAACAGCTCCGAGCGCTGGAGTCATATTTCGCCCAGAAGCACAACCCTGACGGCAAAGACTGGACCTGCCTCGCACATAAGACCGGCCTGCCCAAGAGAGTCCTGCAGGTAAGGCAAACAGGTGATGTCACAAATGTGTCCGGTTGATCACAACAACTTCTGAACAACAATTTGAATGCGATCAACTCACCTATTATGTCATTCCAAGCTCCAAGTCCTATCAACAATTCAAAGACAGTGTAAAACGACAGTTTTTCCTGAAATAGAAACTTTAACCATCTTTTTTTCTTCAAGAAAACTATTCAAACTTGAATTAGCCTAGTTGCTGGGCAAGCATTAGGCTCTCGACTGAAAAGTCCATTAGTCTAAAATATTACATTTCATAATCTTTCTTTTTAACCTTGTACCAGAGGGATTGCTGTAATTTTACAACAGAAAAAGTCAATATAAAGATGTATTGTATATATATAAGATGTATACCAAGTCCTGGTAAATGGAGATACGTCGTTCTTGCTGAAAAGCATCTTGGGAGTTGAAGTTAGCATCTTCCACAAGAATTCTATATACAGAGGCCTTTTATATTTGACCTTCTTCTCCAAAGGGCCAAATGTTTTCTAATGGTGCTTTATCTTTTAGGCTGAGGAGTTAGTCATGAGAGTTTGCGACAGAAGTCTCATGAAACAGAAAAATAATTGGGGATGTAAACAAGGGACTAGATGCAAATCTATTTTTGTGTTTGATGTTTTGATTTTAGAGGAGAAAGATGATGATAGGTATTTAAATGGTTTTTAATTTTTGCATTAATAATTGTCACACACTTTCTTTTTCTCTTTCAGGTGTGGTTTCAAAATGCTCGGGCCAAGCTGAGGCGGTCTCTCACCACAGACGAGTCTCAGGTCAACTCGCCCTCTGCTCCTTCGAGAGGCGCCACCGTGGCGACCAATTCCCCACCCACTGTCTACTCCCCACCCGACCAGCCACAGCCCTTCTCCACCAGCACCATCGACCAGCTGCAGCTGTCCCTGCTCACCGCCCCGCTCAGCGACTCGTCGGTGAGCCCAGCCATCAGCCAGCCTCACCAGCTGCACAGCCCCGCCTTCTTCCTGGACTACGACTCCCAGAGTGCACCAGGGTGTATCTCCTCGCTGGAGGTCTATGACGATTTTGGGGAAGCAGGAGGAGGGGGAGCAGAAGGAGAACTTGATCCAGATAGTTCTTTTGGACCACATTACTGCTAGTTGCGGGACGACAAACAGAAACATAGGGTTTAAAAATAAGACATTTTAAGTTATAATCCCTAAGATTTCAGTTAAACACCTTTATTATGAAACAACAGCAGAAGGACATCAGTAGAAAATGTTGAAATTAGTGATCAAGTCAAAGTGATATCAGTCAAATCAATTTACAAACAGTATCTAACCCTAACCCTAACCATAAATTTCAATCCAATGGGACAAATGTAATTGATTAGAGACAGTAAATACATTGATTTTCCAATTCCAGAGCTATAACTCTGCTGCATGACACAAAATGACACTATCAGTCAAATTTAAGGTTTTGTAGACTTTAAACTTCGATAAAACAATAATCTGGTGATCTTAACTGTAACAATCATTTATGGGGAAAAAAAGCTATTTTGGCTGATTTATTCAACATTTATATTGATAGAAGAATAAAACTGAGAGAATGTGGTAAAAAATATTTCTCTAGTTTGCGTTGAACATGGTTTCTTTAAGCCACCACATCACATGGCCAATGCGTCACACGATGACAACCCTGCCAAAAAAACAAACAAATAATTGTCAAATAATTGTTTCCAAAGAATCAATTCAATTTTATTTGTCAGAAAGCCAAATCATAATGCGGCACTTAACAGGATAAGAACAAGACATTCCTGTATTATGGAGAGAACCAAAACAGTTCCCATAATGAACAAGAAACTGGCAACAGGGGGGAAACAACCCCCTCTTGCTAGAAAGAACCAAGCTCAGGTTGGCTGGCTTTGACCGGTTGGTCATCAAGAATTAACGTTCACACTGAATATTTCTTGAATGTGTTTTGTAGGTTTATATTTTTTCCATCAAACCAGCACTTAGTTGAAACAATCTAAAGTTGTGTCTACTGTAACCAGGACTGTCACATTCGTCTCTGCCACCTGTATGATGGAGCTGTAACTGTGAACTCTTGAACGGTGAATAAAACTTCAGAAATGTTACCACATCCTTCCTCATGGTTTCATCTTTGTACACCACAAGCAGCTGCATGCTCACTTTCTCTTTCTCCGGCTCTGTGTTTACATGTAGAGTTCAAACAATCTTGAGGAACAGAGAATAGATTATCAAAATTGATAATTAGTTTACCTAATACGTAGGAATTGGCTATTTTCAGCCAGCAAACTGAAACTTCCTTCTGACTGGCTACAGACAGAGGCCCAAGTGAGATGTAAAACTTTAAACACTCTAACTTTTAATACTCAAGCAAATACAATATAATTCACTCTTTTTTTTCTTTTTTTTTTTACAGTTATTTATTACAGAGAGAGAGAGGATGATGCAACAATGGCCCGCCATAGATCAAGGTCCAACATGGTAGGGGAGCCACCAGGGTGTGCCAAATATCAATCAATCAAATTTCTTAAAATACTCTAAAGATATAAAACACTACAGACATGATTAGTGGCACTTTAAGTTAGAGACAATCCTAATTCAGTTTGAGGTCTGTCAGTAAGAATGAATGAATCCTCTCAAAACCTGCCTGTAATGACATTCTTCAAGGTTTCTCTGCGTTGTCCCAGTGAGACGACCTTCATGACGACCGCGGTGACAAAATACACCACCAACTGCCCTCATCTTCTTTCTGCGTCCCCCCCCCCCTCTCTCCTGGAGACTTTCTCTCCATAGAGACATCTTAATGAATTGGCTGCTTCGTCTCTTTGTCTTTTTGTGAATTGCCTCCCCAATCAATCAGTGATAATTGCAACAACTCTATGGGCCTCAATGGTGAAGTGGACGGGGAGGTTTCTCAGGTGAAAGAATGAAGGTTATGACAGCTGACTGTACTGTGCATCTTCACGTGCGTCACAGTGGCGAGGGACCAATGGATAACAGCAGCCTGTGACCTGGATGCACAGGGGTGGGGCGAAAGGCGTGCAGTTTTTTAAAAAGGTCAGAGGCGATGAATGTTTGCAGAAGATACCGCAAGTTAGAGAACGACACAAGGTAAGAAATGGGAGTTTGCTACACGGCGAAACTGAATTTTCTTGTCTTATTTTTTCCTTTTCGTCCTTGTTGTTGCCGATATGTGTACGCGACTGCTTTTGCCAAATTTTCTGGCTTTTATATAACAGTTTTTGTAGGTGTTCACTTTTTCAGCATCTCAAACAAATCTGCATTGGGGTAAGACCGATGTTGCAAGATTTTATTTATTCTTCATTTAATTTTTTCCTGATATTTTCATTATTTCTGAGAAAAGTGTTGTGGAGGGACTGGATGAAAGTCGATCGTACAACTGTCAAAAACTTTTATATTCATCAGCAGAATATCCCCAAAACTATCACTAGATTTCAATTAGATACAGCGTTTAATGTTGTCAGGATCAAAATCCTCTGAACCGAGATGCCGAAAATTTTACCTTCAAGTATGAACTACGTTTTGTTTATTTGGGCACTAGCATTTTATTCTTTTCAACTTCTTGACCAAGTTTGGAATAAATCTAGATGATCCTATGTTTTTGTTATTTGCATTGTTTAGTTATGGTGTATTTTTATTTTGTAGTCTATTTGAGACTTAACATGGCTATACATTCAATGACAACAGTAGAATACTGCTACTAATATTACGCTGTGTTGTCAGTGCATGTTTTGAGGAATTTCTCTGATTATTCCTTTGGTTTATTTCTTTTTTTTTAACTTAAACTATGTTGTAATGTTCATGTTACACATGCTTTAGGTTTATTGTTGAATTCATTGCTTTGCTGGATGTGAAAGTAGTAGTAGTAGTAGTAGTTTATTCTATCTTTAACACAAAATTATTTACAGTTGAGCATCAATCACAGTCAGTCAACCTTCCATAATACCATCATTCGTTCAACTATAAATAGATCGAAAAGGTGTAGGCTGAAGCTATCTAGTTTATAGATGCACAAACGCACACCAGAAAATAATCTCTGTGACCTGTTTCTGTTTACAGATGAAACCATCTTTACATCTTGGTGTCTGTCAGCTCACCTTCCTCTCCTTCACCCTCCTTTACCCCATACCATGGTCAGTCACACCATGCCCCCTGCCCCCCACCACCCCAAAGCCCACAGTGGACAGACCTGAGCTGGAATCGGCCCTGCTGCACCTCCAGGCCGCTCTGAGGGACCCACCGGAGGCGTCCGACCAGTGGCCTCGGGGCCTCCAGCGAGGCACCAGGCAGCATGCAGAGAAGGTCAGGTCATGGGGGGAGGAAGCCCTGCTGAGGGACCAGAGAGGAGACCTGATGGCCCTGCCGCTGTCGCCCTTCCCCGGCGGTCACTCTCTGGAAAACATGTACTATCAGGACGGAGGAGACGGAGAGGATGGAGGAAAGAGGAACGATGCTTTGACCTCCATTGCCGGAGGGCTCCAAGCCGTCAGCCGGGAGAAAGGGGGATTCGGTTTCCGCTTTGGGAGGAAAAGATGGACTGACCAGGGATGGAGGGATGAAGGGAGGGGGAGCACAGAAGAGGACAAGTGGAACTGATGAGGGGAGGGGTTTTTTTTAATGGAAAAGACAGAGGAGTTCATGGGAGAAAAGAAGGGGGAAAGTTGCGAGGAAATGAATTATACACTTGTTAGGCAATGCCCCGGCAAAAATCCATTTAAATGGTTCATGACAACCAAATTGCTGGAAAAGTTGGGTCACCGCCTTCAAAAATCAGATGTATTTGACTGAACAGGAGGAGGAAAATACACTGATTTTATCTAATGGCCCACCAACCAATTGAAATCACTGTTTCACTTAATGAAGAAAGAATATATTAAAATGTTTATGCACAAGTGGTAGAATAATAATCAAATACTGTAGAAAAGCACAATGTATTTTGTTTCAATGTTCTCGAAGATGTAGAGAAAGATGAAGATGTTCAAGCTTCTCTGCAATAGTGAATGTAAATGTTCAAGTAAATATGTCAAATCTAATTATGTACATGTGTAATTTGTTGGCTCAAGCATAAACAATGAATAAAGCCTTGGGAGGTGCAGCCTGTAATGCCAAACTCTCATCACAGTTGTTAATCCTCACAGCAAAGATTCAGCACCTGTGTTAATGATATCTAGTCTACTTTATGTTCAGTTGTGCAGGTCAGTGTTTAGCAGTGAAAAAATGCTTAATTAATACAAAGACTATATAATTCTGAGTTTGTCATAAAGCAAGTGAGCAAATCCAGGAGTAGCCTATAGGCTATTAGTAATAGCGCTTTTAATGTCAATAAACTTATATGAGAAGCATCTGAAAAGGCTTAAAAATTTAACATTCTGACACTTGGGAGTCTCTCAATCAAAACAATAATAATAAAAAAGTGAGATATAGTGAAAAATACTACTATAGTAGTATCATATCATCCATATTAAATCTGGTTTGCAAGCTTCCTGGCAGATCAAATAAGACAGCTTGTTACCCTTTGCTCTAGGTTTGGTTATTGATGGAAGTATTTGGGGAAACTTTTAAGTTTTTACAGATCCCTTAAAGTCCCAGAAGGTGTTTTTTTTATTTATTTATTTTTATCTTATGACACATATGGCTGTCACTACTACTTGTCCCCATGAGATAAGAACAAGATTAGAAAAAAAGAGAGCTCTTAAGAGACGGACTTAAGAGCTTCTAGGCCTACTTTATAATGCAAATAACTACAAATTATATATAAACTATGAATGAATAATATAGGCTACTTTAAACTGTGAATGCCAAATGTTGTCAAAAGTACCATATTTCCCTCTAATATTTCTACACGCAACTTTTTTTCTTTTTTTTTTCACTAGGAGTGCGCTTGCATAGATGGTGCGCTTGTAGTTCCTTATCTTATCAGTCTCCACCATTTTCTCCGTCTGGCCGTCCTCCTAAAACCTGTTTTGAAGAAATCTGCCTGGCAACTAGTTCTGAATTATTTGATTGGTCGTGGCGCGCAGACAAACTATCAACAGTGACAGACTGGGGTAGGCCGCCGCCACGCACGCAGTCACTGCACCACTGTAGGCGCGCGCTGGGGCTGTGGGCCAGTGGCGCACTTCTCCTCTCGGCTGTAAACAGACGTCTGTCCTCGATTGTTTTCATTTTTGTAACGGAGTTTTTCCTCGTTTGACAACCATGAATCGACCGACGGCCTGGATATTTCTGTTTCTGCCGTTAATGTGGCAGACCTTGGAGCCAGCTGTAGGTGGTAAGTTCTTCACCGCCGTCGAGTCGGTCACTTTGAGAAAACGAAACTAAACAGAGACGCTTCACCTCCATTTTACACCAGTTTACAGTCACAGCGAACTAACGGTTTATTCAGCTACTGCTATGTTACCTCCCTCATCATCAGGCCTCTCCCTTCCGAACATAATCAGCTGTCTTTTCCTGTTGTTTAGCCCGTTGTGAAGCTTATATATCACACTGTGAACTAAAATGTAAAGTCATGAAAGGTTTAATTAGCTATGTTATGATATCATATCATTGGATCACATGGTTGAAACATGATATTATCAACGTTATGTGTAACCTATAAATAGCCAAACCAAACACTCCTGTTCATATTGAGTGTAAGCAAATGGCTACTTTGTAGGCTACAAAACGTATATTGACTTTTTTTGTTTACAGTAAACCCCCTGGTAGAAGGTAAAAAAAAAAAAAAAGATTATGAAATGTAATATTTTAGACTAATGGACTTTTAAGTCGAGAGCCTAATGCTTGGCCAGCAACTAGGCTAATTCAAGTTTGAATAGTTTTCTTGAAGAAAAAAATATGGTTAAAGTTTCTATTTTGGGAAAAACAGTTGTTTTACACTGTCTTTGAATTGTTGATAGGACAAAATAACAGCTAAAGGACAAGGTGTGGGCTTGTAGGTTGAAAATTTGAGAAAACAATACTCAGATTAATGCATGATGAAAACAGTGTATGCCGCCCTTTGGTTGCCCCTGAGGAGGACAGAAAAGTTAAACAAGGTTTTCATTCAAAATTATATAAATAATAAATTAATAATTTAAAAAAATCAATAATTATAAAACCCTCAAGTCTAAATAACCCAGAGTTACCCACCTATAGGTCTTAACATTTCATCCATTGTTTATTAACAGTTGCTCATAAATTTAAATCTCAAAGGCAAGTGTAGGTACTTTCAAAGGTGGTAGAAAAGTAGATCTTTAAAAATGCTCATCCAAACCTGTGAATCAAATCTATTTGTCCTGATAGACCTTGTGTTATAAAAGTTTGTCTGTTCTTTCCGTGTGATTTTCAGAGATACATTCCCTCACTTACATCTACACGGCCCTCTCCAAACCAGTCAGTCTCCCTGGTATCCATGAGTTCACAGCCATGGGTCTGATGGACGACAGGTTGATCGACTACTTTGACAGTGAGCACCAGAGGAAAGTTCCCAAGCAGCCATGGATGAAAGAGAAGCTTGAGGCTGATTACTGGGAGAAAGGCACACAGTCCCGCCAGAGCAAGCAGCAGTGGTTCAAAGTCAACATTAAAATCCTGATGGATCGAATGAGACAGAATGAAACAGGTAAGATGTGGGCAATGTGAGGGGTTAGGATCGTCTGTTGATGACTCTTTATAGATAATTACGATGGATTATAATAAATAATAATAAAGTGTTGGAAGACAATATTAGTTCTTATTTGCTGAAACCAGTTTCAACTGCAACTTTTGCTACATTTATTGAAACTAATATTGTTCTTACAATAAAATATTATGTATGTTTTGGGGTTTTCCTTGTGGTCAACAATGTGTCTTACTGTTCTGTCCTGTAGACATCCATGTCCTTCAGTGGATGCACGGCTGTGAGGGTGAAGTTCAGCCCGACGGCAAGTTAAAGTTTGCTCGTGGCATGGACATGTACAGCTATGATGGAGACAACTTCCTGGCCTTCGATGACGCCAACTCTGTCTGGGTGGCTCCAAATAATGCAGCTCTGGAGACCAAGAGAAAGTGGGACAATGTCCAGGTCCTGAAAGAATACACCAAAGGCTACCTGGAGAATGAGTGCATGGATTGGTTGACCAAGTTCATGACTTATGGAGAGAAACAGCTGAAGACTGCCAGTAAGAAAGATTTTTGAGTTTCTCTTGTCGGTACTAATGAAGTTTGTGGAACCATCCTTAAAGCAGAAGTAAGTGGTCCGGTCGTTTTCGCTAATGCTGCGCTCCAGGCAGGCTTTTGAAACCGTAAATTACAGCTTCAAGTCACAACTTACGACTTTGTAGCGTTCCAGGCAACCCACTCATCTTTTTCCGACCTGTTTTACCGGTGAAAGTCACTATAACGGCCACTCGTAACTTCCGACCCGTGAACTCGTACCAGATCGAACTGGTACCACTTCACGGTCGGAAAAATACGAGTTTCCTTGAACGCACCATAACAGTCCTCGTCCCTACGTCGCCACATTCACGGCGTTCCTTGGCTGCACACACAGCCCTGCATGCCGTTCTCTCTCCTCATTGGATAAAAACTGTAGGATACGAGAAATGTTTTCTCTTCGGCTCAGAGCAGAGCAGAGGGACTGACAGACCCGTGTTTCAGTCCAAACACTCTATGTAAGTGATTGCTGTCGGAAGATATAACTATTTAAGACTTATATTAACACAAATATATCACTTACTTCTGCTTTAATAATAGAGGGGATAATTGGCCAAATATAAATAATTAACAGTAACAATTAATGAATGATTTATTACTTGGATATTCCACAAGGTTGTCTAATTATGGCCATTTCCTAAATTGCTGTATTTGTTAACAAACTTGCGCATTCAAAAACCATCATCTCAAGACATTGTTTCAAAATGATATGTAATTATAGAATCGTTGAAATAAAAAATCTTAAAGCCATGATGCAAACAGGAACTCACTTTATGTTTTCTCTTTCCAGTTCCACCTCAGATCCACCTGCTTGCAAAGAGCTCAAAGGTTAAGACCAATGTCGTTTTGACGTGCCTGGCAACCGGTTTCCTCCCAAAAGACATCACACTGCGGATCAAAAGAAACGGCCGTATCGTTGAGATCGAAGATGGATTAAAATCCTCAGGTGTTCGTCCAAATGAAGACGACACCTTCCAGAGGAGAGACAGCGTGGAGATTCTGAGAAGTGACAAGTCTTCATTCACCTGTGAAATCATCCATGCGGCTTCAGGAGTAAATGTTAAGAAGTCGTGGGGTAAGAATGCTTCTTGCTGTTGTCCAAACCTTTACTTATCAGATCCAAGTTAGATAGTAAATTGAGTCTTTCAAATAGAAATGATGTTGAATGAAAAAAACTGAACATAGAACTAATGTGAATGTTTTCTGTGTTTTAGATGGCGTAGTTCCTCCAGAGTCTGGAGGAAAAGTAATCATCATTGGTGCAGCTGCGGGTGGGGTGGTGCTCCTCTTGGTTGGTGTTGGTGTTGGATTGGCCTGGTTCTTAAAGAATCGCCAAACTGGTGGTAGGTGCAGTGCGCACACACGCTTGTCAGTTTAATGGGTACACACAGCCACAACCAATACAGTCTAACAGAAAAACAAGAACAAATATTACTTTTTAAAAAGTTTATGAATAATTTGCAATGTACCATACTTTCTGGACTATAGAGCGCACCTGAGTATAAGCCGCACTAGCTAAATTTTAAACAAAAATACATATATAGGCCGCACTTGAATACAAGCTGCAGGTTTTCATGTTGTAACATGAGATATTTACACAGAAAGACAGTAGGGAACTGTGCAAGTCCGCTCGCTTTTCTGCTGTTTTGGTTACGCTCCTCTTGCCCATGTGCATTTGTTTACAACGAAGCCGGCGAAAAATCAATAAATGATAAAATAAATTCATCATCAGATTCAAAGATCTGGTGTTATTTAATTTTAGATCTCAGTCACACTGAATCGCAGTCCTGTCAATCATTAAGAAGGGAAAGGCTTTCCTTACTCTTCAGTAATTGAGATGCAGGTTCATAAAGCTCACAATCTCTTCTTTCTTTAAAGAATTACAACAGATTTCATCCACTTTAAAGCAAAACATGAATTCCTAAAATAACAGTTTTTGATTTCCTTGTTAATATTGTGTTCAATGACAACAGGTGCTGGCGAGAAAGTTGACGTCAATGGTAAGACTTTTTTTTTACTGATCTACATAAAGTATCTGTAGTTTGAGGCAAACTGGTGGAGACATTTGAAATTTGTTGGGTTTTATTTACAGCAGTGGCTCAATCCATATTTAGTGCACGAATATGTGAGAGCGGCATCTGCATTTATTTATCCTTCTTTTACTTAATTTTTATCATCATTTATTTATTTATTTGTTACCAATAGTATATGATAGGATTGGGCGGTATCCAAATGCTGATACCGTTAAACCTCCTCCACATTTAATCACGGTATACAGTATTACGTGGCCAATCAAAAATCATGTTGTACAGAGTCACCAACATGTCGTTCAGAGATGGAATAGCCTACCAAACACCACATGAGAATACAGAAACAACAACAAAACATGTGCATAACCAAATAGCTCATTACAAAATGTGGATGGCGCTGGTAAAAGAAAAGAAAAAGAGAGAGATGGCGCTGTGCTCTCCAGCCCATTCACCTGCAGCTGCACAGACGAGCTGTCAGAGTAGCGCTCTGCTGTTCCTCTCTCTTCAGCCTGGTGTTTGGCTGCACTTTGTATTTATAAAATGAGTTCAACATTAGAAGATCTAACCTCTGTGTTTTGATAACATCAGCAAAAAAAGCACCAAAAAAAAACATCGGCACAAGCCTACAAGACACACATGATAACTATGGCAACATAGTGCTTCAAATCTAGCCAAGGTTTTTGCAGAAGTTGTGTTTTTCTTGAGGACTAACTCACTAATGTACAGTATATGCACGGCTTGCCGTCTTTTCCTCTCTTTCTTCTCTGAGCTGTCACGTGACGACTAACATCCATCAACATTATCAAACATCTCCCGAAAGGAAAACGTTATACTACTGGAGTAAAATTGAAACACAACCACACACATGTAGGTGCTGGACATACAAACATTATTTAGGCAGTAAAATAACTTATATTTAGTAGGTTCAGACCACTATATGAGTGCACTGCAATTTTTTTCTTTTAACGACGGTAATGAAACTGATACCGTTGCTATTTTAAGATACCGGTATACCTTATTACCGCCCAACCCTAGTGTATGAATGATGTGAACTGTGCATTGGCATGTAAACAGAAGAACTTTACATTTAGTTGTACTGCTTTTTGTGCAGTGACAAACTGATTTGTTCAATTCAGTCGATTCAATGTTGCAGTCACATGGTTCATCGAAATTTTATTTTATTTACAGCTTCCACGGTATACGTTGTCGTGCCTCCCCTAAGTAAGTGCTTTATTTCTCCAAGTTGAAAGGTTTTGCACAGTGGTGTGGCAAAATAAATAAGGAAACTTGAAAATCTGGCTAAACCAAATTCAAAAGTAGTAGATAAGTGTAAGATTAATCCTGAAATCCACGATCAGCAAAGAAACGCACTCACACACAGAATATAGCATAGTACATCACCAACCTGTAAAACACCACATGGACACCGACCTTATACACAGCTCTACTTTCAGGCTGGAGACCCACCTATCTACTCACATTGAATAATGTTGTTTATTCTGCATCAGGGTTAAATTGGAAATCAGTCGAAGTGACATGGGCCAAACTGGTTTAAAAGTATTTTGGAACCACTGACATTGGCAGCCCATGATTTCAGCTATAGGATTGTGTAAATTAATTGAACTGAACTGAATTCTACTCACCACTAACCCTTGTCTATTGGCGCTTTTCCACTACACTTTCACGGCACGGAACAGGACGGCTCGGCTCGGTTAAGGTGCTTTTCCACTACAGTTGAGTTCTCCTCGTACCTCCTCAGTGGGGGCGGGGTCGATCGCGGGGTCGGATTGTCCGTCTCTCTT
>NC_140917.1:10184139-10495478 GCF_045865225.1 Trachurus japonicus | reverse complement strand
TTTCGATCCGCTCGACAGCTCCAAACTCACTCGTCTGCACCTCGATTACGGACCACAGTGTGTAGTTTTACACACAGCATCATTTGACTCGGGTGAAGGAACAACAACGGTCTCGATACAGATCAGTGGTCGCTGTTGCCGCTGTGTTTTTGAAATTTCTGGGTTTGATTCTCATGTCGGACGTAGTGCTCGCACTCTTCCACTGACGACGCTCTGCCCAATCGGTGGAAGGCAGTTGGCTGACGTCACATTTTAGTATGGCTTCGGCTCGCTTGGACCCAGGGCCGAGGCGGTACTAAAAATGGTACCTGGTACCAGGTACTAGGGCTAGTGGAAAAGCAAAAAAAGCAGGCCGTGCCGCCCCATGCTGCGCTAGTGGAAAAGCGCCATGAGTTGAGTGTGTATAATGTATAGTGTGAATGTGGAATGTCTGTCTCTGCCAATACAGAACTATGTGCTGCTATGCTCTGCCGAAAGCAAATTCTGCCCTCTTGTTGTGCAGTCTTTAATAAATGAATCCTGAAATGAAAAAAAAAAAAAAAAACACAGATAAAAATTGTTTCTCTCTCTGTATGTGCTTGTGTAGCCTCTAGCGACAATTCCTCTACATCTAGTGCCAACTCTGGAGACAATCAGTCACCCAAAGGTAATCATGCAGTGTTACATAATTGAAAACTGTATTAAAGTAACAAGTTACGTTTTGCTCATCCTCACCTTATTGATTTGAAGTGGGTTCACAATGATGTGGTTCATGTACAGACGATATATTTATACATACCAAAATACCTTTTCTTCTCTGCACAGGTTCGACTGACTCTGTCGGCAAAGGTAGTGCTGACTCCGGTCGCGGTAGTGCTGACTCTGCTAGCCCTGGTAAGTATATTAGCTGTATAAACAAAACATAAAATACACATAATAATATCAACAACAATCAATAAAGAAAGTAACACATCTGTTGATTTTTCTTTCTTCATTCTAGTATAATGGTCCAGGCAACAACAACTGAAGCCTGAAGAATCGTCTTTACTGTACAAGAATTGGAATGGTGTTCTCACCATCTGAAGTTTCTACAAATACTAACCAATCTGTTACTGACAGTGAACAGTATTATACACTATGTATTTAAATAAGCTAATAAGGATTTCTAAAAGAATTTGAAACTACATCAGTGCTACTAGTTCAACTACATTTCTATTTCGTATTGTGGTCGTAACATCAGTATATAACTCGGTGACGTCCACACAAACTTCATTTCCCCAGACATTTCTAAACCTTAAATGCAGCTCTTACACCCCATCATTCTGCTGATGCCAGTGAATCGTCTGCGATTTCAGAGCAACAGTATTGGAAAAAGATTGGACTGGAAACATGGAAAGTAATAATGCTGTTTGTGTTTAATATGACAACAACAGGTCTACCATGTTTATAATCCTTAAATATTTTGCTAAATAAGTAGGCTTACATTTGCATCACTGAAGACATTGTTACAGACGTTTTTAGTATGAGTGAGTGTGAATTATGATTTTATTATATAATTAGAGAGGTATTTCTGCTGCTGTGGCCAGGGCATAGCAGGTGACAGAGGAGGATGTCATGAATGTCCAAGACATTTCATGAATGCGTGTTTGATGTCCAAGACATAAACACGCATTCAAGGACACACATTAGCAAACATCCACAGACATTTTGCCAGCAGAAGAATATTTATTTATTATTGATCACTACATAGCAATGGCTACTAGTCTACTACTTTTGTCACTTGATTGTAGCTTAACTTGTTACATTTTTTCTAGTGAGTAGCTTCAGTGTGGTTAAGCTTCATTTTATGTAGACTAACTTGTATCTTAGCTCACTACATGTTCCAAGTACATTACTGAACAGTGCTAAGAATGATAATGTGAACTAATGTGAAAGAACCACTGCTTTGTGTAATGTTGAAGTTAGGTGAACCCAAAAAGGACGGTATAGGGATGTGTGTTTAACTTGTGAGGAATAAGTGCCTTTTGAAGAATTCACGTTTATTTTTGTTAATGGACTACAACATGGAGATCATGGCCTATGAACAAGTTTTGTAGTTTGAAGTGGGTTTATCTTTTTTTGTGGTTGCACTGCTTCTAAAACTAAACTGTCCTGTGCTTCACATGTATTTATTCATCATGTTACTTTTGTGAAAAAGATTTTTCAAACTGGGTGGGCAGTGCTGTTAAACAGTATTTCCCCCCTTCCTGATTTCTTCCCCCCCACCCCCCATATTTGTCACACTGAAATGTTTCAGATCATCTAACCAATTTTAATATTACGCAAAGACAACCTGAGTAAATCAAAAGTGCATTTTTTAAATGATGATGGTTGAAAAAATCTAAAAATATACTAAACCTAATAACTGACTGTGCCATTCTAGGCCGCAACTAATGCAATCAAGCATTTGTGATAACTGGCAATAAGTCTTTCACAGTGCTTTGGAGGAATTTTAGGTAGAGAGTAGAATAAAGGAGTTAGTTACAGAAGAAATGCCTTACATTTGAGCCATTAAATATCAATAAATCTATGATATGTGATTGTTAAGACACATGAAACAGGGTTGTGTGTTACATGAAGGATTGGTCTGAATTGTATTTGTTTTTTGTCTTTACATACAAGCTATGACCAACGTGCATGCTCTTGGTCAAATATTAAAGTGTTTTATGTGAGGTTTAGTGTTGTTTTTCCGTTGTTTTATTATTATTATTTTGCCAAAATAAATGCACTGCTCACTTATAAGACAAATAAAACACATTTTCACTAAAGTTGTGTGATTGTGTGTAATTATATGAAGGATGTAAATAATCTGAGGAAAGATGAATGGAAGATCTGAGTCTAATAAACTGGATTTTAGAGGTTAAAGGTGGTTTTGAGAATAAAAATAACCACTTGCACTTTGGAGTCTGTTTCTGTGAAGCTAACCTGGTCGAAATGAATTAACCGTGTAATGACCAAAATTAAAACTGTAGTTATTTTTTCATAACTGCCCCTGAAACACTTGGAGTATTTTAAAAAATGTGAAGTCATTCATCATGTAGGCTGTGTGATCGTTTCTGTGAGGTGTGTCAGCAGCGTCTCATCCTTTAAAACGACAGCTTTCTTGGTGTTTGTTTCCACTTATCATCTTAATGTCTCTGCTCCGCCTCCACACCATAGATTTGTTTTTTTTTGTCAAGCAGCATCTCTCGGAGGTGCTCGTCTGCGTCTCCAGGTAAGCGACAGGTGACAGACGCAGGAAACAACAGACCGTCGTTAATGGCGGGCGTACATGACCTGGGGGTCGGGTAAAAACGCAAAATAAGAGTTCTAAAAAGAGTAAAAAAGGCGCTGTTCTAAGATTACAATGCCTTTCATCATGATCTTTGTCCTTCTCGGGACAGGATTGACGGTTAACAGCGGTAAGTGAATACTTTGTTGTTGAAACGTTAATGTGTGTCATGTTAAAAATTAAAGTAAATGGCAGAAAATTAAAGAGATTAAAGAATATAATTACATGTACAGTATTTATTACGTAGTCCTGGTAAATGAAACAGCCAAAGAAGAGGAAATAATCAAATCTGAAAGTAGCCTAATTGTCAAACCAACATGATGCTGAAAACAAAACTATGCAATGATTAAGCTCATTTTGCCTTTCTAAATAGGCCTAAAGAGGTCGACAACTACATGGCAAGTTGGTTAGCACGTCCTTTATGGGTGAGTGAGTGCACATCCGTTACAGCTGCAGGTCTGGCCATTCCCCCCACACCCAGACTCCACGCTGGGGCAGCACAAGAGGTAGTCTGCAGTGGTGTTATTCTTGCCTGGGATGTGGTACTGTGAACCGTACGGTTGCATCACACCAGGTAATTTGCCCATTATTGTCCTTCATCTTCTCCAGACATTGTAGCACCTTGTGGTCTATCTCAAAGGTAAACTGTCTCCCCAGGAGGTAATATTTGAAAGAGTCCAGGGCCCTTCCTTCTGTACAGTGGGGAAGCGGAACAATGTTCAACTAGGCCACAGGATGGTGGTACTCTTTTGGTCCCTGCGGGAGAACCGATCCAACACCCCTCTCAGATGCATCAGTTTGTAGTGTCTTTGAAAGCTAACACTGCCTCGACTGTCCACTTGATGTGGTTGGGGCATCTTGAGTCAGTGCGATCCAATATCATCCGGCTGCGGACACAAATGGGCGTTCCTGTCAGTCAGTAGAGCAGCTCTAGCTGAGAGATTCAGTATGAACCAATGGTAGAAGCCAGCCATCCCAAGGAAAGATCTAAGCTGCTTCCTAGTTTGTGGGAGAGGACATGATTCAATTGCATGGCCTTTGTGAACTTGTGGTTTTATCAAACCACCTCCAATGGTGAGGCCCAGTTACTCGTTTCTTTTCTGGTGAGGACACACTTTGATGGATTGATTGTCAGGCCTGCTGACTGCAGGTGCTCCAGAACCTCCTTAAGGTGTCCCAAATGCTCCTCCCTCCCAGGTGGTGCTGTAGATGACAATGTTATCAAGATATGCACATGCAAAGTAGGAACCCACAGGGCCTGGTCCATCAATCTTTGAAACGTAGCAGGCGCACCATGAAACCCAAGCAGTAAAAAATCAAACTGGAAAAGCCCCCAGGAATGCTGAATGCTGTCAGCTTCCGAGGCTGCTGGGTCATGGGAATAGCCATAGCCTTTGCAGAGGTCACTTGTGGTCAAGTATTTTGTTTTCCCTTAGGTGCTCAATGAGATCATTAATCCATGGAGTGGGGTATGATTCAAACGATCATCCATGGCCCCAATGGCCACTGTGATGGCCAGTTGCTCCAGCCGTACCGCTGTGGTGACAACCCGCGGCCCTGCTGACGACGACCACCGGCCCCAGTGGCCATGGTGACTCGCTCCACTGGCTGACGACCCACAGCCCCAATGTCTCTGGTAACGGCAGCAATCACAACGGTGGCGTGGCGCGGCTCAGGCCTGGTCCATAGCAGCATGAACGGCCGCTCAATCCAATGTCCATCAATAAAGGTAGTTTTTGACTTAACGTAATAACTTGAAAAACTATTTAATGTCAGAATCTAAAAACAGGCTACCCTTTCCTGCATGTCATTCAGCCTCTCTCTGCCTCCTCATTTCCTGTCCCTCTCAACTGCACTATCGAATAAAGGCATGAAAAGCCAAAAAAAATACAGGCTACTTAAAAGAAAAAAATCTAAAAACTTAAGATGTTATAGGCACAAATAACATCTTCCACAAGAAAGAAAACAATTTATGAATACGATCAAAATAATAATAAAGATCATGGGAGGCGTCTTCAGTGGAATATAACTTTGCGAGCAACATTGAATGCACGAGGCAGTCGACGTGAAGCAGGAAACTAATGCAACGAATGTTTCGCAACCGCCATAAAACGGAACAAAGAGGAAGAAGAAGCAGGAAACAGACTGTCGAGCATCGTGAGCGGACACAGAAAAGAGCCCGGACCTGGCTGGGGTCGGGTAAAACGACAAAAAAGAGTTTTAGAAGGATTAAAGAGACTCTGTTCTGATCATCATGATGTTTTTCACCGCGATCTTTGTCCTTCTCGGGACAGGATTGACGGTAAACAGCGGTAAGTGAAGACTTTTTGGCCACGTTAATGTGCATTAGGTTAAAAATGAAAGTAAACGGCAGTTGTGACGTCTTAAAAAATTCATGCTTCTGCTTTGTTTTTTGATTTGAGAATTTTAATATCAACGATAAATTGTTGATTGGTTATGTAATGTGTATTCATCACGTAGTTCTGGTAGGCTAAATAAAACAGCCAAGGGAAATTTAATCGAATAAATGCGAAAATATTCATCAAACCAACATGTCGGTGCTACAAACGAAACCAACACAACGTGCTCTTATCTGTAGCAGGAGCTTGCGACAGTGATTTAGAGGTTTGAAAGTTAAACAAGATTTTGAAATTGTATAAATAATTAATGAATAATTTTTAATTTTTTTAAACAATAATTGAAAGACCCTTAAGTACTCAAATAGCCTTTTTAAATGCATCATTGCATATTTTTTATCAGTTCTGAATCGGTTCAAATATCTCATTTCGATGCCTTAGTAGCCTAACAAACGGCTAATTTATGTACTCTCTTGAAGGTAAAGAACACATTTCATCTAACTTCACACCACAAACTTCCTGTGCAATGAACACGGAAGTGTTATGGCCTAATGCAGTAAATTTGACAAAGACAAACGAAAGTGAATCCAAACCATCAAAATGTGGCTTCTTATTAAAAAATGACCAATTTCCTATTAAACATACGGGATTGGGTAAAATGCCAGTTAGCTTAGCTTCTGTAGTTTAGACAATAATGGTTCCGGTCAGTATTTTAGTAAAATGAAAAATGTCTGTAAAGAATAACCCAAAGCTTCCAATCAATAGGTCTTACCATTTAGTTTGATAAGCATGGTGAGATAAAGGTGGGGCTATTTTAAAAATTTCATTCAATGTTTGACAATCTCAAAGGAAAGCGTCAAGTTTTTTTTATTCATCCAGAGCCTAAATATGTAGATGTACCACTTTCACAGGTGGTAGAAAATATACTTAAGTGTTCATCCAAAGCCTGTGAATCAAATCTATTAGTCCTGATAGACATTGTGTTGTTATAAATATTCATCTGTTCTTCCCGTGTGATTTCCAGAGAAACATTCCCTCACCTACATCTACACGGCCCTCTCCAAACCAGTCGAACTCCCTGGTATCCATGATTTCACAGCCATGGGTCTGATGGACGACAGGTTGATCGACTACTTTGACAGTGAGAACCAGAAGAAAGTTCCCAAGCAGCCATGGATGGAAGAGAAGCTTGAGGCTGATTACTGGGAGAAAGGCACACAGTCCCGCCAGAGCAAGCAGCAGTGGTTCAAAGTCAACATAAAAATCCTGATGAATCGAATGAGACAGAATGAAACTGGTAAGATGTGGGCAATGTGAGGGGTTAGGATCGTCTGTTTATGTTTCAATTGTAACTTCTGCTACGTTTATTAAAACCAATGTTGTTTTTATGAAATTTTGTAATGTATGTATCTGTGTTTCTTTGTTGTTAACAATATGTCTTACTGTTCTGTCCCATAGACATCCATGTCCTTCAGTGGATGCACGGCTGTGAGGGTGATGTTCAGCCCGACGGCAAGTTAAAGTTCATTCGTGGCATGGACATGTACAGCTATGATGGAGACAACTTCTTGTCCTTCGATGACGCCAACTCTGTCTGGGTGGCTCCAAATAATGCAGCTCTGGAGACCAAGAGGAAGTGGGACAATGTCCAGGTCTTGAAAGAATACACCAAAGGCTACCTGGAGAATGAGTGCATGGATTGGTTGACCAAGTTCATGAGTTATGGAGAGAAACAGCTGAAGGCTGCCTGTAAGAAACATTTCTCTATCAATTAATGATACATTTATTACAAGGATATTCCACAAGTTTGTTTATGGCCATTTTCATAATTATTATAAGGAACATAAGACCTAAAGTCCATGTTGCAACGCAAATCATAATCAAACTTGAGGGAACACCATATTCAAAAACCATGATCTTGAAAAAAATGTTTTGGAAAAGATATGAAAATAAAGAATAGTTTAAATAAAAGTAATGAAGGGATCCAAACAGGAACTCACTTTATGTTTTCTCTTTCCAGTGCCACCTCAGATCCACCTGCTTGCAAAGAGCTCAAAGGTTAAGACGAATGTCATTTTGACGTGCCTGGCGACTGGTTTCCTCCCAAAAGAAATCACACTGCAGATCAAAAGGAACGGCCGTATCGTTGAGATCGAAGATGGATTAAAATCCTCAGGTGTTCGTCCAAATGAAGATGGCACCTTCCAGAGGAGAGACAGCGTGGAGATTCTGAAAAGTGACATGTCTGCATACACCTGTGAAATCATCCATGAGGCTTCAGGAGTATATCGTGTGGAGTCATGGGGTAAGAACATTCTTCTTACTGTGTGCATGTACATTTTTGTATTTAAGATGATAAGAACTGTAATGTAACTCAGGTATGCAATATGGACATTATTGCAGAATATACTGACAACATGTCTGCAATGACTGAAAAGTTGATTTAAATGACCCCACCAACAAATGTTGAATGTATGTCCAAAGCCAGAACACTCAACACTAAATCTTAACCATAATTTCTATCAGTGACAGTGACTTACCAAGAATTCGACAAAAAAGACAGGTTATCAGCAGGTTAATGAACCAAACCTATACTGAAAAGGTTCAAGTTAGACAACCAGATGTGTTTCTTTATTGAGCAGACTAAAACCATAAGTTTGTCTTTTGGTTTGGCTCGTGGTGCACCACAGTAACTCTAATCTTCCCAGGAGATAACAATGTCTTACTTGAATAGGATTGAATCCATTTTTCTGTGTCACACAGTCGGCAGATGGGAGTGCATACAGAGGAGACACATATATATATGTACATAATTTTTGTCATGAAATATTAGCATCACCCTCACTTAAGAGCTACACATCCATAGCATATCATATTACATTGAGTCTGTCAAATAGAAATGATGTTGAGTGAAGGAAACTGAACATGAAACTAATGTGAATGTTTTCTGTGTTTTAGATCACGTAGTTTTTGATGCAGAGTCTGAAGGAAATGGAGCTGTCATCGGTGCAGTTGCGGTTGTGGTGGCCCTCTTGGTTGTTGCTGTTGTCGTGTTGATCGTGTTGTTTAAGACAGGCAAACTTGGTAAGTCTACACACAGTGGTCAGTATGAAGCCAAAACTAAAGCGGTCTGATGAAATGACTAGAATAAATACTACACCGTTGCAAAATTAATGATGTTCACTAAAAATGAGCCATAAATCACAGATGTTTATTTTTATCCACCTCACTTATCTGTGGATTGAGGAGGTAATGAACACCTCTCAATAAATTGCAATACAATGTAGGTGGTTATTTGGTTCAGACATAGGATTTTACTAAAGGATTTCCTTTAGCCTTTTTCCTTTTATCACTCGAAGACGAGGAGATGTTGCATTTCATGGGGAATATTTACAGCAGCAGATTAATTCACATTTAATTTTAGTAGATATAAAAGACCAGCACAGAAACACTACACAGAAAATAAACAATACATCCAAACCTGTAAAACACCACATGGACACAGGCCCCAGCTCTAATTTTATCCGAGTCTGGCAGGAGACCCACCTGTATATTCACATTCAGTCTGTTTGTTTGTTTATTTGTTAGGTTTTTTTGTTTGTTTCTTTTTGTCGTTGTTGTTTTTCACCTGAGTTTGAGTGTCAGCTTTAAGATTGGCAGAAATAAAATGAGCCAAACTGGTTTAAAAATATTTTAGACCCACTGACCTGGTGTCAGGCACAGTTTTCTGATGTGTCACCATTTTATCCTTTGTGTATGTGTTTGTGTAGGGAAGAAGCCTGGTGGCTCCAACTCCACACTCAGTTCCATCACTGCAGAGCAAACTGAACACCTTGATCCAGACAAAGGTAACCATGCAGTGTAAATTGAATACTGTATTAAATAATAAGGTATTATTGTTCATTCTGACTTAATTAATACTGTTAATTTTTCTTTAACATAATGGTCCAGGCAACAAGAACTGAAGCCCGAACAATCATGACCTCAAGAAAAGTTTCTGCAAATACCAACCAATCTACCATCACAACAGATTGACAGTGGGTAGACATTGAAAACGATGAAAATTAATTGGTGGTGTCAAAAAGAACAATCAAGTCAAGAACAGTCAAAAAGAACAAAGTATACAAATAAGCAAGTTGTCCACTGCATTTCTAGAGGTTTTTTGGAACGACTGTCTCAACATTTAAGAATGACAATGAGAAAAAGAAAAAAGAACTTTGCGCAATGAAGTAAAGTGAATCCAAACAGGACAGTATAGGGGATAGGTTTTTAACTTGAGAAAGGTAATTGACTTTTGAAGAATTATTGTATTTTTGCTTATTTTTGTTAATGGAATGGAACATGGAAGTCATGGTCTGAAAAAAAAATGCTTGTAGTGTAGACAACTGGTGTTTTTATGGCTGATGTACTGCTTCTAAAACTAGGCTGTCCTGTGCTTCACAGGTTTTTATTCATCATATTGCTTCTGTAAAAAAAAAAAAGGGATGGTGGGTGGGGTGGTTAAAAGAGTAAGATTATGTTACAGTAAGGGTTGAAAGTCCTGGGGCTGTATTTATCAAGCTTCTTAGATTTACTCCTAAGAACACTGCTAAGAGTTGACCTACAGTATGAGTAAAAAAAATTCTTTGCTGAAACCTGCACTTAGTTGTTCACACTCTTAGCGAAGTGTAGGACTGAATCGCTGAATGGAATCCCTTATCCAAGAATATAGAAATATCTCAGTCAATAGTTAAAGGTTGGGTTGGAGATCTTATCCTGGATCATTTTTAGAAATCCTCTTAACACCCGATTGCAACTGAGTAAATAAAGGCTTTTTCACAAAAATGAAAAAAATTGAAAACTTGCCTAGGGAACGAACAAGCCTTAAAAAACACCATCCAATCACGTACAATGTCACATTGTAGTCAATTGGATCGTGATGTTTCAATCAAGCTACCATCTCTCTCCCTCGTTTAAAACAAAGGCCTAAGAAAAAGAAGAATAAAGATTCTAGCCTGGGGCTACTAAGGCAGGGACCACTAGAGAAACCGCTTAATACAAAGGCCAAAGAAAAAGAAGAATCCGAGCATTTCAGAGCAAAGCAGAAAAGAGAAAGAGTGAAGGAGTATACAGACAGCTTGTATGCCATAAGTATGGAGTTTTTTATCAATCGAAACTTTTAATAGTGCTCCACTGGGGTCCAATATTACATTAAAAGCCCCTGAAATAAGCATAATAGGTCCTTCAGTGTTACATTGTTGCATTATTCTAGTGACGAGAAATCGAAGCATTCTGCCATTAAACTTCTGCTGTGCAAGGTAATTTGTGAGATGACGTCCCTTATTAAATGTGCGACATGAATTGATACCCGCTGTGTCCAAACGATATCATTCGATCAACTGAATCAAACAAAGCCAGAACGTCCTTCCACTCCTCGAAGGTTCGCGCATGCACATCTCCTAACCACTTAGGACATCCCTCAAGGTCTCTTAAATATCTGGAGGAGTAGGAGTGATTCTTTTACTTGGAAAAAGTTGATAAATAGCTTTTACTCTTAAATTTGAGAGTAGGACTTAATTGCGCAAATTCTCAGCACTTAAGACGAAAATGGCACTCTAAGACGCTTGATAAATACGGCCCCTGATATGTACAGTTTAATATAGAGTTTTTGCATATTTGTCACACTTAAATGTTTCAGATCATCAAACCAATTTTAATAATAGACAAAGAAAACCTCAGTAATTTTCCATCCTCGGTAGCAACAAATGCAATTAAGTGTTTGTGATCACTGGGAATGGGTCTTCGACATCGCTGTGGAATTTTAGGTAGAGAGAAGAATTCACGGTTCCATCAGTTATGGGAAGTCGTCCCGGCCCGGCCGCTTTCCGCAGCCAAACTGGCCGGGGAAAGGTGACCCTGACTGGCCAGACTGGACATATAATCTCTCCACCTAGTCCTTGGTCTTCCACTTGAACTCAGGTCAAACATGAAAGTGTTTTGTGTGAAATGTTTTCATTTATTCTTTTTCATTTTTTTCTTTTGCTAAAAAAATGCACTTTTCTGCTCAATGAAAATACAAATTAAACCTCATTTTTACAGTCATGCTCCATGGCTCATGATGACCATACAGTAAGTGAGGGTAGGTAGCCTACTGACAGATAGATCAAGAGCTTTGTCTCTTTTGACTCGGCTCTCTTTTTGTTATGACTGTGTAGTACAGCGATTGCAATACCGCTCTCGCTCCAGTTTCATTCTGACTCCTTAATAAATGAGATTCAGATATAAGAATAAAAGAAGAAATTAAGTGCAATCATGGATGATCACCCTTGAATTTGGTTTATCAAATACAATAGATATGTGATTGTTAGGAAACACTGGGTTGTAGCTACGTTAAATTAGAGCTTTGGACTGAATTGTATTTTTTTAATTGTCTTTTTTTTTACTCATAAGCTATGAAATATGAAAGTGTTTTGTGTGAAATGTATTCATTTACTCTTTCATTTTTGTTGTATTTGCTAACAAAACGACACACTTTTTCTGCTCGCTGAAAAGACAAATTAAACATTTTTTTCAACAAAGTTGTGAGATTGTGTGTGATTTCATGCCTATGCACATTAAACTATATTTAGGATGTAAACAATTTGGGCAAGCTGAATTGTAGCTGCGTATTGAAGCTGTGTAACTATACTTTTAACCCACATGATATTAAATATGATATTTTAACTTACATTTCAATCACATGGTTTTTTTAATACACACCTGAATTAACCTGAATTAGATCACATGATTTACTAAATGCTCAAGTAGCCCACAACAACCCACACGACATGGACACATGACACGACGAGCTCACCGGCTCCTTCTTCTTTTTAAGAAGTAAGAAGTCTCAGTCCTGCGGTCTCCAAAGCCCAGTGTCTCCAAACCGTCTTCACATACTACTGCTCCCCTCTCACCATCCTGAGAGTGCCACCAATTTTGCCTCCAACTTTCTTATAGGCTATTTTATTATTATTTTTTATTCATGTTGTTGTCTTGTTTGATTATTGTCTGGTTCTGTTGTCTCTATTATCCTGTGTCATACTGTATGTCACTCATCTTGAACAATAAAAGAGAGAGGGAAGTAACCTTTTAATGTCATTTGGGTTTTTTAAAAAAGCATTTGAGAAGCTGAGACCACTACTGAGCCATAACAATAAAGGACTTAGATGATTAAAACGGATGATATAATCCATTTAGCAGTGAAGGAAGAAAAAAGCAGTCGCTCAACTCATAGCCTTGATGTAGAAAAAGTATATATAATTTATTAAAAAAGGGACCGACGTTTCGACCTCACACAGGTCTTCCTCAGGGTGTACTGGCACAGAACACTGATGATGCAAGTGGCACTGCTGTTTTGATAAACATGAAAAAGTTTTTTTGACCCTCTCTTTTTCTGACTGCATTTTTTTGACTGTACTTGACAATACATGCTCAACGTCGTTTTTTGGTTCTGCTAGATACTTTATTTACCCTCTGGAGTTTTGTTTTCTCATATTTCTCCACAGTTTCTATATCGTTTATAGCAGACACCCTTTCCTACTAATTGTTATTCATCCCTTTCATTTGATTGGGTCTCGTAGCCTACATAGACATTTTTGCATACAATTTTATGTATTTTGTGTTGTGGCTGTACTTTTTGAATTTTTTTGGCACCACATTATGGTGGTGTCCATAAGATTTTCTATATATTTGTTATATTATTGTTGGTGGCATACATTGTGATAATAAGTGATGAGGTTACCCTGTTTATACTGATATTGTCTTGGCTCGACTGTGGGTGGACACGCCCCCCTCGAGCCCCACACACCTGTACCCAGTGTGCGAAATACCCATCAATATTCGGGGGGGTCCCTAACTCGCGATTGTTGCGCAATACCGTTATTTTTTTTTTTCTTTTTATAAAGTAGGACTATAACATTACAATAAGCCAAGAAAATTAGCCTATAGCCTAAAAAGGAGAGGCAAAGTTGTGCATTACAATGCAGAAAGTAATTGACGATAAATAGACGATAATTCAAATAAATAAAAGACAATAATTGGCACCACACTGGCGCACTTGAACAATGAATAAATGCCAGGTATAGGAGACTGGCGCGCGATCAGGGCAATGCAGAAACGAATAGACAATAAATAAAATACAACAATTAAAATGAATGAAAGACACCAAACTCGTGCACTCGAATAACAACCAACTGTATAAATCTGGAGATCGGAGACTGACGTGCACCGATCATGTAACCTTATCTAACCATCCATCTAGCAAATACGTTTAAACACAGCATTGAACACATCCACAAATCACATTCGTATAACGGGCCATCATGAAAATTGAAAAGGCACAGACAAATAGCTCACAACAGGCACCTGGCCAAACAACACCACTGGGGGTTCAGGCCATAGTATGCTGAAGCAGGCTAGCCTCTTACCTTCAGTTATTTTCCTGCCTTAATGTCAAGCCAAGGGTTGCGGTATTTCCATTACCCCACCTGCTTAGGTGTAAAAAAAAAAAAAAAAAAAAAGAAAGAAAAAGAAAAGCGGCCAATCACCAGTGCTAGCAGCAGGGGCTGCGGCTACGTCTTCAGAGCACTCTGCCTCAACTTCACTTTCTTTGGCAGAGGGTGGAGAGGAACGGGATCCTCTGTTCTGATAGCGAGTGGGCTCGACTCCTGCGCTGGGCTGGCGCACATGGCTAATTTGCATAATGCGCAGGTGACATGGTTCAGCTTAATGTTAAACGAATAAATGTTTTGAATTATGAATACTGGACATGGTGATCTTAAACACATTTAATTGACCACAATAAAATTATTGTATTATATTATATTATTTATTTTTTTGACAAGATTGAGACCCCCCTCAGATTTTGCTTTTGAGTCTTTCAGGGGGTCTCAAGGGGTTAATCGGGGGGGTCCGACCCCCCCAAACCCCCCCGTATTTCGCACTATGCCTGTACCTATTTATCCCCTCATCAGTGTTCTGTGCCAGTACACCCTGAGGAAGACCTGTGTGAGGTCGAAACGTCGGTCCCTTTTTTAATAAATTATATACCTTTTTCTACATCAAGGCTATGAGTTGAGCGACTGCTTTTTTCTTCCTTCACTGTTTTTGTTCCGGCTGTCAGCTCCTCTTCAATTCTGGTGTGCGCTCCTACCACGTTCTTTTCAATAATCCATTTAGCAAAAATAAAATATAAAATAAGTCGTTGAAAGTGGGAGGCGTCTTTAGTAGAGCTTCACTTTACGAGCGACATTGAACGTACCAAACAGACAGAGAAGCAGGAAACGAACACGGAGCAAAGATCCCTGACCTGGGGTCGGGTAAAACAACAAAAAGGAGTTTTAGAAGGAGTAAAGAGACGCTGTTCTGGCCATCATGAAGCTTTTCATCGCGATCTTTGTCCTTCTCGGGACAGGGTTGACGGTAAACAGCGGTAAGTGAAGACTTTTTGGCCACGTTAATGTTAAAGTGCGTCACGTTAAAAGTGAAAGTAAACGGCTGTTGTTTATGACGTCTTTAAAAATTCAGACTTCTGCTTTGTTTTTTTGAGTTGAGAATGTAATTATATCGACGATAAGCTGTTGACTTGTTTTGAAATGTGTAAGTATTAGCCTACCTTGTCCTCCTGGTACATTAAACAGCCAGAGAAGAGGAAATTAATCGAATAAATGTGAAAATAATATCAAACCAAAATGTCGTCGATGCTGCAAACGAAACCAGCGCAACGCGGTCGTTAGCCTCTATGATGGAGCTCATTTCGCCTTTCTAAATATTAAATCTAAAACAAGAATATGTTGGATAAGAAATGTATTAGGCTATATTAGCACAATGGAATGGGGTCTGTTTTGTTTGCTTGAGGATTTACAAAAGCAATTGGTGGAATATAAAAAAAAAAGTTGTCTGTTAAAGTTGATTTCAACTATCCATTATACACATGAAGTGAAGACAATATGGATAAACATTTAAAGTGTTTTGAAGCAATCTTGTAGCAGAATGATGATGACTGGTATCAGATGTAAAGGTCCTACACGAGGAGTTTTGGAAAGTTCATCCATATTAATATGAGACTCTTTTATAACCAAAAGCAAACTCCTCGGGGTCTCTTTAATAGAAATGATTATAAAATGTATTTAATTTTGTTTATGTTTTTTCTTTTTTAATTTTCTATGTTTCAAATTATCACTACTTATTGATTTCAACTGGAACCTGAATCCATAAGAGGTTACATTAGCTGTTCTAGGTGTTTTCCGAGAAGCCCACATAAGGAAATGCGACGCCATTACACGCTGTTGAGGTCTTTGGCTCGACTTCAAAATACCACCCTTTGACTGTCGCTGAGGTGGATGGACAGCATTGTTGAGATATCTCTTATGACTCTTAGCCTATAAGTTGTGTTAGCTTCATTGGTACCAGATGATTAATAGAAACGTTTTTTTAAAATACATTCTCTGTGCGTTCAAGTTATCACTACTTATTAATTTAAACTGGAAACTAATTTTACTAAGTCGTTGTAGGTGTTTCAAGTACACATGGAAACGCAACGCCATTACACTGTCCTGTAGTCTTTGGCTCGATTTAGGAACGCCACCCTTTGAATGTTGCTGAAGTGCACAGACAGCATTGTTGAGATATTCTTATGACAGGTCACAATCATAACTTTGGTTTCCTCATTCTAGTCTACTTGCCAGCCCATAGGGCCCCATTGTGAACCCGGAAATGTTGAGTACCCCAAAGTTTTATGTTAGAAATATATAGTATGGGTCCCCAGTATTCAGAAACTGCCGGATGCTAACTTATATATATTGGGCAATTAGCACAATTTACATAATTAGCATAAATTACCATAGTTTCCTATATGGGCAATATTTCTGCAAAATTGACTTGGCTGATCTGGGCAATATTGGAGTGGTTTTAGGGGTTATTGATGATGCTGAATCCATTTCTGACATTTTCAAAATTCAAAATGGCTGTCTAAACCGGTAGTGACCAGATTTAAACCGCCAGTGGGCCGATTTTGATGGATTTCAATCTGGTCCCTTCCGGTTTAGACAGCCATTTTGAATTTTGAAAATGTCAGAAATGGATTCAGCATCATCAATAACCCCTAAAACCACTCCAATATTGCCCAGATCAGCCAAGTCAATTTTGCTGAAATATTGCCCATATAGGAAACTATGGTAATTTATGCTAATTATGTCAATTGTGCTAATTGCCCAATATATATAAGTTAGCATCCGGCAGTTTCTGAATACTGGAGACCCATACTATATATTTCTAACATAAAACATTGGGGTACTCAACATTTCCGGGTACTCATTTTTGGCAAGTAGACTATTCTGTGGTGCTTGGTGAGGTAAATGTTTGAATAGTTTTAACTTTCCATTTGATGTTCGACGATTGCTCATTGATTAAAACCTTAAAGGCATGTTTCAAGTGTTTTAATTCAACCAGAGCCTAAATATTTGGATGCATTTTCGGAAAAAAGATACTTAAATGTTCATTCAAAACCTGTGAATCAAATCTATTAGTCCTGATAGATAGACCTTGTGTAATAAATATTTTTTCTGTTCTTCCTGTGTGATTTCCAGAGAAACATTCCCTTTCCTACATCTACACGGCCCTCTCAAAACCAGTAGGACTCCCTGGTATCCATGATTTCACAGCCATGGGTCTGATGGACGACAGGTTGATCGACTACTTTGACAGTGAACACCAGAGGAAAGTTCCCAAGCAGCCATGGATGGAAGAGAAGCTTGAGGCTGATTACTGGGAGAAAGGCACACAGTCCCGCCAGAGCAAGCAGCAGTGGTTCAAAGTCAACATTAAAATCCTGATGGATCGAATGAGACAGAATGAAACAGGTAAGATGTGTGAAACATAGTAATAGGTAATGGTGCTTATTTGCTCAATTGTTTGGCCACATTTGTTGAAACCAATAATATTTTATGAGATCTTGTAATGTGTCCTGTTGGTGATTTCCCTCAATGTTTAACCAGCAAACCTCTGTGTCATCATATTATAATTATTTATGTATATGTTTATGTACTTTTTTTGTTGTTAACAATATGTCTTACTGCTCTGTCCCATAGACATCCATGTCCTTCAGTGGATGCACGGCTGTGAGGGTGATGTTCAGCCCGACGGCAAGTTAAAGTTTGTTCGTGGCATGGACATGTACAGCTATGATGGCGCCAACTTCCTGTCCTTCGATGACGCCAACTCTGTCTGGGTGGCTCCAACTAATGCAGCTCTGGAGACCAAGAGAAAGTGGGACAATGTCCAGGTCCTGAAAGAATACACCAAAGGCTACCTGGAGAATGAGTGCATGGATTGGTTGACCAAGTTCATGAGTTATGGAGAGAAACAGCTGAAGGCTGCCTGTAAGAAAGATTTCTCTAACAATTAATGATGAATTTGGTAACTTAACTTGGACATCCACAAGGTTGTCTACTTATGGCCATTTCCATAACTATTATATTTGTTAAGGAACGTAAGACCTAAAATCCATGTTGGAACTCAAGTCATAATCAAACTTGATGGAACACCATATTCAAAAACCATGATCTTGATGTTTTCTCTTTGCAGCTAAACCTGAGATCCACCTGCTTGCAAAGAGCTCAAAGGTTAAGACCAATGTCATTTTGACGTGCCTGGCAACCGGTTTCCTCCCAAAAGAAATCACACTGCGGATCAAAAGAAACGGCCGTATCGTTGAGATCGAAGATGGATTAAAATCCTCAGGTGTTCGTCCAAATGGAGATGAAACCTTCCAGAGGAGAGACAGCGTGGAGATTTTGAGAAGTGACAAGTCTACATACACCTGTGAAATCACCCATGAGGCTTCAGGAGTATATGTTGAGAATGCATGGGGTAAGAACATGCTTGTTACTGTTTGCATATGTCAACATTTCTGTATTGAAGATGATAAGAACTGTAATGTAAATTAGGTTTACAATACAATATTAAATATATGTCCAAAGCCAGAACACTCAAGACTAGATGTCCCTGAAGGAGAATCTAGGTTTACCTTCAGTTGAGAGTTTAAAATATTAATCTTGATTGTTTTCTGTGTTTTAGATCACATACTTCTTGATGCAGAGTCTGGAGGAAATGGAGCTGTGATTGGTGTAGCCGCGGGTGTGGTGGTCCTCTTGGTTGTTGTTGTTGCTGTTGCTTTGCTGGCTGTGTTGATTAAGACTGGAAAACTTGGTAAGTGTACACACAGTGGTCAGTATAATAATAATAAACTTTATTTATAGAGCACTTTTCATACATAAAAAATGTAACACAAAGTGCTTTACATGTTTAAAAGTTAAAAGGTAATAAACACCTCTCAATAAGTTGCAATACAGTGTAGGTGGTTATTTGTTTCAAAGGTCAGTCATTATTTTATCATGGATGTTAGAGTTCATATTGATTCATAGTCCTGTCAATCATTGAACAGGAAAGGGCTTTCTTACCCTTCATAAACTGAGCTGAGCTGAGGTTCACACAGCTCACAGACTCTTACATGAGTTTGTCCTGGAACCTGTACTGCAAAGGAGGCTCAACATAGCCAGGCTTTGTGTTCATGATGTGTCACCATTTTGTCCTTTGTGTATGTGTTGGTGTAGGGAAGAAGTCCGGTTGTCCTGACTCCAAGTCTACAGGCAGTTCCAACTCTGGAGAGCAAACTAAACCCCTAAATCCAAGCACAGGTAACCATGCAGTATTGTTGTTCATTCTGACCTCATTAATATGGAGAGGGTTCACAATTATTAGATCCAAATTAGTGATATGCTTAAATATGGCCAGCCTCGCCCAGAAAAGGTCTGCTATGTGTTTACTATTTATTCCTGATCCCATGAACATACACTATGTTCATACATAACAAAATGCCTTTTCTTTCCTCCACAGGGTCAAGTGACTCAGGTGTCTGTGGTAAGTGTCTTTGTGGAATTACTAAAAGCGTTTTCCAAAAATGCCTTCAAGTGATAGCAAATACACAAAAAATGCATTTAAAAAAATCATTAAATAAAGAAAGTAACACATCTGTTATTTTTTCTTCAGCATAATGGTCCAGCCAACAAGAACTCAAGCCCGAACAATCATGACCTCAAGAAATGGGATGGTGTTCTCATGATCTGAAGTTTCTGCAAATATCAACCAATCTACCATTACAACAGATTGACAGTGGGTAGACATTGAAAACCATGAAAAAAATGAAATTGATGGTGGTGGATTTGTACCTACAGTTGTCAGGCTTTTTAATTCCTCTGCAAATGGTAGATGAGCTGACAGACAAATGAATTTCCCTTTTGGGATTAATTAAGTAATTTGTATTGTATCGTTAAAAGTATGCAAATAAGCAAGTTGTCCACTGCATTTCTAGAGGTTTTTGGAACGACTGTCTCAACATTTAAGGATGACAATGAGAACATAAATGGAAAAAAGAACCACTGCTTTGGGCAATGTTGAAGTGAAGTCAATCCAAACAGGACAATATAGGGATGGGTTTTTAACTTGAGAAGGGTAATTAACTGGTAATTGATTAAATCATGTACGTATGTTTGCTTATTATTGTTAATGGAATGGAACATAGAAGTCCTGCTGCTGTTTTTTATGGTCACAACACTGCAGTCCTATGCTTTTTTTATTCATAATGTTGCTTCAGTGGAAAGGTTTGTCAAACTGGGTGGGATGGTGGGAGGGGCGGGATGGTTAAAAGAGTAAGATTATGTTAAGATGTATTTATCAAGCTTCTTAGATTTCCTCCTAAGAACACTGCTAAGAGTTGACTTATGAGTAAAAACAATTCTTTGCTGAAACCTGTACTTAAAAGTTAGTTATTCACACTAGTAGCAAAGTGTAGGACGGAAACTTAAGTGTCAGTCTCAGAGCTGACTTAAGACAGTACTATGTGCCGTAAAACCAATTTTAGATGACATCACTCGTCTATATGACCAATCGCTGAATGGAATGCCTTATCCAAAAATATAGAAATATCTCAGTCAATAGACGAATAGTCGATGGGAGTGTATCCAATCATATTTTAACCCTAACCCTTTTGACAATAATCTACAAAATAATACAAAATATACACATTGGGATAATCTAATCTCTCCAATTCATTATAGGGGACCTATTATGCTTCCAGCTTTTTAGGCTTAAAAATATGATGATGAAAAATTGATAAAAAGCTACTCTTAAGTTTGAGAGTAAGACTAAATTTGACAAATTCTCAGCACTTTAGACTAAAATGGCACTCAAAGGCGTTTGATAAAGAGTTTTTGTCACATTTGAAAGTTTTAGATCATCAAACCAATTTTAATAATAGACAAAGAAAACCTCAGTTTCCACCCTTGGTAGCAACAAATGCAATCAAGTGTGTGTGATCACTGGAAATGAGTCACTGTGGAAATTTAGGTAAAGAGAAGAATTCATGGTTCCAAGTCGTCAAGGCTCAGCCGCTTTGCACAGCCAAATTGGCCGGGGAAAGGTGACCCTGACTGGGGAATACCGGGATGTTCCTATAGGCCAGACTGGACATATAATCTCTCCACCTAGTCCTTGGTCTGCCACTTGAACTTAGGTCAAACAATAAAGTGTTTTATTTGAAATGTTTTCATTTTTTCTTTTGCTAAAAAAAATGCACTTTTCTGCTCCATGAAAATACAAATTAAACCTAATTTTTACAGTCATGTTTCATGGCTCATCATGACCATAGGCTAGGGTAGGTACAAAGACTGACCGGTAGATCAAGAGCTTTGCCTTTTGACTCGGCTCTCTTTTTGTCACAGCGATTTGCAATACCGCTTTCGCTCCAGTTTCATTCTGACTCCTTAAAATGAGATTCATATAGAAGAATAAAATAAGAAATTGAATGCAATCATGGAGCATCCACCCTTGTGCCTTGAATTTGGTCTTTTAGATATGTGATTGTTAGGAAACACTGGTTTGTCTGTTAAATTAAGGCTTTGCACTAAATTGTATTATCTTTATTTTTTAAATTTTATGTGTTTTGTGTTTTTTTTACTGATAAGCTATATATGAAATATTAAAATGTTTTGTGTGAAATGTATTCATTTACTCGCACTGCACTTTCTGCTCACTGAAAAGACAAATGAAACATTTTTTCAGCCAAGTTGTGAGATTGTGTGTGATTTCATACCATGCACATTAAACTGTATTTAGGATGTAGCCTAATTAAGAATTTGGGGAAGCTGAATTGAAGCTGTAGAGGTTGAATGTGGTTTTGTGAACAATCACTTGAACTCGTAAGTCAGTTTTTCATAACTGCCTCTGAACCTTGAGAGGTTATTTTAAAGTAGGCTGATAGTTTGTGATGTGTGTCACCACCAGCGTCTCTCACCCTGAACAAAGTTCATCTTCACTCGAGGTGTTCGTCTTCGTCTCCAGGTCCTAGTTGTATTTTATTTTGTCGTCCATTAACACAGGGTCGGTCCGTCCACCAGAGCTCCAGAGGAATCCCCACTGTCAGTCAGTCCGTTTGTAAAATTTCATGAGTCGCTACATCATTAAAAATTGTTGTCATTGTTTACTGTCAGAATCAAATAATTTAAGACATTAACATCTTCCACAATCTTGAAAGGAAAGCATGTATGGATCAAAATAATTGGTCACAGTCTGACTCATGTGATTTAGCCTACACACTAATAAGTGGCCCTGTGAGGTTTACTTGAAAGGGCAGCTTGCTTCAGAAGATAGAACTGAAAGTCACTCAGTGACCAAGATTCAGCTTTCTTTCTCTTCTTTCCTTTTATTTTGAAAAGTCATCAAGGCCAAGCACAGGTGAAAAAACATTTAACCACAAATAGAAGTTAAAGAAAAATGTAACCCAAGAAACCATAATAAGTCAATATAACCTAAAAATCAAGTACTTAATTTTTAATCTTGAAAATAAGTAGAAAATATCCACATTTACAGCACCCCAAATAAACTAAATACATTTTAAAGCACTGTTCCATGATGATTTTTAACCTACAACTTTAGCAGCTTTTAACTTATGTAAATACACAATCACCACACATGATAAGCAGCTTCCCCTTGGGGATTAATAAAGTTTTCTATCCTAAATAAGACATTTTACAGTAGATCATCAGATCATTCCCACCTGGTGCAGTCAACCAGCTGCCTCCAGGCTGGTAAAGACACACCCAGACCTGCCGCGACCTGCAGCTCAGCTCAACACACACTATTACTGTATGACAAAAACTATTTCCGGGAATTATATTACTAACATTATGATTGTTATTATTTATTTATTTATTATTATAGGCTATTTTATTATTATATTTATTCATGTTGTTGTCTTGTTGGATTCTGTTGTGGTTCTGTTGCCACTCTTGTCTCTATTGTCCTGTGTCATTGTGTTGACTGCATAGACTTGTTAGTCACTCATCTTGCACAATATTTTTTTAAAGAGAGAGGGAGAGAGAGAGAGAGAGAGAGACAAACTAACAAAAAAAAACCGAAAATGAACTCGCATTTGAGAAGCTGAGACCACTACTGAACAATAACAATAAAGGAATGATTAAATGAAATGATAAAAGCAGATGATCCATCTAGCAAAAGTCGTTGAAAGTGGGAGGTGTCTTTAGTAGAGCTTCACTTTACGAGCGACAGTGAACGCACCAGGCAGCCAGACGGACGGGCAGGCAGTTGACAGAGAAGCAGGAAACGAACTGACGGTTATCGCGGTTGGACACGGAGTAAAAGATCCCTGACCTGGGGTCGGGTAAAACGACGAAAAACAGTTTTAGACGGAGTAAAGAAACGCTGTTCTGGTCATCATGAAGCTTTTCACCGCGATCTTTGTCCTTCTCGGGACAGGGTTGACGGTAAACAGCGGTAAGTGAAGACTTTTTGGCCAAGTTAATGTTAATAATGTGCGTCACTTCAAAAGTGAAAGTAAACGGCTGTTGTTGTGACGTCTTTAAAAATTCAGACTTCTGCTTTGTTTTTTTGAGTTGAGAGTGTAATTATATTGATAATAAATTGTTGACTTGTTTTGAAATGTGTAAGTATTACCTAGTTCTAGTACATTAAACAGCCAAAAAAGAGGAAATTCGTCGAATAAATGTGAAAATAATCTCAAACCAACATGTCGTCGATGCTGCAAACGAAACCAGCGCTACGCGGTCGTTAGCCTCTATGATTGAACTCATTTTGCCTTTGTAAATATTAAATCTAAAATAAGAATATGTTGGGTAAGAAATGCAGTATATTACCACAATGGAAAGCAATTGTTTTTGGTTTGTTTGAGGATTTACGAAGTAATTGGTGGAATATCAAAAAAAGGTTGTCTGTTAAAGTTAATAAATTAGCTAATGATTTCAACTAAAGCTAACGTTATCCATTATAACTTACACATGAAGTGAAGACAATATGCCAGGATAAACTTTCTAAAGTTTTTTGAAGCAGTCTTGTAGCAGAACAATGACTGGTATCAGATGATTAATAGGAATTATTCTAAAAAAAAATATTTATTTATTTATTACATTTTCTTTATTGATTTCAACTGGAACCTGATACTTTTAGATGTTACATAAGCCTTTCTAGGTGTTTTCCGAGTAGCCTACACAAGGAAATGCGATGCCATTACAGTGTTTATTGCCCTTAATAGTCTTTGGCTGTACTTCAAAACACCACACTTTGACTGTTGCTCAGGTGGATCGACAGCATTGTTGAGATATCTCTTATATGACTCTTATATAAAGTTAGTAAATTGGCTAATCATTAATGTTTTCAACTATGGTGCACATGAAGTGAAGAAGATATTTAACTGCTGCTGCTTTTTTAAAAATTATTATTACTATTAAGAGTATTTATTTAGTATCTTTTTAATTAACATAGGATTTTATTTTGTATGCTTTTATTCTATTTGAATGCTCAGATTTTTTGCACTGCTTTTAATCTAGGAGGAGCACACAATTTCATCTCGTGTACACCGTACAAGAAATGACAAATAAAAAACCTTTGACCTTTGATATAAGGATAAACTTTTAAAGTCTTTTGAAGCAGTGTTGTAGTGGAACGATCACTGGTGTCAGATTATTAATGGAAACTATTTTTCAAAAAAGTTACATTCTCTATGTGTTCAAGTTATCACTGCTTGTTCATTTAAACTGGAGTCGTTATAGGTGTTCTGACTACACAAGGAAACCCAACGCCATTACACTGTCCTGTAGTCTTTGGCTTGACTTAGTTGCTGACTGTTGCTGAAGTGCAACAGACAGCATTGTTGAGATATCTCTTATGACAGGTCACAAACATAACTTTGATTTCCTCATTCTGTGGCGCTTGGTGAGGTAAATGTTTGAGTAGTTTTAACTTTTCGTTCGATGTTCAACGATTGCACATTGATTAAAATCACAAAGGCAAGTGTCAAGTGTTTTAATTCAACCAGAGCCTAAATATTTGGATGCACTTTCCAAGGTTGTGGTAAAGTAGATACTTAAATGTTCATCCAAAACCAGTGAATCAAATCTATTAGTCCTGATAGATAGACCTTGTGTTGTAAATATTTTTTCTGTTCTTCCTGTGTGATTTCCAGAGAGGCATTCCCTCACTTACATCTACACGGCCCTCTCAAAAGAAGTCAGACTCCCTGGTATCCATGATTTCACAGCCATGGGTCTGATGGACGACAGGTTGATCGACTACTTTGACAGTAAGCACCAGAGGAAAGTTCCCAAGCAGCCATGGATGGAAGAGAAGCTTGAGGCTGATTACTGGGAGAAAGGCACACAGTCCCGCCAGAGCAAGCAGCAGTGGTTCAAAGTCAACATTAAAATCCTGATGGATCGAATGAGACAGAATGAAACAGGTAAGATGTGTGAAACATAGGAAGACATTATTGGTGCTTATTTGCTTAAATTAGTGTCAATTGTAATTTTGCCACATTTATTGAAACCAGTAATGTTTTATAAGATCTTGTGATGTGTCCTGTTGGCGATTTCCCTCAATGTTTAACCAGCAAACCTCTTCATCTTATTATAATTATTAATGTATATGTTTATGTGTTTTTTTGTTGTTAAAATTATGTCTTACTGTTCTGTCCCATAGACATCCATGTCCTTCAGTGGATGCACGGCTGTGAGGGCGACATTCAGCCTGATGGCAAGTTAAAGTTTGTTCGTGGCATGGACATGTACAGCTATGATGGCGCCAACTTCCTGTCCTTCGATGACACCAACTCTGTCTGGGTGGCTCCAAATAATGCAGCTCTGGAGACCAAGAGAAAGTGGGACAATGTCCAGGTCCTGAAAGAATACACCAAAGGCTACCTGGAGAATGAGTGCATGGATTGGTTGACCAAGTTCATGACTTATGGAGAGGAACAGCTGAAGAATGCCTGTAAGAAAGATTTCTCTAACAATTACTGGTAATGATGAATTTGGTAACTTAACTTGGACATCCACAAGGTTGTCTACTTATGGCCATTTCCATAACTATTATATTTGTTAAGGAACGTAAGACCTAAAATCCATATTGGAACCCAAATCATAATCAAACTTGAGGGAACACCATATTCAAAAACCATGATCTTGATGTTTTCTCTTTCCAGCTGCACCTCAGATCCACCTGCTTGCAAAGAGCTCAAAGGTTCAGACCAATGTCATTTTGACGTGCCTGGCAACTGGTTTCCTCCCAAAAGACATCACACTCAGGATCAAAAGGAACGGCCGTATCGTTGAAAGAGAAGATGGATTAATAACCTCAGGTGTTCGTCCAAATGACGACGACACCTTCCAGAGGAGAGACAGCGTGGAGATTCTGAGAAGTGACAAGTCTTCATTCACCTGTGAAATCATCCATGCGGCTTCAAAAGTATATGTTGAGAACTCATGGAGTAAGAACATGCTTGTTACTGTTTGTATATGTCAACAAATCTGTATTGAAGAAATTAGGTTTGCAATATGGACATTATTGCAGGCTATACTGACAAAATGTCTGTGGTGACTAAAATGTTGAGTTCAATGACCTCACAAACAAAGGGTAAATATACAATATGTCCAAAACCAGAACACTGGAGAATAGATTTCAGTGAAGGATAATCTAGGTTTACTTTTAGGCCTAGTCCACACGAGCCCGGGTATTTTTGAAACCGTGAATATATGTTCCCGGTTCTATGTTCTGTCCACAAGCAACCGCGCTTTTGGAACACTGAAACCATGGTCTTTTGAAACCGCAGTCCAGGGTGGGGTTTTCAGCCGGGGTTGGTTTGCAGCGGGTGCATGTGGACACGGCAAACGCAATTGTTTCTCTCGTTTACGTCATAGCGCCACATGTGCAGGAGTTGACGTGAGCTCACAAAAATGGAGGTGACAAAGTGGATCTTGTTTATTGGCATGCTCTCAGCTTCATGTTTGACTTTATTTATACGGCTTTATAGGCTTTAGACAAACGATTCCCCCTTGCGCGTCGCCATTGTTTCTAAATTTATGTCATGAAATATTAGCATAATAGAGAAACATATCCATAACATATACTAAATTTAGTACATGGAATAGAAATGATGTTGAATGAAGAAAACCGAACATTAAATTAATATATGTGTTCTGTGTTTTAGATCATGTACTTCCAGAGACTGGAGGAGATATGACTGGTCCAGCAGCTGCGGGTGGGGCGGTGGGGGGCGTCTTGGTTCTTGTTGGAGTTGTGCTGGTTGTTTTGTACTTTCTGGGCATTATTGGTAAGTGCAGTACACACACAGTTGTCAATATAATAGGTATACCTAGCCACAACTAATACTGTTTGATAAAACAGCTTCAATAAATTCTCCTTTTTTAGAAAATGTATTATGTTGAGAAACGACAATATATTTTCACTTTTTTCCACCTTACTTACATCTACTTTGAAACTTTTTAAATACATTTAAGATAAATTATTTACTATTTCAGTTATACAATTATGTAAATGAAAGAAAGGGAAAAAAACAGCTGTAAAAATTGTTTCTCTCTCTCTGTGTTTGTGCAGGCCCTAAGTCCAGTGGCAGTTCCTCTGCATCTATTGCCCCCTCTGACGAGAGTAAATCACTCAAAGGTAATCATGCACTGTTAAGTACTGTAAAGACTGTATTAAAACAAGGTATATTTGCTTATTCTCACCTTATTAATTTGAAGTGGGTTAAATTAGACAAATTTTTCTATGCACAGATTTGTCTTTAGTGTATTTAGGGTTTATTTTATTTTTCTCTGTATGTATTTACTGTATTTGTAATTGTATGTGCTGGACCCCAGGAAGAATATCCATTGCTCATATAATGAAGCAATGGCTAATGGGGATCCATTATATTACATGTACAGATACACTACATACATACAAAAATACTCTTTCTTCCCTGCACATCTTCGACCAAGTCTTATCAGCAAAGGTAGTGCTGACTCTGGTTGTGGTTGTTTGTCCGGCATCAGGGTTAAATTGGCAGCTTTTAGATTAGTCAAAGTGACATGGGTTAAACCGGTTTAAATATATTTTGGAACCACTGACCTGTAATCAGGCACAGTGAGTGATTTCCATTCTTCACTTGAATGCAGTTGACAGCCCTGATTTCATTTTTTGTAAAGACTTTTGAATTGTATTCAATTTAGAATAAATGAGACCAGCACAAAGTACTTAAGGTTTATTACTGCATCATACATTCTAAAATCTGTTTTCTTTTCTGTCTTTTTTCAAAGACTCTCCCGACAATGCCAGTACTGACTCCGGTCGCGGTAGCCCTGGTAAGTATCTTAGTTGTATGAACAAATGGACAGCCGGATATGGTACATTTTATGGGACTATTTCAGCAGCAGAGTCATGCACAATTTATTATTAGCAAACAAAAGACACATAAACACACTACCCAGAAAAGGAAGTACTACATCCTAACCTGTAAAACCAACCTATGTATTCAGATTCAGTCTTTTTTTTCCTCCTCGTGAGTTTTAAGTGGCAGCTTTCAGATCAGCAGTAATAAAATGAGCCAAACTGGTTTAAAATGTTTTATGTGAAGTTGACAGTCCTGATTTCAGTTATAAGATCATGTAAAAGAAAAATGTGATGTAAAGATCATTTCAAATTTGTTGACTGCAGTCATCAATTTTTCCTTTATGTATGTGTTTGTGTAGATCCTCAGAGTGACAACACCAGCAACGCCTCCAATGGAAGTGATCCGCCCCATGGTAATCATGCAGTTACATTATTGAATACTGTATTAAATTAATAAGGTATTTTTTATTGATTCTAACCTTATTGATTTGAAGACCGAGCTCAATTAACTTAGGCCACGTCCACACGAAAACACTGCTTCACCCAAAACGATCTTTTCCTTGTTCAGTTTGAAAAAAATGTCTGTAAACACGGCATCGTTTCCAGTAAGGATGGGCATCGAAAACCGGTTCCTCTTCAGAACCGGTTCCAACTTGAATAAATTCTTGGGATCATGTTTTTTTTTTGCAAATGCGCGAGTTTCTGAACCAAACAACACACACTGTGTTCGGGTCAGAACGAAGCAAACATGGCGTCGAGGCAGAAGCTGAGTGATGTGACAGCATGTCGCACCTATGGCACACACACACCTGTGTGCGTAACCCGGCCGACACTGTGTAGTGTGGACATGTGGGCTGCTCTCACGTCAGGAGTTGATGTCGCTGTTTACTGGATTGTTATTTTTGCGAGCCTCTCCCAGTCGTGACCCGACGCCCGAAGGTCGGGCCGGTGTGTTCCTGGCTTTAGTTGATTAGCTCCAGGTGTTTTACAGTTGTTCTACCTGGAGCCGATCGCTAGGTTACACAGCGCCCACAAAGACCTGTTATTACCGGACTGAACCAGAGATTAATTACGTTACGTTTTAATTCAATCATCATTATAAATGAGGGTGCTTAATGTTTATATCACATGTCACTGTTTGTTCTCACAAAATAAAGTTAGTGACGTGTCTGCGTAGAGCGGAGCTGCTGACAGATGCAGCTGACAGTGACGTTTCCTCATCACTAAACCTGTGAGCCACCTAATGCCCTCTACACACTGCGATTTTAGCAGTCTTATAAGACTGTTGCATGACACACTATGCGACGTGGAATTTACAATCTTTGCTACGACGTCAAGTTTGACGTGTGCAGACTGTACGATGATCGTTCTACTGAATCGCAGGTCGCCCGCCCCCCCCCCCCCCCCCCCCTCCCCTCCCTCTTCACACACACAGACACAAGTCACCGGCACCAGTGGAGCAGTAGGCTACCGCCAGTTGTCCGTTATTTAAAAATGAAATCACGGCCTGTATTGGCAGAGAACATCACAGTGGTACCGTCACGTAATGAGAGCACATCTAAACGAGGACGAAGTCACCTCTCCCGGCGTAAACACGTCAGTATTCTCCGGTAGGCGACCGCTTCTCATCATAGTCCGCACATGGGTTTTTTTTTTTTTTTGGACAGAGTTTCACACACAACTTTTCTGATGGCTGTATGAGTCTGTCCATGTTCCTCCTCTTTCTGCGACAGTAAAAAGGAATACCTCTCCAGACATGACAAGATAAACTATTCGTTTTTTAATTTAATGACTATTTACTCGAAAAGCAGTGGTCGTCCCTGTCACCTGCGCCACTGATAGACGTCCATCAGCTGATTAGTAGACGTAGGTCGTAGCAGTTTTCTGACACTGTCAGAATTTAATCGCAGGTCGTCTTTGGTCGCAAGACGCTGACAACGGCCGTCGTAGAACCTGTCTCACTGTGCGACGTAAGACGGCCGATTTAGAGCTACGACCAAAGATTTCGCCACGATTCTCCTACGATCCGCCGTCTTTCGTCTGCGACAGCCAAAATCGCACAGTGTGTACAGGGCATTAAGGGGCGTTCACACCGGACGAGATAGACGCGAATGGAGCGGCAACTCTACATTGAAAATCAATGTAAATGGCGCGATGACACGCGATTCAGGCGGAGGCGGCGCGAATGGAGCGTCTGGTGCGATGAGACGCGGCGCGAATGAAGCGGCGCGTCTGAAGCGGCGAGAATAAAGTTGAAAATATTGAACTTTTCAGGCGGCATCGCGCCGTGACATCCAATCAGCGACGAGTTCAAGCCGACAACGTCACTTCTCTGTACGGTTGTTTACACTCAGAACAACATGAAGGAGAGAGAAGAATAGGGATGCGTAAAAACCATGAAATGGAAACATTGTTAAATTCCTCCTGTGAGCACAGCTGGCCCACAGCCACAGTGGTCTATAGTGTTTAACTCTCCAGGCAGGTCGGTTTTCACCCCCTGAAAACACCGTATCTGTCTGGACGCGACGCCAAAACGTTAAAATATTTGTCCAGATTCAAGAAAGTCGTATCCGTCTGGACGGACCCTTAATTTTTGTTCTCTATATGTCTGCTATTCTTTCAAAAGTACTTACTTCGCTCTCTCTATGTTTGTTTAGGCTCTCAGCCCAAAGCATCCATTCCATCTTGTACCGCCTCTGCAGAAACTGCTGTGCTTATGGGTAATCATACAGTTACCTAATTGAATGGTGTATTAAAGTAATAAAATATTTTTTTTGTTGATTCTCACCTTATTAATTTGAAGTGGGTTCAGAATTTCTACATTTAAATTAGTAGTGTCTTTAATAAGACCAAAGTCTTTCCAAGCACATGGTCTGGAATTTCTTTTGGATTTATTGCTGCATCTGCATACATATAAATACCACAATGTTTTTCCTTTTCTGCACCAGAACCTCTCAGAAATGGTAGTGGTGGCACTGAAGAGACTGGTAAGCAGCTTAGTTGTATGAACAATATGTCACTCCAAAATTGCCTGATAGATAAAGAAAGATGTAACACATCTGTTTACTTTTCTTTAGTTTAAGGGTCCAGGCAACAGGAACTCAAGCCAGAAGAATCATCACTTCAAGAAATGGGACAGCGCTCACATGATCTTAAGTTTCTGCAAATACCAACCAATCTACCAGATTGGCAGTGGGTAGAAATTAAAAGGGGACCAAATTGAAATTAAGTTGGCAAATAACAATCAAAAATAACAAATTATTTTAATGAGCAAGTTTTCCACTGGATTTCCAGAGGGTTTTGAAGCTAACCTCTGAACAGTTAAGAATGACACTGAGAACTTCCAGGGGGGGAAAGGAGGATATACCAATATAGGTATGGGTTTTAACTTCAGAAGACTAATTGATGGTTGTATAATGTTGCCTCAGTAAAAACCTTTTTCAAACTTGGGGGGAGGGGTTGGGTTAGTTAAAAGAGGAAGATTATGTCAAGGGCTCAAAGTCCTAGCAATATACATGTGTCTCTACTGAGGCCTTAAAGGGACAACGAGGAGTTTATATTTGGTTATAAAAAAAAGTCTCAGGTTAATGTGGATGAATCTACGTTACCCACACTTGTTAATGGGCCCATTTTCGATAAATATATTGTTTTGTCTCTATCGTTATTTTGTTATTATTAGTGGAGGCGGAGATGCTGGTCGAGCCGACCAGCGTTTCTTTACTTTCGGTTTCATGGCGAGTCATGAGAATAACGCCGCCGAATCGCCGTGGTCGGGACTACAACGGTATGTGATCGTCTTCGAACCTCTGACTTTAATTCTTGATGAATGAAAACATGAGTCTGTCTTGCGGCGGTCAAAGAATTTCACGGTGCGCGCGGAGGCTCATAAATGTAGTGTGGAAACGCTTTGCTTTTCCAAAACTCCTCGTTGTCCCTTTAATAAAGCAGATAGAGATAAATAGAAGAGAAGAAATGCAATCGTGGAGGATGACTTAAGTGCCTTTATTGTAATCTACGAGATATACTGTGTGATTATTAAGAAATAGGAAACTGGGTTTTACGGTGTAATAAGGTTTTAATCTTAGCTGTGATTTATTTCTTTATGTGTTTTTTAAGTTGTCTCTATCATTTACCGATAAGAATGCTCTTGGAATCTTAGAGTCAAATGTGGATGGTTTGTGAATTTTTTTGTCACTTACAGTAATCAGTTTTTAAAAAAAAAAATCTGTCTTTTGCTAAAAAATGCACTTTGCTTCTGTTTATTTGTGAAATCAGAAAGCCAAAATCTGTTTAGGTGTAGCTGTATAATCACTGTAAAGACAATGTTTGACATGTGAAAACGTGTCGGTTTTATCTAAAAAGTTGAAAAATAAATTAAGGCAATAATATGTTTTTGTGGACCAAAAACAGTTGAGAACTGGCACTGACTTACTTCAGGTTTTTGTACAATTTCCTTTAATATGACAAAGTTGAACACAATTTAAACAGTATCAGCTGTTTGTTTCTCTTTTCTGTTCATGTAAAATATGTTTGATTTAATGCACATTAAACTAAATAAAGGATGTAAATGATTGGGGCAAGCTGAATTGAAGCTGTGTTTAATAAACTGAATTTTAGAGGTTTGAGGTGTTGTGAATAAAAACAATCACTTGATCTATTGCGTCAGTTTCTGTGAAACCTGCTCAAAGTCACGGTTGTGCACCAGTCTGTTCACCAAGGTCTGACTTGTCATGCAGGTCATCCATTGGATCCCTACACTGAAACATTCACTGTTCGCAAACTGCAGTTAAAAAATAAACAGGAAACTGGTCTAAGAGGAATCATTAGTGTTGTTCATGTGAGCTCTTTTTTTCTGGAGTTATTTTTGTCTCATAAATACCTGTAAACGAACAGAGGGTGATGTACAAATGTTCCTTGGTTTTTACAAATAAATGTGTATTTGTAAATATATTGTATATTTGTAAATGTATAATTTTCCATTTGTAAAAACAAAAAAGCCATTTGTAAAACCCAAAATTCTGTTTGTGAAGTGTGACTGCATTTTGTGGATCACCAATCACACACACGCATCTCTTTCCTCAATGACGTATTTCTGAGACATTCCTGTCGAGATCCACACAGATCCACAAACACACTGCTGTTCTCTATCGTCTTGAGACTGTCTCTCCACTCAGTTACATATTCCATATGTACGGGATATGACCCCCGCTGCTTGTCAGGGCACGTGGATATTTCTTTAAGACACACCGGCTTGCCCGGCCACGCCCTATTGCGTAGCTATAAAGCGCCTGCGCCGGCGTGTAATCACTGATTGTTTGATCTCCACGTTGTACGTCAGGGTGCTGTGTCTCATAATCCGAGAAATTGATACTGAGAGAGGAGCAATAGATATAGCAGTGAATCCGCTTACCTGTGTGAGCTGCCGCTTACCTGTGTGAGCTGCCGGGTGGATTCACGGCGAACATCATCTGTGTGGCTGAGCCGGAGCTCTTTGGCTCCCGGGCCGGCCTTGGCAGTGTTCCCTCACCGGCGTATTGCCCGCGGCTCGCGGGCTGACGCGCCCGGCGGCGAACGTCTGTCTCCCTTCTCCAACAGTTCGAGCACTCTCACCCCATCATAAGCGTACGGTTCCCACAGGGCCGGCACGCAAAGTACACTCACAAAAGCAAATAAAAAAGCGAAGTTAGCTGCGGTGCTACAGGCTACCTGTAAACAGGAAGTGCGGTACTTCCTGTTTCCGGTCCTGGGCAGTATGGCAAGCCAGGAGGGCTATTGCTGTGTGGGCTGTGGGGTGGCCATGCCCCTAGAGGATGGGCATGATAGTTGCGTGCTTTGTTTGGGGCATGAGCATGCCTTGGCCTCAAGTGAGAAACCTCAATCATGCATGGACTGTTTTATTCTGCCCCCACATACTAGGGAGGCTCGGTGTCGTTTCTTTGCCTCAAAACGCTCAGGCCCTCAGGTTTCTGAGGGGCCGAGGCGGAAAACTGGCAGAACGGCTGCAGCTTCGGAGGGGAGGGGGGAGTCTTCAGGGGTCTGGCAGACTCCTCTGCTCCCCCTTCAGCCCATGGTGATCCGGCCTCCGCTCAGTTCTTTCCTGCCCCCGTCTTCAGGGTTGGACAGGGAGGAAGAGGCGGAGGAGGATGTGGATATAGAAACGGTCGCCTCCTCCGATGACAACGACCTCTCTTGCGCGCAGCAAACTGTGGACGACGCCACGAGGGGGGAGGTAGCTCACCGCTTTGAGGCGGTAATGAACAGGGCCTCCAGAGCTCTGGGGGTTTCCCTACCTGCAAATCCTAGGGCCACGTCCTCTAGGTTTGAGGAGGATGCAGAGGTGCGCCCTGCATCAACCCAGGTGCCCCTCCTGCTTGATTTTAAGGAACTGCTGTGTCAGCAGTTCCATTCCCCAACTTCTACCCACAAGTGGTCTGCAGCATGTCGCCGGTTTTCTGACATGCATGACAGGGACCAGGTTGCTTGTGGGACACTTCCCCCAGTGGACCGAACCCTCACCCCACTGGTTTCCCCCTCCAGCTCTATCCTTGGCAACGCCACCTGCTCCAGCAAGAACTGCAGGAGAATGGATAGTCTGCTCGCTAAGCTACATAAAGCTATGGCGGTGCAGACCCGGTTGGCCAACACTGGGGCTATTCTGTCTCTTTACCTCCGTGACTTGTCTCGGCAGGCTCAGGATGACACCAGTGTGGGGGAGGAGCTACAGACGGCCTCCTCATGCCTCTCCTCCGTGATGAAGGAGCAGGCTGAGGCAGCGGGCTGTGCTTTGGCTTCCTTCTGGGTGGCTAGGCGCCACCTGTGGCTGTCTCAATCCCTGCTGCAGCAAGAGGATAGAGACTGCCTGCTTAAGGTGCCGGTGGAACCTCCCGCTATGTTTGGGCCCCATGCTACTGCTTTGTTGCAGCAGGCACAGGAGGGCCGCCGCTGTGCAAGGGAGGTTTCAGTGGGCCTTGCCAGGCGTACCACAGACATGGTCTCGTGGTCTCAGCCGGCACCAACTCCAGTGGCACCAACTCCAGAGGCCTCAACATGGCAAGGGGATCTCAGACCTGCGTTGGAGGCTTCCCGTCGGCGTGGGTACCCCCGACGGGGCAGGAGGCGAGGACCACCTGCCAGGGCTGAGGGGTCCTCCGAGCGTCCCCCAAGGTCCTGACAGCCACCAGGCCCTGGCCAACCAGCCTCCTCCGTCTGCCTTCCGGGGTATGGTTCGACTTGGGACTCTGCCTTCGTCTCGTGGTGGAGGGACCGCCTGCACCATGGGTTCCATGGTGTGGGCGGCCCCTCTCACATGCAGCCCGTGCAGAGATGTCTGCTGGGCTTGCATTTGTGCCCGCAGGGGTCCCACGGGACCATAGTGGCGGTCCCTTGGAGGCTTCACAGGGCCCCCAGTGTCGGCGGGTCCTGGCAAACATCAACATGGGCCAGGCTCCGGCGTGTGCTGGGCGTGGCCCGACCTCACATTTATTTGTCTCCCCTCGGCCTTGCGTCTTGCAGGCTGAGTGAGCGGCCGCTCTGTGGCCAGGCTGGCCCCTGCGTCTTGCGGGGCCATTGTCGGTCTCCTTGGGTTAGTCCTGCGTCTTGCGGGCTTCCATGGCAGCCCTTTCCCTCTCAGGGTTGGCCCTAGCGCCTTGCGGGGCCTTCTCCTGTGAATTGTATATATTGTATATTTGTACATAGTTTGTGTGTGTTGCACGTTGTGGTGTGAGATTGTGGCTGCACCGTCTCCTCACGGGGTGTCTTAAAGATCTATCCCGTACATATGGAATATGTAACTGAGTGGAGAGACAGTCTCAAGACGATAGAGAACGTATGGTTACATGGTAACCTTGGTTCTCTGAGTGAAGAGACTGTCTCTCCAGTCCTTAGGCCGCTCGGAGACACGTTTCGATCAAACTATCAGTGATTACACGCCGGCGCAGGCGCTTTATAGCTACGCAATAGGGCGTGGCCGGGCAAGCCGGTGTGTCTTAAAGAAATATCCACGTGCCCTGACAAGCAGCGGGGGTCATATCCCGTACATATGGAATATGTAACTGAGTGGAGAGACAGTCTCTTCACTCAGAGAACCAAGGTTACCATGTAACCATACGATTCACCAGGAGGGGCAGTGTTGGCGAGGAGCTGAATGAAAACTAACGAAGAAGACTGCTACTGGCTTATCTGTAATTCCCACTGTTAATGGGTCACTTTATTACGTTTTCATATTTTTTCATGCGATAAAGTAACTGTTTAGATCCCCAATATGCGGTTAGTTTATCCAAATGACGCCTGTTTGGAAGTTTGCTCCGCCGTTCGCGGTGGTAGCCTAGTTAGCTGCTCCACAGATGGAGCAGCTAACTAGGCTATGAAGAGTTCCGGTCCTTGAACTCGCGTGTTCAAAAAAAAAAAAAAGCCACAGGTTGTAGTCTTGTAGTGGTCCAAGTGACAGAGTCCTAGTTTTTAGGCCTTCTCCATGAGCAATTGCTGCTGATGGTGCCTCTATTTCAGCATGACGAGCAATCCATTGTCTGCAATAGCTTATCATGCCCAAACATGACATTACCTGTTTCTTTGTCACTGGTTTAGGAATTTTCTGTATCGCTTCAATTCTTCTGGATGAGAGGGATTTTGCCCTCTGTTGAGATCACATGACCCAGAAACGTGACCTCTTTGGTAACAAACCTGTAATTTGGACAAGCTGGCTTTGTGGCCCTGTCCAGCCAGGTGGGTCAAAATAATCATCAAAACAAACTGCAACCATCAAAACAAAATGCAAACCAAAATTTATTGTTTGAATGTGTGTGGATTCGGTACCGTCTGCGCCCTGGCTTTCACAGCAGCATTTACAGCTTGCAGGTCTTGCACAAATCTCCACTCCTCAGGTCAAATCTTTTGCACTGGAAAAATAGGGGTTCTCCATGGAGAACCAGCACATGGTACAATTATGCCGGCTTTTTAGCAAAGCATCAAACACAGGCCTATTGCTTCAGTAGCTTCAGGTCTGAGAGGATCTTGGTTACGGCAAAGCCTGTAGTCAGATTTTGGTGTTATGACAACGGGCTCCCCGTTTTTTTGTTTTTTTTTTAGGTGCTTCAGCAGGCACTGTCAGTGAGGCAGCACATTTAACATCATTCCAATCTAGCCAAACTAAATGTAAACCATTCCTGTTCTGCATTATTTTGTTTGCAGTACTCTCATGGCGTTCATCTAATTTTTGTTGGAAATTCATGGTAGGCTACGACATATATTAATTGATCAGAAACTTTACCCCAGACTTTGCATCCTCATTTTTTCTTATGGGTACGGCTTCAGGCCAGCCTGTGTATGCATCTACAGCGACCCACAGATACCTATGTGGGTGGTTGACATATAAGCCGAAAAAAAATTTTTTTTTTAAAACTTCAAATATTATCCCTGAAAATTACTTTTTTGTGTTGTCGTGACTCTTAACTTTACACATATATATGTGTTCTTGAAGATTTGGCATCAAAATTAGCATTTTTTCATCAATTTGCTGTATCGGTGCCTTAAATTGTCATACGGTGTGACATGAAAGCTATGTTATATAAAATGAAAATGGGGTACTTTTTTCTTTTCTAACTGACTGCATCATACATTTTAATCATGACTGATTTGATATTTAACATTTCCTTGTGAAAATGTATTATATTTTGGATTATTTTTCAAAATTATCATACAAAGGATGACATCGCTCCTCAATCTTTCCAGATATTTTAGAATAATTCTGTTAAACCTTGTAATAACTCTAACACAATGCTTGAGACTCTTGGTAGTTCTATTTTCCTTGTGGTCTATGGATATTTTCACAATTTATCACTAACAAAGCTGTTTTCTTGTCACAATTGTGAGCGTCACACCACATGACATGAGTGTCACACCACATGACAAACTGCACCAAAAATGCAAAAAAATGTATTTTATGTATTTGACATTCAAACAAAAACAATTGAGGACATATCTTGTAATAAAAAACTGATTTTGGGCACAGGTTACACGGGAATTCCAATTGCTGAACTAAAGTCATAGAACAATAACATCATCCACAAAACCATGGTCCAATATAGACACATTACATTACAATGTGTACTCAGCATGAATTAGCATTTAAAATCTACTTATGAGTTAATGTGAATATTTTATGATGAAATGTTAACATTTCTACATTAGGACAAAAAATGATCAACACAGTTTTGAAAAAAACATCAAACATTTAACATTATTTCCCAGTCGGGGGTGCTCAGTGGTCAAGTCGTTAGACAATATGTCCCATGTTGGCATACGACTGAAGCCCTGATTACCACTTCGACTCCTGACAGAGACGATCCTTTCCACATGTCATTTCACCAGTCTCCTTAAAAATTTTTTTAAATAGGATCTGTTAATATGCACAGCATGGCAAATGGTAAAATATGGTTACATGAAATATAAAATTGGAATGTGAAATATTATTTGTATAGATAAAAAAATCTAACATCAAACTTCTTAAATTTGTGTGTTTTGTATATTTATTTATATTAATATTAATGCAAAATAAAGTGAGTGTCATGTGGTGTGACAGATATGTCATATGGTGTGACTTAGAAAAACCGTCACACCGTTGTGACAAGGTGTCACACCACATGACATTCTGCTCAGTTAAGTTAATATATTAGCCAACTAAAAACAGCTAGCTTATAGTTATCATGTTATTCACCACATGGCAGCAATACTTTTTAAGCATTAATAAGTAATATTTGTGAAAAATAATTATTTTTCATGCAAATAATGTCACACCATAAGACACAAAACATTGACCACTATTGATGATGCCAGATATATTGCTTTTTAAATAAAAATCGAAAAGGCAGAATTCACCTCTTGACCTGGCATACCACTCCAGAGATGTTACTGTAACTTCCTGGTTGAGTGTGGTCCTCTTTATCATTAAGATGTCCAAATTATTGCCCATTCAAAATATACAAAATAGTGTCACACCGTATGACGCCCATTTTGCGGACAAAATGTATTTGGTCAAAACTTGTTTGGACATTATGCACAGACATCAAATCTTTCTGTGGGCTTTAAAAACACCTCTTACACCTTATTTTATATGTATTGTACAACTATCAAATATTTATAATTTATGTGGAAATATGCTCTTATTATTAAGGTCACACATATGCCGGACAGTCACACCGTATGACATTTTTGATGTTTGGATCAAAATTCTGAGTAGAAATCTTAATACACCACCAACAACTTTGGTATTATTGTACTATATCTTGTCAGAGGAACAACATTTACATATATATTCTTAAAAAATATAATTTTTTATCAGTATGTGACACCCGGACAGTCAGAATTGTGTTATTCGTCAACCACCCATATCCTTTCCCTCTTCTTTCTACCATGTCAGTGTAATCAATCACCATTTTCTGACCTGTGTGAAGCACCATGTGTGTTTGTGTGTATTGGTCAGGCGTGTATCTAATGCAATGCAACAGACCTAAGTGACAAATTAAAGGACTCTGCAGTTACATCTTGTTCTTGTTTATCAGGCTAGAGTCACACTATCTGACTTCGTGTGTACACACATTATGTATGTTCAAGTACAGAACACATGATATCTTAAACCATACAGCAAACTATGTATACAAACACAGTACATAATATCTCAGAACACAGCCAATTCTATCAATTCCCCCTTTTGACATGATTCCTTCCTGTCAATCAAAATAAGGTAGGAACGATATCCCTGTATTGTATCACATCAGCTGGTGGCAGCCATCCCAGCAGGCCCCCAAACTGCAGGTGACTACCTTCCTTAAGATGTAACACAACCAGGCAGGAGATTTTTAGGTATCCTCCTTTTGATATAAATCAGTCATATAAACAATCAACTAAATCAAATATTGTGTGTAAGCAGGTCTTCATTGCAAATAGCAGCCTATATGTGAGCGACTATGTGTAAGCTGTTCTTCTTTGCAATTACCAGCAGCAAGAATTTCATCATTGCACACGCATGTGGAAATATTTAAACTAGGGTTTCTCAACGGGGGCGGTACCGCCCCCTGGGGGGCGTTCTGAACTTTGTGGGGGGCGCTGGGAGCGTGAGGGCTGAGAGGGGGGCGCTCAGGCAAAAATGGGGGGCGCCACAACTTGGCTCCTACAAAGTTCATTTGAGCTCTACTTTTTCAACTTTAATGATTTCCCAACTTTTTAAGTGCAAATAACCGACATAAATAACCTACTTTTCAACTGATTTAACCCGCAAATATAACACTCATAATGCGGGAAATTCCTGCACACATGTCAAACCAACCATAGTGTGCACTACAGGAGCGCTGCGTCAGACGGTCTGACTTAAATGACACACACACGTCTTTGTATAGTTTACCCATAGGCTACTGAATGAAGTTAGATGGATTCTTTATACCAAGTACAGCCAAACATTAGTGTAGGCTACAGGCTGAAGAAAGAGGAATAGCAGAGCTCCTGTGACTGCTCGTCCCTGCGAGGAGCAGGTGACCCGAGCCGTCTTTTTTTTTTTTTTTTTAGCGGCGCCGTCTTTACAGGTGAAGCACACGCACATGTCCGCCCGACTTTACCCGACAGGGTTTTCCTGCCGATCTAAGGTGATTTTTGGCCGCCACCTTAATAGTTACAGGGTGCATGTTGGGTCTTTAGATATAGCGTCGCCGTCTTGCACAAACACCCCGTTTGAAGAGGGAAGCCCGTAAATTACCAGCGGCGTCATGTCAATAGAAACCGAGGGGGCAGGTGCCCCATCAGATTTGATGGATGATTTTTTTTTTTTTTTTTTAACTTACTTTACCTTACTTATTATTTTACCATCTAGCTATGATCAGTGGTCATATTGAGTTAAATGTATTACAAATAATGCCATAGTCCATCTCAAAAATACATCATTGCCTTTTTCCAAAAATTACAACCCCCCTCCTTTCTGATGGATGTGGTCTCTTCCGCCCTGACGCACACACGGGCACCTTGCCTGCATCAGTCCGTGCTTGGGGTAAAAAAAAAAAAAAAAGTCTGTGCTAGGGGAGGGGAGCCACCCTCAATGGAAATGTGAGAGCAGTGTAACATTAAACTAGGGATTTCAAATGTTTAATCAAAGAGGAACTATGGAAGTCCGCTGCTTTCCCGCTGTTTTGCTAGCAGTCCCTGGCCATGTGCATTTGTTTACAATGAAGCCGAAAAATCAATACATGGCCATGTGCATTTGTTTACAATGAAGCCACGAAAAATCAATATATGGAGTGGTGAAATAAGTTTTTTGAAATACATCCACCTTATTGTTCCACATTGTTAGCCAAGATAATGTTTCTGAAATTCAGTTTACCAACTTTTCGGTCCCCAGTTAGTGCCCAAAATAAGTGATTTGAGGGCATCCTCAAAAAAATTTTGCATGCACAATTGGACATTCTAGCACCAAATCAACAATCTTTTTTTTTTTTTTTTAAACCGCAACATAGGGTTCACGTCATGATATTGTTTGTATTTTGAGCATTAAAACTTCCATAGTCCATAGTTTTCTTTGTTTGATATGTCAAGAAACTTTTGGTTAAGTAACCATGGACAGCTCCGTCATCATTACCATCATTATGGGCCGTTTTTGTTCTAGAGACCTGTAAAAAAATAAATAATTTAGGTCAAATGCTGGAAATTTGAAGTCCGCTTTTTGAAAATTTTCAAATCCCTTGTGAAAACACGTCATGAGGACAAACTGTTTTGGTGCTTGAAATATGTTTACCAGAGTCTTAGCTTCACGAAAGCAGTGAAATAGGCCTATGAATAAAGTAACAGATAAGTGTAGAAAACAAGTTTAAAGCGAAATTTTGTAACATTGTTTTTTTTTTTTTTTTTTCTGGGGGGGGGGGGGGGGGGGGCGGGCAGAGGACCATGGTATGGTCCGGGGGGCGTTGGTTCAAAAAAGGTTGAGAACCACTGATTTAAACAGTCTCATGATTGGTTAATAAAAAACTAGGGCTGTCAAACGATTAATTTTTTTAATCGCGATTAATCGCATTTTTTCCATAGTTAACTCGCGATTAATCTCTATTAAAAATATTATATATGGCGCTTTGGACTTTCAACCCTCCAAAGTGTTATAATCTCTAGACAAACAACTTTTAGACCAGACCTAGCAGGCCTAGTACCTAATCATAACACATGATGCATGAAACTCACACAGAATTGAAACAAATTGCATCCAGTGGAAATTGCCCTTTACTTTGCTACGCCTCTGCCTGGCCATGTGCATTTGTTGACAACAGAAGCCGTCAAAAAATCAATACATCGCCATGTGCATTTGTTGACAACAAAGCCGTCAAAAAATCAATGGATAGAGCTGTGGATATATGTTAGACTGTGTATATTTGTGTAGCAACCAACTTGAAGGTGCCTTACCGCCACCTACTGGACTGGAGGTCCCACACTCCAGTCCTCCAGTCCAGCAGACAGAGGACAAAATGGGCCACGATTAACCGCGATTAAAAAATTTAATCGCGTTAATTTTTTTAATTAATCTAATCGCGATTAACGCGTTAACTCTGACAGCCCTATAAAAAACATTATTTTAGAACTTTCATTTACCAAAAAAAGAAAACTATAAGTATCACGCCTCTATGTGTATGCAATAATTATGTAAGGATGTATTAGACCTTTTAGCAGTTATCATTATTCTTTTAAAGTATGTTCGTGTAACCCCTGTGTTGGTGTGTCTTCTCTGTAAATAAACACTTGAAGCTGCTGGTTGGAGTAACAGCCAGTTTATTCTGCATGTATGACAAAAAGGGACAGAAGTAAGAAGTAAGTAACGCTGTTCTCCCCCTCGTGGGCACAGTCAGTCTCTTTCGTTCAAATCCTCGTTTACATTGACAATCATAAATGAGATAGTTACAATTCAAACTAGAAAATTTCCTCTCGGGAAATTTTGAATGGGCCGCGGGGCTACTGCCGATTTTGCCATCTCTGCATGGGAATCAAACCCACGATCTTAAGCGCAAGACAGAGCTGATCAGACAGACACATGATCATCTTTCTATAAGCACTGATATGGAGGAGCTGTAACCACATTAGGTTACCTGTGTGTGTGTGTGTGTGTGTGTGTGTGTGTGTGTGTGTGTGTGTGTGTGTGTGTGTAAAGAAGAGAGGGAGAGAGAGAGAAATAACCTGCTAGCTGTTAGCTACCGTAGCTCAGGCGTCGGTCTCCGTCAGGTAAAAGCTGCCGTTTATTCCTCAAATGAAGCTCATGAAGTTGTTGAGCCTCTCCGGTACAGTTATCCATCACTGCTGTTGAATTAGCCGCTAAACTGCTGGACGCTAAAACCGAGGGGCCGTCTTTGTTTACAATTCACGAAAGCAACGTGCGGCTCACACTCAGTAGAGTTACGTTAAGAGGCAGCGTAGCCTCAGCCACACACACACCGTACGGGCAGAAGAGGCAGAGCAGCTCTGTCTGTGTGCCTCACCTCTGAAACTACAACGAGACGGCGAGTGGCTTCTACGGCTGCTCTATAGCCTGTGGTTGATTTTTAAAATGTGAAGTAATCAGCTAAGTAATCTCCGTTTTTATCAAAAGTACCGGTAATCTGATTACGGGTTTTTTTTCTGTACTTGTAACGGACTACAGTTACCCTTTTTTTGTATCCTGATTACGTAACGCCGTTACATGTAGTCCGTTACTCCCCAAGCCTGTATATGTGTGTTCTCCTGTGTCCCTCAGTCTCTGATGCTGCAGCAGGTCTGGCGCCTCGCGTCAGGTGTGAGGTCACGCCCCTTACCGGCACCTGTAGTGCGGAGTCGCTCATTGGCTGTTAATGCGGACCTGTTTAAATAGCCCCCGTTGTTGTTCAGTTGCCTCTCTCTCTCCTCGCCTAGGCCCGGCAAACGGCTCTTCCGAGCCGCGGTCGGGGTGTTGGTTCTCCAGGTTGGCGTGTATGCCGAGATGGTGGATGTCTGTGTGTCCCCTTCGATTAGCCACCGCTGCCGCGCTAGCTTCTGACGGCTACATTATTTACGTTTTGTTTCTTTTTGTTTGCCTGGCTCATAGTACTGCTCTGCCTTCGTCATTTAGACACTCGTTTTAAAGACCGGGTAAACCAAGAATAAATATGTGAGTCATTCTATAATTAGGGGTACATGTCATGTCCTTAGGGTTTGGTCATCAACTATAAATTCTTTGCTAAAAGTTTATTTAATGTAATTACTAATTTTATGTCAGGGCACATTTCTCTTTCATTTGATATGAAAATCCAACAGATCCCATCATTTATTTTTTGTTAAAAATGCACATTCTGTGCTGAAATAGCTGTTTTTGGGATGTCCAATTTGCTAAGTACAAAGTTTTGCTCTTCAGGAGAACACACAAAAAAAAAAATTTGTGTACAATTTTTACAAATAGTTATTCAAAAACAGTGAAAAAACACGAGAAATGTGTTTTTAAAAGTATTTTTTGCTTTAATGTACACTAAATAATTCATTTTGAGAGTGTCCGAGAACTCATGTCAACCGTGTTACCAATTGACCCCTTCCCCAATAACCAAGCAATGGTTCACTCCAAAGTCCAAAGTTCAACATCATGTGATGCCACTTTTCTTTTTGGAGGGAAACTTGAAGATACTATGGTAAATTTCTACTCCTCCTCTTCAATATTTTCTCAATATTAGGGTGTGCGCATGAGCGGGTTAATTGACCGTCAACTGTGTTACCAACATATTCTTTTGAACTTTCTTTAGTTGCTATATTGACAAATATGTAGGGAAAGTGTATAAAAACATGAGTTAATTAAGGTCATGTGGTGATGGATCAGAAGTCTGCAGTTAGCACAAGGCCCCAAAAATGGCTGAAATGTCAACCTGTGTTACCTGTCAACCGTGTTACCCACAGTTGAAAGGGAGTAACACAGTTGACATTGTTGGGTGTTTCAACTGTATACTGCTGTCAACCGTGTTACTTTGTCAACTGTGTTACGTGTGGTTTTTTTGTCATAAATGTTTTAAATACTCTGATAAACTGTAACAAAGACGATTGGGGCTCTCTCTGGATAAGGGGATATTACATAAATATGGTGAATATTTCTGAATTCAGTGTTTTCAGTGGATTCAGTGGATTTATGTGGAAAAAAGATCCATCCTTCATGGTAATATCTCACAGAATTGACATGATAACGCTCAAAATTCATAAAATCCAATTAGTTAAACAAACAACCTCATAACCCTTGGTGAGTGGACCTGAAAGCTTTCAAGAAAATGTGTTATCAAATCTGTAGCACTTCACACTATGCTTTCTATGACCAAACATTTGTCCGTAACACGGTTGACAAAATAATGTATCCAATACCACAGGAAAGTCATTAAGTATATAAAATTCTGCATCAAAGTTGTCAATAAATGAGCAGTGTCAGTGCCCGATCCGTACCCGGAACACGATCCGTTCCAGCGCTTCTGCGCATGCGCCGTTTTACGGCATTAGCTTCAAAGCTATGCTAACTGATAGCCTAGCAGTAGAGCAGCTAAAAGTCCGCCGTAGCGTTGTTAAAACGTCACTTTATTAATTTTAAATATTTTTTCATGCGAGAAAGTCACAGTTTAGAGTCCTAATCTGTGGTCAGTTTATCCAACTGACGTCTGTTTGGAAGTTTGCTCCGGTTTTGGGAGAAGTGCAGAGCTAGCTGGGAGCAGAGCTGGGAGCATAGCTGGGAGTAGCCACCGGGAGCTAACGTTAGCTCGCTGCTCGGCTCATCTCAGAGGCAGCAGCCGGCCGGCTGAGGTGATTGACCGGTCACACAGACGTCGTCATGCCGGTGGAGAAAGCGAGCAGATTAATTTATGGTCTCATTGATTAGTTTGTGTAAATGAAAAGTGAAGCTTAAGGAGGAGCTGGTCAGAGGAGCAGTGCTGACTTGCTGCTGTCTGTATGTGCAGAAATCACCACATTTACATCAATAAATAAATGTTTTACAATTAACTGATCGGTCTACATTACATTTAATTTAATCAGAAATAGAACAGAGGGGAATTCGTTGCGACGTGCTTGTGTTTTTCCTCATAGAACGTCTCTGTTTTCATCCATATCCGCGGTGTCTGCCGTAAACTAAAAGAAGGGGGGAGTGCGCATGTGCGTGCGCATGCGCAGGAGCGTCCTGGAACGGATCGTGTTCCGGGTACGGATCGGGCACTGACAAGGGTTGTGTCCGAAATCATTCACTCATTCCCTCCTCCCTACTCCCTATATAGTGAATTCAATATAGTGGACTATATAGTGGACTCACTGGTCAAATAAAAAAACACTTTCGGACACTACTCCGCCGCACAGTTAATGACGTATTACGTCGCGTAATTAAAACGTTCCGACAGCGATTGTAACAGCTGGTGCAGGTACCATGGATACAACCATGGCAACGGCCGGTGTAGAGGAGTAAAGCAATATATTAAGCGAATATATATATATTTAAGCATCAAAGATGTTCAATCAAACCCACATAGTTTGAAACAACATTCAAAACACACACAGCCAGTGTCACAACTAAGCATAATGTCCGCTAGCTTAATGCTAACGTTAATGTAAAACACCATAGACGGGCTAACAGAAATTAGCATCGCTATCCAGAGTCTGTGGTCAGTTTATAAAGCTTGTTAGGAAATTTGCTCCGACGTTTGTTGTGGGAGTCTGTGGAAGCCGTGACCGGACAACTCTGGCAGCTGGACACATTTATTGAGGCTGCTGCACTACTGCATTTATTTGGTAGCTACACCGGTCGTTCTGGGCCGGTGTGTTAACGGCGTCGATCCGTGACCGCAATGCATGATGGGATATCTTGCTCCGGTTAGTGACCATCGGATGCTCACTACATTTCGCGGTGAATTGTGGGATAGATTCAGTGCACTATATAGTGAACATTAATAATCACTAAACATTCGGACACCACTACAAAATGGCGTGGTCACTATATAGTGCACTATATAGTGAGTAGGGGGTGATTTCGGACACAGCCAAGCAGTTTTCCCTGCTTCCGGACGGTGGGGGCGTGTCGCGATATGGTCGTGCTGCAGGCAAAGAAACCACGCCCCATGGCAGCAGAGCTGGACTTCACTGACCGTCTCTGATACACGACCTAAACGTGACCTCAAACACACTCCACCACACACCCCAGGCCTCAGCACTGACACAGCTGATAAACCTTCAGGAAATATTTCTTACCTTCACTCCTGGTGTCTAAAACAGTCACAGCAGCAGCAGCTGCAGTCATCCAGCTGTAACAGGTTATAATCACCATGCTGCTCTGTTTACATCTCGTTACCGGTCAGCGTGTTGCATCCATTTGCATTGTGTGAAAAAAATAAATAAAGTTTTTAGCTAACGTTAGCTTAGCTTTAGCTTAGCTTTAGCTTCAAGTGTCCTGACAGGAGAAGCAGTAGCAGAGACAGTGAATCATCTCTGGACCTGGTACCGAGTCCAGACCCGGTCCAGACCGCCCGGCGCCGTGACACCGCGTCCGAGCTGAGCAGCAGCCGTGTCCCGGTGGGAGGAGACCGGGGGAAAGAACACGGTGGAGCCGGGACCAGAAACAGACCGGGGGAAACAACACGGTGGAGCCGGGAGGCTACGGCTGCTACCGCAGCTAAAAACTTTTTTTCTCTTTCACACAATGCAAACGGAGGAAACGGGCAGACCGCGAGTAACGATCAAAACGGGAATAATATCGGTGGATTATTAACTGGATGACTGATGCTGCTGCTGCCTGTTTTAGACACCAGAGTGAAGGTAAGAAATGGTTTGATCAGCTGTGTGTCCGCTCGGACGTGTGGTGGACTGAGACCACGGAGGAGTTTTTTTTTTAACGGTGTTTTCTGTCCGTGATTGTACAGTATGGCTGCCCTGGTCTCCCGTGTGTCTGGTTGTTTGGGGGGAGAGGAGGCTGTTTGGTCGGACAGTGTGTTAATGAGGGAGACTCTGGTCAAAAGACGGTGTTGTTGCTGCTGCTGCTGCTGCTGCTGTGTGTGTGTGTGTGTGTGTGTGTGTGTGTGTGTAACGTTGCGAGGGGTGTGTGATCGGAGGAGTCAGCCTCTCTCCCCGCGGTGACGGCTGTTTATCACGGTGTGAATACGTTAACGTTAGCACTGGAAACTCGTTATATGAAGGAACAAGACAGTAGTGGTCTTCCCTGTGTGTGAACATGAGCTACGTTTAGTTAGCTGCTGTTACACGTGTTTCTGCTAGACTCAAGAGCAAGTGGGACGGAAAACCTCTGAAGTCAGTTGGCTGAATGTATTTATATGTAGAGCAGAGCAGGGGGCGGGTTTATGTAAGTATGACCGCTTTACGTAAAGCGGTCATCGATTTAAGCCCGCCCATTCTAAACCTGCACACAGAACAGTCTCTGAGGCCTAGCTCCTCAAGGAAATGATGAATGGGAAAAATATTTTTTACATGTTTTGAAGGACACATTTAAGGCCTAATTAATATGATAAGAAGAAAAATACTGAATTTGGTTTACCCGGTCTTTAAAGTAGTGTACTGTACTTGTACTAGCACAGCTTTGAGGACCTGCAGAAGTTATGCATGTAGCATTATGGGTTTTGTTTTCTTTTGTGTTAATTTGAGTTTGTAGTGTTTTGTGTATAAGACATTTTGTTTGGTTTCTTTTCTCTTTGTTTATTTATGCAGTGACCTCAGCAGTTATTCTCTCATCCTGACTTAAAGCAGAAGTAAGTGATATATTTGTGTTAATATAAGTCTTAAATAGTTATATCTTCCGACAGCAATCACTTACATAGAGTGTTTGGACTGAAACACGGGTCTCTCAGTCCCTCTGCTCTGCTCTGAGCCGAAGAGAAAACATTTATCGTATCCTACAGTTTTTATCCAATGAGGAGAGAGAACAGCATGAAGGGCTGTGTGTGCAGCCAAGGAACGCCGTGAATGTGGCGACGTAGGGACGAGGACTGTTATGGTGCGTTCAAGGAAACTCGTATTTTTCTGACCGTGAAGTGGTACCAGTTCGATCTGGTACGAGTTCACCGAAGTTACGAGTGGCCGTTATAGTGACTTTCACCGGTAAAACAGGTCGGAAAAACACGAGTGGGTTGCCTGAAACGCTACAAAGTCGTAAGTTGTGACTTGAAGCTGTAATTTACGATTTCAAAATCCTGCCTGGAACGCAGCATTAGCGAAAACGACCGGACCACTTACTTCTGCTTTAAGCTGAGTCGGTGGTACAGATTAATATTGTGCTCTTTGGAAATAAAAATAACTATAATTGTTTTTTTACAGAAGATAAGTAACTTAAATAAATTAATGCTTCTATTTGTGACTAAATAAAACTTGTTAAACTTTTTTTCTATAACCGTGCCTGTATTAATTTGTGAACCTACCTGTGCATGGGTTGTTTCTGGGAAACCCTCTGAGAAAGTAAAGTTTGAAAAGAGTAAATTCCTGTGCAAGTCCTAAGGTGGCGTTGTTGGTGTAATTCTCTAGATCTGCCACTCGCAGACCAGCAGTATATCATATCACTTCGTATCGTTTACCGCCCCCTGCCACACATGCACAGAATGGCTTGGGTGTGTTGGTGTTTTTGCTCCGCCTCTACACATGCAGCAGCAGCCTGGTTCACCCAAAGTAAACACCTGTCAGAAGTGTTGACATTTTATTTTATTATGCTGTGTGTTACGTGTACAAAAATGTGTGTTTTTATATTACTGTGGCCTCCATAAAACATTTTAAATGATTAACCAAATTAAGCGGATGGTATGATCCATCTAGCAATAAATAAATACAAAGGTCATTGTAAGTAGGAGGTGTCTTTAGTAGAACAAACCGTAGATTTTTGCTGGCGGACACGGAGCAAAGAGCCCTGACCTGGGGTTGAGTGAAACAAGAAAAAGAAAGAGTTTCAGAAGGAATAAAGAGACACTGTTATGATATCACAATGTTTTTCATCGTGATCTTTGTCCTTTTCGGGACAGGATTGATGGTTAACAGCGGTAAGTGAATTATTTTGGTCAGACAGGTTAAAAGTGAAAGTAAATGCGAGTGTGATATCTTGAAAAATTCATGCTTGTGCTTTTGAGTTTTGAATTGGGAATATAACGATAAGTTGTTGACCTATTTTGCAATGTGCATTCCTTTTGGTAAAGTTGGGTCTATTGCATAAACTGTATATAAAAGATGGACGTAGACTGCCGGTCTGAAAAGTGAAGCCAACGCAGAAGTGACGTCACTTCACAGAACTAGCCTATAGAGCTCCGGACCCAACGTGACTTCCAGCGTTCGAGCCGCCATTTTGGCAGTAAACTGGCCAGCGCCTAAGCATTGACTGTAAGCGCCGAAGCCTTCTGAGTTCACATGATCTCACTTTAATTCCAACGACATTGGACTTTATATAATAAAAAAAACTAAATGGATTAAATATTACCGACCCTTACAATGCCCCCGGGGTGCTTTACAAAAGTATCTCCGCCGAACAGGATGCTCCAGACCTGCAGTATCCAGACCAGTGGTGTCGCGGCACACTGGTGTGCCGTGAGGCAAGTCCAGGTGTGCCGTGGGATTTTGTGACAACCATACATTATTATTGCAATATACAACTACACAAAAAATATATTTTTTAAATTTACTATCAGTACTTTGTATGCGCTCATTTCATAATACAGAGGCAAACTATATACCTATAAACAATTCTTAAAAAAAAAAAATCCTCAAAGAACCCCATATTTCGCACAATATGTTTCAATGCTGATCAATCTGTAGGACCATGGACGGTTATTGTGACCCGTCTGGTTTAAATGGTTGTATTGCTGCTTTGATGAAGCCTAATTTGATAAAGTTTCAAATTAATTTTTGAAATATTTCATTAATAAATATGATTTCGTGAGTAATGTAGCCTAGTTGTCTTTGTCACATTTTATTTGGCATTATTAAATAATTATGCACATTTACAGATATTTTACATGATATAAGTGATAACATGTGTTATGAAGGCTATTTTGAACAATAGGTGTGCCTTGAGATTTTTACTTGTCCTTTGGTGTGCCTTGGCCACAAAAGGTTTGGGAACCACTGATCCAGACCATAGACTGTATGATCCAGACATACAACTACCTGATCAACTACTCTACAAGCATACAAAAGCTGGCTTTTTGCTCTTTGTGCTCCACAAAATGACACAAACAGGAAAGACAGTGACAAAAAGAAAATAAAGAGGCAAACACATAAGCTGTGAGCAGGGTTCAAAATTAGCGGTCGCCAGTCGCCAGTGGCGACTAACTTTGATGCTTTGGCGAGTAATGAAGCCGGCTGACTGGCCACTCTGGCGAGTGAAAAAAAAAAACTACTTCGTTGTTGTTGTTTTTTTTTTTTGTTTTTTTTTTACTTCGTTGTTGTTACTGTTCCTCCCGACCCGGCTGTGACGCTTGGGTTGTGAGCCGGCGCACGTGTGTATTCCTCTCTCTTCAGTCTGGTGTTTGGCTGCACTTTCAATAAGAAAAGTTCCATATGAGCGCGATCAGCTGAGACAGAGCACAGTGGATGTGGCATTGATCAGATATCGCAGCGCACATGTTTCTATTTAACGGCAAAAAAAAAAAACATTGCTCCAATTTTTTTGGAGTCTGATAAATACGCGATCGCGACGATCGAAACGGCAGCTTAAACCCCAGCTTTATTAGTAAGTGACTCCTACTGCTGGAAAAAAAAAGCAACAAGAGCAGTGGGGGGGAAGCTGCACAGCTACCGCGCGCACCGTTGCACGTCGCTCCAAGAGCCCGGTGCGTCCTGTCTGCAGCGGAGACACGGCCACTGAGATGCTGAGTGAGGGGACCGTTCCCGTAGCAACGCGCCTTTTAATGAATCATTTAAAAACCAAACACCCTGAACAGCATGCTGAGTAGGCTACGAGAGGGAGAGACGGCTGCAGCAGTTAAAACGAAAGTTCCTCGTCCCAGCTGTCGCCCACTCCGTCCGTGGCCGACGTCTTTTAAAACAGTGTTTCCCAACCTTGGGGTCGGGACCCCATGTGGGGTCACCTGAAATTCAAATGAGGTCGCCTGAAATGTCTAGTAGCCTAATTGATGAATTAAAAAAAATCTGACCAAGAAAGGTTAGGAACCACTGTTTGAAAAGACACCTGGGTTTTTTTGGAATGTACTTGCATCTTTCAGCACTCACAATGGGCTGATATAGGCTAAATGAAAAACTTTATATAACTTGTTGTGCTTTTTTGATGAGCAACGGCAACTGGAATATTCAAAAACTGTCAGAATAGTCAATAAACATTTACTTTCTTTGAAAATTAAGTTTAAAAAAATATTTTATTTAAAAACTTTATAACCACTTTCGGTATTCGGTATTATTCGGTTATTCGGCCAAGCGTTTTGACTTTATTCGGTATTCGGCTTCGGCCAAAAAAATGCCATTCGGTGCACCCCTATGCACATCTATGTCCATGTAGGCTACATTTATTGTCTGATCTTCCTTCATGGTGCACAGTGTCAGTCCTCCTGTGAAACTTTTAGCTACTAAATAATATGACTGAAGGCAGTGGAAGACTGCACATGTCGACACACCCCCATGAGTTGACGACATAAGGAGCTAATAAATAAATATATATAAATAACTGATAGTATTATTCGGTCAAGTTCTTGTTATAGGTTAATGGTTAAACGGTTAACCATGTGCATCCCTAAAATAAACCTTTTAGGGAAAAAAGGCAAACTTGACTCCTTTATTCCACACAAAAATATGCTAATAGCTATGATATGTGTTAAAAATGCTTATGAGTGTATTATAACAGTTCAACACAATGAAAAATATACAAAACAGCTATACATAATTTTTGGCCAGTAAAAAATCTTTCTGGCCAGTAGATTTTTAAAGCTCACTAGCCAGTTGACCAGTGAGCAAAAAAGTTAAGTTTGAACCCTGGCTGTGAGTATCCTTCACCTCCAAACTTTCCAAGCTGACCCAGAGCCGGTGTTATGCCAAGAAGTGCCTGCTTTCCGAGATCTGCACAACAAATGCGGAACTATGGCTCATTCATTGCGGGGGGGATGCAGTTTTCGGCACAGCAGTTTTTGGACCTGCCGAGATTTGCATCCCCGGGCTGTTTTAGCCAAATACACTGCTACGAAATTCATGTTCATATGCATAAACACACCTAAATACAATGTGCATAACCCCATTTGACCACCAGGTATCTGCAGTGAAACACATGGGGGATGCATAGGTCTATTCGGCACAGCAGTTTTTGGACCTGCCAAGATTTGTATCCCCTGGCATTCCACGAGCGACATGCAGCTCTCGGCAAGCAGGCTCTGTTGGGGTTACACACATGGTTTTAGGTGTGCTTATGCATAACATAACAGCCAGGGAATGCAAATCTCGGCAGGTCCAAAAACTACTGTGCCGAATACTGCACCCCCATCCCTCCTCCCCCCCTGCAATGAATGATCCGTAGTCCCACATTTGTTGTGCGGCGTGCAGATCTCGGCAAGCAGGCACTTTTCGCGTAACACCGGAGATACTTTTGAAAAGCACCCCGGGGACATTATAGGGGTCGGTAATATTTAATCACTTTGTTACTTTAATTCTGCACTCGGCTCTCCCCTGCATCTACTCCACGAAAATCTGCTGATTACTGCCAAAATGGCAGCGCTGTCAGTTTTGGGGCTGTGTGACGTCATCTCCCGGAGCTCCGGTTTTGCTCTTCTGGTGGAATTTAACCCTTTAATTTCCAGGCCGTTAATTACGTCATAATATCAAGAAATTATTTTACTCTGTAATTACCCAATACTTAGCAGTAATTCACTGCAATTCTACTACTACAACTTGTCTATATTACTAGAGTGTCATTTCTTTGCTATATTTCTTGACATTACCATGTAATTAATTGTTATTTCTGGGCTATATTTCTCAACATTACTACACAATTGACCATTATTACTGGGCTATTTCTACACAATTAAAAGTTATTTCCTGGCTATATTTCTCATTATTACTATGAAATTGACCGTTATTTCTAGGCAATTTCTTGACATTACTAGACAATTAATCATTATTTCTGGGTAATTTCTTGATATTATGACGTAATTAATGGCCTGGAAATTAAAGGGTTACCGAATTTTATGTTTCCATGGTTTCGGTAGTTGCGGTAAATGCATGGATTTTTTTTTTTGACACCAGCTTTTAACAATGGATATCACACAAATTGACATCCGTGTTAAAAGCCAGCATAGATCCATGCATTTACCGCAACTATGACAACGACTGAAAACCATGGAAACGTAAAATTCCACCGGAAATGCAAAATCGGCTTCCAGTTTTGACCATAGATGACGTTCGGAAACTTGTGGATACCACCGAGATCTGCTGGAGGCTGTATGGGCTGGCTCCAAGAAGCCCTGGCTCCAATCCACTTCCATTCATTTTCAATCATGAAATACTCGATCGAATTGGTGTATTTTGAGAGAAGCAGTTTTACAAACAGACCATAAACAGACCATATCGGCTAAGTTACCCGCCTCTACGGGGCACCAAAAAAGAAAACGAAGGCGCCTGTCATGCATGCACTTAGATCTGAGTGCGCACAGGGCACATTTGTGCAAGTTAAATTTTTGTGTGCAAGAAGGAGAAATGTGAGCACAGGCAGGTGATTTTTGAGTTCAAGCACATATTTTGAAAGAAAGCAGCAGACATTTAAGTGCGAGCACAAAATGAGAGAAAATATCTGAGCACGCGAAGGAGCTGTGTCACTTAAAAGGAATGAATTCATGCACTCAAGCTGAAAATATGCACTTGATTAAAGATAGGATAATTCTTTCATATCTGTCAAGTGTTAAAATTCAACCAGAGCCTTAATATTTGGATGTACTTTAAAAGGTGGTAGCAAAGTAAATGCAAAAACATGTTCATCAAAAACCTGTGAATCAAATCTATAGATTTGATTCACAGGTTTAACACAAGGTCTATCTATCAGGACTAATATATTAGTCCTGATAGATAGACCTTGTGTTATAAATATTTGTCTGTTCTTCCTGTGTGATTTCCAGAGAAACATTCCCTCACTTACATCTACACGGCCCTCTCCAAACCAGTGGGGCTCCCTGGTATCCATGAGTTCACAGCCATGGGTCTGATGGACGACAGGTTGATCGACTACTTTGACAGTGAACACCAGAGGAAAGTTCCCAAGCAGCCATGGATGGAAAAGAGGCTTGGGGCTGATTACTGGGAGAAAGGCACACAGTCCCGCCAGAGCAAGCAGCAGTGGTTCAAAGTCAACATTAAAATCCTGATGGATCGAATGAAACAGGATGAAACAGGTAAGATGTGGGGATTTGAGGGGTTAGGATCATCTATTAATGTTTCAATTGTAACTTTTGCCACATTTGTTGAAACCAATGTTATTTTCACAATATTTTGTAATGTGTCCTGTGGGTGACTTTGCCTCAGTGTTTAACCAGCAAATATCTGTGTCATCTTATTTTGTGAGTATTTATGTCAGGCATGACATGTGACTGCAGGTTTTTGTCCAACCAATCAAGAGCATACAGTTTGACCAATCATCTGACTGAAGAATGAGTCAAGTCTGGTGTGCTGCTGCTTGGTTGGAACCATATACTGACTAGATGCCGCCTTCTGCTTCTCACACCGCGTCCTGACATACAGCGAGCGAGCAAAACAGCAATGAAAATTCGCCCGAAGGTGTCCTGATATGCAGCGTGACGATTTTGTCGCGAGTATATTCAGAATCCAACCCAATCAAATTATCAAGGGACGTAAACAAACTTGTGGCGCTATTTTGAGATTCCTGGCATTTCCTGGTTGCCGTTTTTCACATCTTGGAGTGTTTTTTTAAATTTTATTCCTATTCTCCTCTCTCTGATAACTTGCTTGTCAACTTATGTTGACGTGAGGTGCGCAGGACCCCCTCGAAAACGAGTTGCGACAACTCAAGGGGTTTATCCTGCTGATAATAAACAACTTAAACAACAACAGAAAGCAGCGTGTACTTTTCAACCAATAAGAAGTGTTTAGGGGCGGGACACCGCAGCGAAATGTCTTCCAGATAGAGACTGAGCGAGCGATTTTTTCAGGGTTGAGCAGCATTGCTGGACGGAGCGATATCGCTCGCGGCACGTCAGGACAGGCTGATTGAAAAGTGGGCATTCTAATCACTTTTCCTCGCTCGCTCGCATCGCTGTATGTCAGGACGGGGTGTCAGCGTATGTCAATAGTGCCGCCATCTTGGGACTGGATTTCTGACCATAAACATATACTGTACGTCTGACAAGCAGTCAGACCCGGCCAGACCCTTGTAGAACAAATTTCACGGCTTGAAAATCGGTTGAATATTCGGTGAGTTATGGCGATTTTAATCGTTGATAGAACTCTGCCTCTGTTGACTAATGCAGTAAGACCCGGCTTTCCCTGACCCAAGATGGCGGCCACGTTGACGTATCGTTCCAATGGACAGTTGTTTTCAGGAGGTCTATGAAGCTCTTTAGCAAAGAGGAATTTGTAAATTATGTTTTTTTTTTAAAATATATTTTTAGGGGCTTTTTTGCCTTTAATTGACAGGATAGTTCAGAGAGAGACAGGAAACAGAAGGCAGAGAGGGGGAATGACACGCAGGATAGGGCCGCTCGGCACGGGATTCGAACCAGGGTCGACAGAGCGAAAAATTGCTCCGTCGCTCGGAGCCCCAGCGATTTTTCGCCTGAACGATTAAACGTTCAATCGCTCGTTTGCATTGACTTAACATGTAAACTCGTCACCAGCGAGAAAAACAAAAGGTCCGACGTGAACGGAGCTTAAAGGGACAACGAGGAGTTTTGGAAAGCGAAGTGTTCTCATACTACATTTACCATGAGCCTCCGCGCTCACGGTGAAATTCTTGGACCGGCGCAAGACGAAAGTCTTGCCAAGAATGTTTTCATTCATCAAGAATGAAAGTCGGAATGTTCGAAGACAATCAGAGACCGTCGTAGTTCCGACCATAAACGGCGATTCGGCTGCGTTATTCTCATGACCCATCGGGCAGCATCCGCAAAACCGAAAGCAAGGAAAACGCTGGTCGGCTCGACCAGCATTTCCACCAATAATTAAGATAACAAAATAACGATAGAGACAAAACAATATATTTATCGAAAATGGAGCCATTAAAGCAGAAGTAAGCGATCCGGTCGTTTTGGCTAACTTCTTGTCAGCCGATGGAGTTAGCAGTCCCCGCCCTCGTCCCTACGTCACCACATTCACGTGCATCCCTTGGCTGCACACACAGAGAGGACCGCCCCTTTATGCCGTTCTCTCGCCTCATTGGATAAAGGTTGTAGGAAAGTTTTCTCCTCGGCTTACAGCAGAGCAGAGTGACTGACAAACCCGTGTTTCAGACCAAACACTCTATATAAGTGATTGCTGTCGGAAGATATAACTATTTAAGACTTATATTAACACAAATATATCACTTACTTCTGCTTTAACTTTTTGCATAATGTTACTATAATGTTACTTTTATTTTTTTTTAAAGTACATGATTAAAATTATTCGTGATTTTGTGTATGCTGCATCATAACTGCATAGATGTTCATAAAAAATCAAACCGGTTGGAAATCTGACAAAAACTGAGCAAGTTGTGGTCATTATAGCAGAACATGCACCATAGGCTTAATGCTCTGAGGGAGAGAGTTGCCCGTCCCAAGATGGCTGCCATCTGGCTACGCCGTGTCATTGGGCAGCAGCGGCGGGTGAGTCATCTAGTCTTCTTATATACGGTATATCTATGGGAACAAAAACCTGCAGCCACACGGCCCTTTGTAGGTCAAAGGTAAAGGGTTACTTTATTTATACCCTCAAATACATTTTGTTTGCAGTGAAACAGCTTTACCATTCACCTTTGTGACATTTTCAAACAGTACAGGACATGTAACTGGACATATAAAGTGACAACAGTGCTCAGGGGTAAAAGACTAAAATGAAACAAATAAAACCAAATAGAAATAGCTCTCAAAGTTTCTTCCCCATGTTAAAGCAGAAGTAAGTGATCTGGTCGTTTTGGCTAACTTCTTGTCAGCCGATGGAGTTAGCAGTCCCCGCCCTCGTCCCTATGTCACCACATTCACGTGCATCCCTTGGCTGCACACACAGAGAGGACCGCCCCTTTATGCCGTTCTCTCTCCTCATTGGATAAAGGTTGTAGGATACGAGGACAGTTTTCTCCTCGGCTTACCAGGGCTGGATTAGCACCCCAAGGGCCCCTGGGCACCAGGTCCCAGAGGGCCCTTGTCGCACAGACCGCTGGCATCTCACACATCACCTCCACCCATTACAAACCAGGAAAGTCATTAAACTCCACCTTAATTAGACCTATTCACAATTGTGTATATGAAGTACCATGTCAAAACCAGACCATAATCACAAACTATTATGTCAAGACTTTCTAGTACAACTAAGGCTGACACAAACAGCAGATCAAATAAACACAACACAACCCACAACATCCACACAATGACCACTAGGGAGCTTACAAGAATGCCATCCTTATAGCCACACAGTAGGCTACAGCTAAATGCAGCCAACATATGAAATTGACAAACCAACTACAAAATAGCAACATACACACACTGAGTCTTAAAGGGATAGTTCACCCTAGAATGATATTTCGCTCATTATCTACTCACCCTCATGTTGACTAAGGGCTGGAAGAAGTTTCAGATTCCTCCGTGGCTTCTCTGAGTTACAGGGGGTCTCGGCATAGCAGTGCATGTCCATATAACGGTTGCAAAGGGACACCGGAGCTCTTCGTAAAAAAACACACACAAAAAAACATCCAAATACCTCCATGATGCTCGTATGTAATGTCCGTCTTGTGCTGAAGCCCCAAATTGCGTAATTGTCCCGAAAAAAATTAAATAAGTCTATATTTTAAGCTTGTTTGTAGCGGAAGCTTCTCGAAGCTCCTCTTCCTGGTCCGTCCAAATCTCGCGTGATTCGCAGTAACCGCACTGACGCATACTGACGCCGGCGCAAATCACGCGAGATTCCGACGGACCAGGAAGAGGAGCTTCGAGAAGCTTCCGCTACAAACAAGCTTAAAATATAGACTTATTTAATTTTTTTCGGGACAATTACGCAATTTGGGGCTTCAGCACAAGACGGACATTACATACGAGCATCATGGAGGTATTTGGATGTTTTTTTGTGTGTGTTTTTTTACGAAGAGCTCCGGTGTCCCTTTGCAACCGTTATATGGACATGCACTGCTATGCCGAGACCCCCTGTAACTCAGAGAAGCCACGGAGGAATCTGAAACTTCTTCCAGCCCTTAGTCAACATGAGGGTGAGTAGATAATGAGCGAAATATCATTCTAGGGTGAACTATCCCTTTAAGAACTTTGCAAACAATTCTGTGAACTGAAAAGAAGCCTGCTCAAAAGATGAGATAATCCCTCATTGTTTATAATTGCAGCCCTTGTGAATTCCCACACTGCCCAGGTCTTTGAACGCACCATCGGCTTAGCGCAAGCATAAAGCGCAAGTGGCTGAACGAGTTGCTGTGTGTGTGTGTGGGTGTGTACACCAGTTTCAGCAAAGCCTACACATACACAGACATAGCCCCTCTCGCTATAATATATTCACGATGGCTCTCACTTAGCATGCCCTATAAAGCGGGGTCCTCCGACGGCTCGCCTGCTCTCATCACCGCGGTGCTAGTGCGAGGGGGAGCCGGGACTGGTTCGGCATCCTCCTCCGGTTGCTCCGGGACTTCTGTGATGTTGGCCGAGGCCGTGCTAACAGCGAATGTTTTGTAAAATGATGTGATTCGCGGGACATCTTCAATCACCGCTGCTTCTCTGTCTTGCTTTTCCTCTTTGCTCCACCGCTCAAATACTTTTTTTATCCATAATCTTGCTTACTTTTACTCACGCTCTACTACTGACCTCCCGCTCACACACTCTGACCTCTCGCTCGGCAGGGGGCGGGGCCCTTGGTAAGTTGGCAACCAAGGGCTTGGTTGCCATGGGCCCCTGGGCACGTGCCCAGTGTGCCCCAATTATAATCCGGCCTTGCGGCTTACAGCAGAGCAGAGTGACTGACAGACCCGTGTTTCAGACCAAACACTCTATATAAGTGATTGCTGTCGGAAGATATAACTATTTAAGACTTATATTAACACAAACATTCCACTTACTTCTGCTTTAATTCGACAAATAGCTGCTGGGATAAAACTATTTTGTACCGCTTAGTTCGTTGGTTTGGACATGCCTGAATATGTCTGTGTTTATTTGTTGTTAACAATTTGTTTTACTGTTGTGTTCTGTAGACGTCCATGTCCTTCAGTGGATGCACGGCTGTGAGGGCGACCTTCAGCCCGACGGCAAGTTAAAGTATGTTCGTGGCATGGACATGTACAGCTATGATGGAGACGATTTCCTGTCCTTTGATGAGGCCAACTCTGTCTGGGTGGCTCCACATAATGCAGCACTGGAGACCAAGAGAAAGTGGGACAATGTCCAGGTCCTGAAAGAATACACCAAAGGCTACCTGGAGAATGAGTGCATGGATTGGTTGACCATGTTCATGAGTTATGAAGAGGAACAGCTGAAAACTGCCTGTAAGAAAGATGTGGCAACCTATTCCATCAACACAACAATTAATACTAAGTATTATTTTATCTAATCCACATCTTTTTAACAACAAAGACTCCATTTAGGAACCAAAGTCATAATCAGACTTGAGGGAACACCATATTCAGATACCGTAATCTTGAAAATTGTTTTGGAAAAGATATGTCAAGTCACAGTTTATTTATAAAGCACATTTAAAATAATCTAAAAAAAAAAAAAAAAACAATACAAGGAATAATAAGAACTCAATTTAAAACAAATTTAGAATTAAAGAGTGAAGTCCTTTATAAAAACCTTTATTGAACCAAGGCGGACAGTTGACCACAGCGCACATGACAGGTGTATTACAGTTTGAAACTAAAGTCTGCAGCTCAAAGCTGAAGAAGAAGATCGACGGGGATAGTCGGCATTGAAAGCTGAATTTGAGAACAGATGCTACCTCTCCACCTCAGCCGGTTCTTCGGGGGAAGTTGGAATAGCCTACACTAGGGCTGGACGATATAGAAAAAAAGCATATCGATAAAGAAAATTCATATTGATCGATATCGATAATTATCAAAAAAATAAGAAAAATATTTTAAGTGCGGCCCCAGCCGCTTTATGTTATTGCTTGATGACCTACTTTTAATAAAGAACATACAAACACTGAATTCAAATCCAACTCTGAAATTTTTATGACTTCTGATGTGACCCAGAATATACAAACATGGAAATATTTCAACTTTTTAAATCAACAGAACAGACACAAGCAACAAGCTGTTCTGTATTATGACCAACACAATATTTGACACATTAAGCATAAATTGGCCTGTGGTTACCCCTATATATTAAATTAAAGCTATAGTGCGTAACTTCTACGTGTCTGTAAATATCTGTTTCACCCAAGCCACTACAAGAGGAGATGATACAATGCTGATTAAGCCGTTCAGCTCCTCTAACGCCTCGTGGTATTTTTCAGTATTTAGGGTCCGGGCAGCTAAGCTGCTATCTTTCTTCTTCCGAGGAAATCATACTTCCCATGGGCGAAAAAACTCACCAAACTCTACAGAAACGTCCGACCCCATGCCAGATTTACTTAACTCCAATAAGCGTTTAAATTTAAAAACTTTAAAAATTCCTACCAAACCAACGGTATATGCTACAGTTTTGAAACTTCACCACAATATAGCCTCAATACTGCTGAAACTTTTGTTCATTTAGACTCAATACAAATTATGAAGTCCATCACTCTGTTTTTTTCAATAACTGTAAAACTTTTAAAATGTATCTCCTCCCACAATTTTTGCTCAATTGTCACCAAACTTGCTACAGAGCATCTCCAGACCGTCCTCCACAAAACTTGTTTCTCGGATTTTTGATTAAGCAAAAATTGAGCCTACAGTGCATGAAAACGTTTGACTGTAAACAGTTCTGTAAACATGTATCATCCAATTCCTGATAAATACATTTTCAATCTCCCTGAAAAAAATTAAGAATATTCTGGAGTCATGGTTGATGAAGTTTGGCAAATATCAGAATTTTATCTCAAAAACTGAATTTTTGAGAACATTTTGAATTCTGCTCTCATGGGAACAACTGCAGTCAATGTGAGTGTGGAATTTATAAACATCATATTTTCTCTTATGAAGCAAAACGCTTATCATTAAAAACAAATCACCAACATTTTCATGCTGTCAAGATGCAATTTATGTATTATCAGATTTTTGTTTAGATAACTGAATTTCTGACATTTTGACCATTTCATCACAACAGCTGCCCGGGCACTGGCTCACCTGAGTGGATAAATGAAGCTACACAGCCGGTCTCACTACCAGCCAATTAGCTCAGCGAGTTAAGAGTTGGTTCTTGGTGTCAGAGATTGTGAGTTCGAGACCCAGCAAGGGTGATGATGATGATGCTGACAGATCAAAATGTCAGTTGTCCTCAACATGAAATACAAGACAGTTGTACTGATGGTGGCATCACAGCAAGCCTCTAAATTTAAAAAAAACAAATAGCTTGGACTGGACCATGTGCGAAGGCTCCTAACATCTTAGACTCATAGTAGATGTTTGACAAATACATTTCAGAATTTTACCTCAAAAACAGATTTTTCTTTTTACTGTGGTTTCAAATCTGCCTGCACGACATTGAATGGTTTAGTCAATTTGTGAAGCCACTGTTAAACTGCCACTTGTCAATTAGCTCAGTGTGATAAACAACGGTCTTTGGGTCCACGGGTTGTGGGTTCAATCCTCAACTGGTGCAAATTGAACATTATAAGGTCAACTGTCTTGTCTTCCTATTCTCCTGTTTGTTGCTCAGAATTTGCCTTAATTTGCCAAAATTAGCCCGGACCCGACCCATCGCTGCGCAGCAGCTATAATTGTTCTTTTTGTATTTGCTGTCTTGGAGCGACATTCCTGCGCTGGCTCACAGGAAACAACCGAAACGACGCGTTTTACTCGGTTTTACCTGACAATGAGAAGGGAGGAGGGAGGAGAGCGCTCCGCTGCTAGAAGCAACACGGCTATGAATGTAGCAGCCTGGTGTTAGCCACATCGTTAGCCTAACGAGCAGTAAGTTACAAGGTGTGTAGCCCGTGTTGCTGTGTGTAATGGTGCGTTCCAGGCAGGCTTTTTAACCCGTAAGTCACGACTTCAAGTCACCAGTTACGAGTTTGTAGCGTTCCAGGCAAGTTACGAGTTACTAACTGGAAACTGGGAGCAGATCGATCTAGTACGAGTTCACAGGTGGGAAGTTACGAGTTTGACTGTACGTTCTAACGGGTAACCATAGGAACAGGTCGGAAAAATACGAGTTACGGGTTGCCTGGAACGCACCATAACTTACTGCGGGGGTCTGTGTGCTGTGACAAGCAGTGTGCGGCGAGTCGCGAGTGTTGTAGTCCGTGAACCGTGGTCCGTGACCAGCAGCATGTGGTGTGTTGCGAGTGTTACTGTTACTGTGTGTGATGTCTGATGTGCATTACCGGTACCATGGAGAGCTAGCGGTGTGGAGGGGAGAGGAGGGGAGGGTTACACTGGGCCATAGGTGCCGGCCGTATCGTTGTAATAACGCAGAAATCCTTTAGGGGGTGACAGAAGTTACGCACTATAGCTTTAAATAATGCTTGAACAAATGTGAATTACAAATTTTAGCCTATTTAACTAGGCTACTTAAATAACAGTAGCATATACTGATTTGTTGAACTTACAAGCTAAGTATGTATTAATTATCATGATAATCAGCCTGATGTAAATAAAACTCAACCTGTCACACAGCTCCATGTTGTCTCTGTGTGATGTTCAGGGACAGGTCAGGACAGTCTGAGGACAGAGAGCTCTGAGGTTGAAGTTTATATTAATTAAATGCACCGTGACACTGTGACAGGTCTCTGTTCGTCTTCACCACACATCAGCTGTTCAGCTGTGGAGGAAAACTCAGCTGCTCTCTGCTCCACCACAACGTGCGCCTGGCATTTTCTTTCTTTCTTTCTTTCTTTTTTAATATCAAGCTCCAGTATAGCGACCCGGGTAAAAAAAAACATGCTGTCTTGCTGATTATCATGATGAGGCACCAGATCGGTTTGAGCTGCATTCATGTGAAGTTATACTTTCAAACTTTTCAAGCAGTGACCTGTGGCAGCAGCTGTTTTGGCCATCGGCATTTGAGCCACATGTTTAGACTACACATGCTGCTCTGTTGTGGTTTGCAAGAGAGGTGGTGGGCTCTTGGTGAAGGAGCATGCCTGGGTCTGCATTTGTGATTGGTTGTATGGAAGTAATGACCTTTATAGGCTGGATTCATACTTAATACTCGATATGAAAATATAGAATAGTAAAATAATAAAGCCACCATATGCCAACAGGAACTCACTCTATGTTTTCTCTTTCCAGTGCCACCTAAGATCCACCTCTTTGCAAAGAACTCAAAGGTTAAGACCAATGTCACCTTGACGTGTCTGGCAACTGGTTTCCTCCCAAAAGAAATCACACTGCAGATCAAAACGAATGGCCGTATCGTTGAGATTGCAGATGGATTCAAATCCTCAGGCGTTCGTCCAAATGAAGATGGCACCTTCCAGAAGAGAGACAGCGTGGAGATTTTGAGAAGTGACAAGTCTTCATTCACCTGTGAAATCATCCATGTGGCTTCAGGAGTACATGTTGAGAACTCATGGAGTAAGAACATGCTTCTTACTGTTTGTATATGTTAACATTTCTGTATTGAAGAAGAACTGTAATGTAATCTAGATTTGCAATATGGACATTATTGCAGAATATACTGACATCATGTCTGTTATGACCTAATGTTGATTTAAATGACCTCACCAACAAAGGTTGAATATACCGGTATATGTCCAAAGCCAGAAGACTCAAGACTAGATGTCCCTGAAGGATAATCTAGGTTTACTTTCAGTTTGACTGTTTTTTTTTGTTTAAACCATTATTTCGATCAGTGACAGTGACTTGTTAAGAACTAGACAAAAAAGACAGGTTATCTATCACCTGAGGAGAAACATTATCATAATTTACGAATTTATGTCATGATCTATTAGCATCATATCACAGAGCTACACATCCATAGCAAATCATACTAAATTGAGTCTATCAAATAGAAATGATGTTAAATGATGAAAACTGAACATAAAACTAACATGAATGTTTTCTGTGTTTTAATAATTAATTACGTAGGTTTTGATCCACAGTCTGGAGGAAGCCCCATGGACCCAATTGTGGTTGGGATACTGGCCTTCGTGGTTGTTGTTGCTGCTGCTGTTGCAGTTGCTGTGCCGGTTGTGTTGTACAAGAAAGGCAAACTTTGTAAGTGCAGTACACACACTTGTCAGTATAATAGTCAAACACACATAGTCAAAACTAATCAAGTTTAATAAAACAGTTGGAATAAATTCTCCTTCTTCTTTTTTTAAAGTTTATGATGTTCAGACCACCTCACTTATATCTGTGGATAACGAGGGATGTTACAAATACCTCTTAATAATTTTCAATGCAATGTAGCAGCACCAGAGGCTACAGTGAGAGTATTAGTATTAGAATGAGGGTATTAGTATTAGAATAAACTTTAAAAAAAAGATTAGAATATAGAAAAGCTAAACATCAAAACCATCATTGACGTCAGATCTACTTATTAGACTGTGATAAAACGGGTATGTTAAAGATTCAAAGCTCTGGTATTATTTTATTATGGAGGTCAGAGGTCATACTGAATCACAGTCCTGTCAATCATTAAGCAGGGAAGGCTTTTCTTACTCTTCATTAATTCAGATGCAGGTTCACATAGCTCACAGTTTCTTACATACACATAACTTTGTGCCCACAACAGTTTAGATTCTGTATTAGGCTACCTATATTATTATAAGCAAAACAGTCATTCCTAAAACTGTTTCTGATTACTGTGTTAATGCTGTGTTTAATCACAACAGGTTTCGCCAGGCAACAAGACATCAATCCCAAGGGTAAGAAAAAGGCTGCAGGCTGTTTGTTCTGTGTTTGTCATGCCCCAGTGTTGGTTTGGATGTGTTTTTGGTATTTGTTAAAAAAAAAAAAAAAGCTGGTCTTGCCCCTACACATTTATTTAGTCAGGTGTATCTGTTTGTTTAAGTGCTGTAGGTTGACTTTGTGACTTTTTTAAAATTAGAAAAATTAGGTAAAAGGTTTAGTTACATTTTTAACCCTGGATGTGTTAACTGTTCTTATTACAGCTCCCCAAGCACCGCCTTCTCAGTCTGCCCCAGGTAAGGACTTTATTTCTCAGTTTTGCAGTCTTTTAACAGTAGAAACTTTAGTTCTTTTTAAGTTAAAAGGTTTTTGCACTAAATTACATTTTTATCCCTGGCTATGTGGCAAAATAAATAAGGAAACTTGCGAATCTGGCTAAACCAAATTCAAAAGTAGTAAATAGATTTAAGATTAATTATTTCCTGAAATCCGTGATTGGGAAAGAAATACACTCCACAGAATGTCACCAACCTGTCTGAATACAGGCCTTGTACACAGTTCTAATTTCAGGCTGGAGATCCACCTATCTATTCAACTTGAATCAGATTGTTTATTCTGCATCACGGTTCAGAGTGACATGGCCCATGGGCTAGACTGGTTTAAAATATTTTGGAACCACTGACCTGTAGTCAGGCTCAGTAAGTGATTTCCTTTTTTCTCTTGAAGTTGACAGCCCTGATTTCAGTTATAATGTATAAACTATAAATTAATAAAACTGATGTAAAAATTGGTTCAAAGGTTCTTATTGCACTCATCCATTTTTCCCTCTGTGTGTGTTTGTGTAGAGGCCGACAACGTCTCTACAGCCAGTAACTTTTCTGGAGTTTCGTACAAAGGTAATCAGGCAGTTATATTTAAATACTATATTAAAATCAGATATTTTTGATTCTTCTCAGTTTTTTAATTTAAAGTGGGTTCATGGTTATACATGTAGATGAGTTTTCTGTTGAAGTATGACCAAACTCTTTCCCAGCTTCAACTTTGGTTGTATTACTGCATGTACATACAGTACAACATGTGCATACATATCAAAATGCCTTTTCTTTTCTGCACAATAGGCTCTTTCGGCACTAGTGACTCTGGTTGCTGTAGTAGTGGCGTGGCCGTGTGGGGTAAGTGTCTTAGTTGTATGAATACGCAATGCAAAATACATTAAAAAATAAAAATCATTAGGTAGAGAAAATACTTTTTCCCGTCTCTTGAAAAGCAGGATATGGTGATATTAGCAGAAATAAACTGAGCCAAACTGGTTTAAAAGTATTTTAATCCTCCGATGTCAAGTTGACATCCTGTTATAAGATCACACAAAAGAAAAAAGTGACTGCAATCAAAAAATATGTTGATTGCAGTCATCAATTTTTCCCTTTCTGTATGTGTTTGTGTAGGCACTCAGGGTGACAACGCCAGTACCTCCTCTAAGGAAAGTGATCCACTCATTGGTACAGGTAATCATGCAGTTACATTATTGAATGCTGTATTACAGTAATAAGGCATTTTTATTGATTCTCACCTTATTGACTTGAAGCCCGAGCTCAAGATTTGAAATGTATTTAGGGTTTTTTTTTCTCTCTGTGTTTGTTCTTCTTTGAAAAGTACTTATTGCAGTGATCTTTTTTTTTCCTCTCTGTATGTGTTTGTTTAGGTTTTCAGTTTAGTGGATCCAGAAGATCCTCTGCATCTAGTACCACCTCTGGAGAAAGCCAATGACTCATGGGTAATCATGCAGTTGCATAATTGAATACTTTATTAAAGCTATAGTTCACCCAAAATTCAAATTTCACTCATTATCTACTCATCCTCATGTCGACTAAGAGCTGTGAGTATTTTCAGAGTCCTCCGTGGCTTCTCTGAGTTACGGGGGGGTCCGCGTAGCAGTATTTGTCCATATAATGGTTGTGAATGGATTCCAACTTTCTTCGTCCAAAAAGACACACCAAAAAACATCCAAATACCTCCATACTGCTCGTCTGTAACAAGGGGGTGGATCGGACTACACACAGGCATGGCTCACAGTCGGCCATATTTGAACGGGCAACTTGCTCTGACTCTGGCTGCAGTTACAGTGCAGTAGATAGGTGATCCACTCATCGTCACTAAAAAAACGATTCATAACTCTGTGTAAAATAAATCAGTATGTAGCTACTACTTTAACTATTTGCATAATGTCACTATAATGTTACTTTTACAAAAAAAAAGTACATGATTAAAATGATCCGTGATTTTAAGTATGCTGCATCATAACTGCATAGACGTTCATAAAAAATCAAACCGTTTTGAAATCGGACAAAAACTGAGCAAGTTGTGGTCATTATAGCAGAACATGCACCATAGGCTTAATGCTCTGAGGGAGAGAGTTGCCCGTCCCAAGATGGCCGCCGTACTGGCTACGCCGTGTCATTGGGAAACAGCTGCGGGTGAGTCATCTAGTCTTCTTATATATATCTATGGTCTGTAATGTCCCTCTTGTATTGAAGCCCCGGCATGAGAAATTGTTCCGCCGGTCAGTGCAAATCACACAGGAAGAGCAGTGAACTGAGACACTGGGAGCTTCCACTACAAACAAGCTTAAAATATAGACTTATTTACTTATAGACTTATATTTTATATTTTAGACTTAGACCCCCCCCCCCTGTAACTCAGAGAAGGCACGGGGGGCTCTGAAAATTCTCACAGCTCTTAGTTGACATGAGGGTGAGTAGATAATGAGTGAAATTTGAATTTTGGGTGAACTATCCCTTTAAAGTAATTAAGTATTTTTTTCAAGAGAGTCTGGCTGCAGACCTCCACTATCAGGCTGCTTCCGTTGCAGGCTCCACTCAGGCTGCCTCCACTGTCAGGCCGGAAGTGCATGCAAGAAACTTCAAAATAAAATCATGTAGACATTTTTGGACAGCTTTGTCGTTGATTTATATTTAATTGAACAACAATGTAATGCGAGTCTGTCAGCAACATTATTGCATTTCATTAACTGTTAAAATGGGGTATAGGCCTAAACTCTGTCCATATTTAGCGACAAGTTCATAGAAAAATATTTAACTTGTTGATGCGACAGTTGGAGCCTCTCTTCCAGTCTTGGTAAATAAATAAATATTTACCATTGAATAGTTTAGCAGTAGGCCTAATGTACCTAAATAAGATCTGAATTGATTTGAAAAAAAAAAAAAAAAGAATATTTCAAAACACAAGAAAGCTCATGCATCTGCTCAAAGGCTTATAGCCTACATACTAGGGTTGTATATCTCCACCACTGAGGCCGATTCGATACGCATCTCGATACGCTGCCACCGATACAATACATTAACGATACACTGAAGCTCCTGTCGATACGATGCGATACGATTCACTCCTATTCACGATACGATGCGATTCAAATGTGATTTGATAACGATATGACTTAATTACAAAGAGATTCGGTTCAATATGATGTTTGATACAGTTGTGATATGAGAGTTTCTTCCCACATCAAGTTTATTACCTCAATACCACTATTCTGCTTTGCTCTCTGTATCAATTTGAGGGATGTAGCCTATATTTGGTTAATTTTTACAGGGCAAACCAATAAATTATATTTGAAAGGTACAGTCTAGACGAAATAAATGGTAGAAATGAAATCCAGCTTAATCATATGGGCTAGTCTTGTGGCACCTCTGCAGTTTGGTCTTTTGCTATATTATAATAATAATAACTTTATTTATATGGCACCTTTAAAAACACAAGTTCACAGAGTGCTTCACAAAACAACTTAAAAGAGACAAGTCACAGATGTTTTGTTGTGCACAGGACATTTCTGGGTGGAGAGTCTGTGTTTTCTAGTCTCCAGCCAGTGACAGAGCTCAGGTGTAGCTCCATGCAGCAGAGTAGGAGAGCTACTGTAGCTGTCCGGATGCTAACCGCTACCGCGAACTAGCGGTTAGCATCCGCGGTTAGCATCCGCGGCTACCACCGCTTCCCAGCTCACTACAACCAAAGTCCTTCCAGAACATCTACCACGGCCCTCCTCCTAGTTACAGCCGCTGACGGCCGACTGCTTCACTCGGACTGTTTACATTTCTTGGCGGCTCTGACTTCAGCTGCTGCTGCTGTCAGAGCCTGGGCAGGAGGCTGCGCACGGCTAACGCGGTGGTGCATTCAGGTTGCCTCGGAAAATGAAATGATCGATTTAACCATGGAATTTGCCGATGTAGAAGTCTAGAAGAGATGCATCGCAAATTCAACCATAAATTATGTCCGATGTAGCCTGAATCTACCGGTGCAGTCGCATCGCATACGTTTATATCGGACCACCGATATGAATCGGTGAATCTCCACATCCCTACTACATACGTAACTTTACAGTGGGCTATGTCCGTGAAGGTTCTCAGTCATCCAGGTCATCTTATTCTTGTGGAGTTGTAGTAAAAAGCAACTGGACTTCTTTTCTTTTTTTTCAAATTAATTTTTATTCACACATTAGAAAAGGTTTACAACAACAAGAAATTTTCAGGGCATTCTTAACCCCCCCCCTCACCCCACACATCCACAGGAAGGGTCCTGCAAGACAAATTAAAAAATTTAAAAAAATCATACACAGGCCACAGCCAAAACAAAAAAACAAAAAAAAAAACTGGTAAGTATATAAACAAACAACAATTAATCAATTTAAAAAAAAGAAACAACAAACAGGTAATAATAATAGTAATAGTAAATTAAACTAGAAAAAACATTTCCAAGAATGGAAATGGTGTGAATGCTGAAAGCAATGCTGAATGAGCTGAAGAAATTGTTGAAACAATGCTGAATGAGCTGAAGAAAGAAAGAAAGAAGAAAAGGACAGAAGGAAAGAAAGAAAATGGGAAGGGTAGATGGAGAAAGAAAGAAAGAACAAAAGGACAGAAAGAAAGAAGACACAGAGAGAAGGGTAGATAGAGAAAGAAAAAGGTAAGAAAAACAGAATAATAGAACATAAAGAGAATAGAGAATGAATGAAAGAGACAGAGGAGTAGTAAGAAAGAAGGAAAGATATTGGGGTGGATAAATGAAAGAGAGAGATATACAGAGAGCAGTAGAAAGAAAGAAAGAAATGGGGTAGAAACATAGAAAGAGAAAAGGAGTAGAAAGAAAAACAGAAAGAAACAAAGAAGTAAAAAGAAATGGGGTGAAAGAAAGAAAGAAAGAAAGAAAGAAAGAAAGAAGAAAAAGAGAGAGGGGGATGATAGATAGAAAGATGTAGATGGATGGATGGATAGGGAGGGAAAGATAGAAAGAAGTTATGTAAAATACAAATGAAGGAGTAAAAGAAAGAAAGAAAAAGAGAGAAAAAAAGAGACAAAGGGTTTAGATAGATAGATAGATAGATAGATAGATAGATAGATAGATAGATAGATAGATAGATAGATAGATAGATAGATAGATAGATAGATAGATAGATAGATGTTAAAAGCTGCATCCTATGTCCCAGGCTCCACCTGTAATTGTACTACTATTAATAGAGTTGGAAAGACTAAACGTCTGAACTTAAATTCATGAGAAAAATATAAATTGTTGGAGATGTTTACATCAAAAGTATAAAATAATTGAGAGGTTGATGAATGTGAGCTGAAAACCTGTGTGTGTGTCTGGGTGTGTGAGTCTGACGGTCTCTCTGTCTGCGTGTACATGTGCAGAAAGCCACAGAACTCCTCTCTCCCTAATGATCTGATTGATTGGCAGCCTGCCCTCAGAAGTTACCATGGCGACTCAACTAACTGCTTACATTTTACTGTGTGGAACAGTGTTGTGTTTGTATGTTTGTGTGTTTGTGTATGTGTGCATGTGTGACTGTGTGTGAGTGTCTGTGTGTGTCTGTCTGTGTGAGTGTGATTCCTGTGTTTGTGCGTGGACATCCTCTGTCAGTCTGGTTTATCATGTGTCTGTGTGGGGCTGTGTTTAAAAACATCTTAACGAGCGGCCAGGCTGCACCTGCACTGTTCTATTTATAGACGTTGATAACGAGCTGGCCCCAACAGCTGGCCACTGCACATAGAGCAGAGCAGAGCAGAGAGATTTGAGCTCTGTGCAGCTTCCCAAAACAGCCCAGAAAAAGAGAACCGTACCTCTTATCAGAATGTGGCTACATGACTACTGGGGCAAGGAGACCTTCCTGAGCACATTGATGTGCATTAAATGTTTGTAGGGCAAAAACTTTTCTCAGGGTCGCAAGGTAGAAAAGGGGGGCATTTCTGCTTTTCTAAAAAAATCAGCTCCTACTTTTATATTGAAGTGGATGAGCCACTGGAGCAGGTCTAGCTGCATAATTAGGCTCACAGAGACAATTCTGTAAGTCTGTCTGCTGTTTTGAACACATCAAATGAGACACGACAAGTGTGGCTACAAACCAGTGAGGAAATCATGTGTCTAGAGTTTAATTTGTGGCCGTGCTGGCAATTTATCCAGAAAAAATCCTGAATGTTTTTTCGATCCCTCTCACTCTAGCGATGATGTCACTCACTCTAAGCCCTGCTCGTTAGACGCAACACACACCCATTATAAAGCTGGATTTTGTCAAAATACTTAATGATTTTAAAGCGGCCAAATATCAGAAACTGTTGAAGATATCAATAAGCTGAGTCATAGAGGAATACTTAAAAAGTTTGTCTACAGCTCAGAATTTGAATGAAGTCTCTAGCTGAAAGTATGTGGACACTTTAAAGGCTGAAAGAAGTAAGAAGATTTGAAGAGTTTCAAGACTGTTCCAATGCATTCTCTATGGGGAAAAAAAAATCAGAAATAGTTAATTATTGCAAAAAGTATGAATAGTTGAAAAGAGAAAAGACATAGCACACCTGTCCCGAAAAGGCTGAACATTTTGATATTTGAATTGTTGAAATAGCACAAAGTATGAAGGACTAGTTACATGACGAAGAAAGGCAGAAAATGGCCGAACCGAATAACAATAGTGTGAATGCTTCCAGCATTCACACTAATAAATAAATAAACCACATTAGATGAGTAGATTATTTCATCGTCTAGGTTGGATCACCTCATTCCCTCATTCTTTGTATGCAAGAGCAATGAAGTCGCACCTCGAACCTCATTAAAGGCTTATGGGGTTTTCTTCAGGTTATACATAATTTTTTCTGGTGGAACATATGATGCAAGCTCATTCATCCACATACTGGAACTTGGGGGTGCAACACTTTTCCACTTAACTGCAATACATTTGAGTACTGCAATCAAAGCCATTTTAACAAATCTGATGTTATATCTAGAACATAGTGGTAATGTATATCCATCTCCTAGGAGTACTACCCTGGGATGTAACACAAACTCATGACCAATCACTTTACTGTAGTAGGCTACTCTTTACATATTTCCAAAATGTGTTTAGATTGGAGCATGACCAGAACATGTGGACAAGAGACCCAGTCTCTGTTTTGCACCTAGGGGATTCATTTTGTTAAGACGCTGTGGTGTATAGTATGTTCTAGTGATGTGCCATTCATGAACAAATCGTTCAAAACTCGAGATTCTTTTTACTGACTCGGGAATCACGAGTCATTGTCTCCATTAACTCGTTCACTGACTCACCGCTGCTACCACCAGTTAACTTCCAAAAAGAGACATGTCACACAGCTGTTATTCCTACTTCAATTGCGTAAATGTATCAAGCTAGTTGCTGTATTAGCTCCGTGGCTGAAGCAACGGCTCTGTTGCTCCAGCACAGTTCACCCGCTCTCCTACCAGCTCACAGAGCCCCTCCTCTACCTGAGAAACTCACCAACTCGCCGTTCACTCGTTCACAGCAACTCAGCTCACCGCTCTCCCGCTCAGCTCGCAGAGCCCCTCCTCTACCTGAGGAACTCACCGCATACTCGACTCGCGGTTCACAGCAGCTCAGTTCACTCGCTCTCCCTCCCAGCTGGTAGAGCCCCTCCCTTACCCGAGAAACTCGCTGGTCGCGGTTCATCAGTCAGTAGCTGCCACTCGTAGCTCACCATTCACTCGTAGAGCTCGAGAAACTCGTCAACTCCCTACTTTGCACCTGACTCACAGTTCACAGGTGACTCAGCTCACTCACTCACCCCACTGCTCCTGTGCTAGAGAGCTGCTCCCTCACCTGAGCGTGCTGCTCCGCTCCATTCCCACAGATCTTAAGGATACTATGGCGCGAGGGGGGGGGGCATTTGAACAGTTAGCGCTATGATTTAGCGCATTTGTTTATTGCCTGTGTTTGTGTAAGGGCGTGTGTGTGAGAGAGAGAGAGGGTGCAGGGGGAGGGGCTGACTGGCAGACATGAGGGACGTGAAATAAGCATAATACCGGTAATATAGTAAAAAAAAAATTGGGCCACTTCCACTGTCTCTTCAGAAAATAAACCACAAGCATGTTGCTGTCTCTCCTCTGCAGTTCCACCCCCATCACGTTATTAATTGACATTTAGAAAGTTATAGATTTTGATATATAAAATCGTAAGTCATAATAAAAATCCTTTTTCAAGTTACTCAAGACACTCGAAAACCCGACTCACTTTAGTGAGTGACTCATACAGACTTGAGTCAGTAAAAGGAATCGAGTTTACCATCACTAGTATGTTCAATGAATCAGGTTAAATTGTTGCAGTCTATGACGACTGTTGAATGAGAATGTGTGACTATTTTGACAAATTAATTTCCACTCTTCATCTTTAAATACCACACCAAGGTCCCTGCTGAACCACAGCTGGACAACTTCAATAACATTTTATACATAAATGAAACAATTTTTTTAACATCTTTACCCGCTATGTTAGTGTCAACTTCCAAAAGGTGTAAAGGCAAAACTGCCCCCTTGCTAACCTCTTATAGTCTCTAACCTGTAGGTGCTTAAAGAAGTGCTTAGGGGGCAAATTAAATTTTGACCTAAACTGCTCCAAGGATAATAACACCCCATTATCGAATAGGTCACCAAATGTCCGAATACCTTTTTTATACCATAGTAAGCAAGTGTCATCCTTTAGTATCTCAGGCAGAACAGGGTTGGCATAGAAAGGGGTAGCTGTATAAATTGATTGGTTATTTTTAGTCTTTTTCCTAATATCTGACCATATTTTACATCCATGTTAAACAAAGGGGTTATGTAAAATCATTTTAAATGTATGTATAAAAGAATTGTACGGAAGGCTAAAGAGATTGATGTCAGATAGTTGATATTGCTCAATTTGTAACCACGATGGGGGGTTCAGCCTATTTCTTTGCCAGGCCCATATGACCATTGATTGTGCTGCTAAGTAGTATAAATAAAAATCAGGAAGGCCAAGTCCTCCTTCACATGGGCTCAGACAGAGGACTTTCAATTTTATTCTAGCCGATTTTCCCCACCAAAGAAATTTAGTTATCACACTATTTAAACGTTAAAAGAAAGATTGCAGGACATGAATAGGAAGAGTCCTAAATAAATATAAAAACCTAGGGAGTACACTCATTTTAATACAGTTTACCCTCCCTATTAATGAGATAGGCAGAGTTTTCCATCTATCCAACTCCTGCTCCACTCTCTTCTAGTGATGGGATCGGCAGTTCTTTTGACTGTACTGAATCACTAGAATCAGTTCCTTAAAATGAGTCGTTCAAAAAATTAGTTCACCGAATCATCACCCCCCCCCCCCCCCCCCCCTCTGTATGGGGACGGTGCTAAAAAAAAAAGAAAAAAAAAAAAAAGGGGGACGTGCGTAGTACAGTGTACAGTACAGATATTTGCGGGAGAAGCAGCAAATATTACTACACGGTGAACTGTGTGCACACTACATTCACTTAACATGATGCTACACAGCTCTGTGCATGCAGTACACCAGGCAGTGAGTGACACAGCGCCACATTCAGCACAGTACGTGAACCTGAATCACGGTTCGCGAATCACCAGTGAGTGAGTGAGTACCAGCTTCCCCAGCGGCAGTTCCCTGTGTGTGCAGTAGGTTTGCGAATCATGAGTGAGTGAGTGGCAGCGCAAACCTGAATCACGTCCTCAGCAGCAGTTCTCTGTGTGCACAGTAGGTTCGTGAGTGAGTGGCAGCGCGAACCTGAATCACCGCGTCAGTACGTTCGCGAACAACACGGAGTGAATGGGCAGCCTCAGCCCCCAGTGCATGCAGTGAACGACGCGCACAGAGAGTGAACTGGAGCTCAGCCCCCAGTACAGTGAACGACGCGCACAGAGAGTGAACTGGAGCTCAGTCCCCAGTACAGTGAACGACGCGCACAGAGAGTGAACTGGAGCCCTCAGCCCCGACTGTCAGTGAACGCATCACTGAACATGCACCGTTCCCTCGCAATGAGAGTCTCCGCCACCAGATTCGCAGGTCATTCAGTGATTCACAGACCACACAGCAGTTCCACTGTCGGCCTGCACGCTCAACTACTGAACTGAGAAAGGAACGAATCAGGTCAGGAAGTGATTCTAGTCAGTAGCTACGTTCACTTAAATAATTCGTACCTTCGAACGAATCACTCGCGAACGACACAACACTACTTTCTTCAATAGTAGGCCATAGTTTAGGGAGAATGTCTGGTCTAGTTTGTTAGATATTTGTAAACCAAGATATGTTAGGCAACCATTGTTCCATGAAAAAGGTACAGTGTTTGGGCATCACTTCTGCAGCTAAGTTAAGAGGCATAATAATACTCTTTGTATTGTTTACTTTATAACAGACAGCTAAAACAGGCACTTCAATCTTTTTTGAAAAATAAAGAATATTGTAGAACCTTTGAATGTTATCATAAGATGAACGGTTGATGACAAACCCAGTTTGGTCCATGGCTACCAGTCCAGGTATAAGGGGTGCCAATCTATTTGCAATAGTTTTTGCCAGAATTTTGTAATCAGTATTTAATAGCGAAATTGGTCTGTAGGAACCACAAAGATTGGCCTCCTTCCCTGGAACAGGATGATTAATGCTTGTTCTAACGAATCAGGCAGTTTCCCATTATAAAGAGTCTCCTTATACATATCTAACAAGGGGGGAAGGAGCCTAGGCAGAAACTTCACATCAAAATCAGTGGAGAATCCATCCTGCCCAGGAGCCTTATGTCCAATCCACAGTCTATAGTCCAAACGCAGAGTCCTAAGAGGCTCTCACGCTTGTCAACAGCCAAACCGCTGGCTGCTCCAGCGCCACAGAATATGCCCCGAACTCAGAAGTATTCGGGATGATATTGTCGCAGATACGTCTCAGCTGGGTTTGGAGAAGTGAAGGATCGGCATCCTCCGGGCAGATCCATTCGCAGCGTTGCTGGGTAGAGCAGGCTGCATTTTATATCACATCTCCGCAGCATTCTCTTCGGGTCTGTGCATGCTTTCCGCTGCTTGTACAGCGCTGTGGACACATCTCTGAAGATCATGATGGTGGAGTTCCCATACTCCAGTTTCTTTTGCTCTCGGGCAGCGGCAAGAAGGGCTCGTGGTCTGTCCTGCTCAGCTGGTCGCGGTTGCAGGGTGCGGTGGCATCTTTCAATTTCAAAGAACATATTTATTTTCAGGATCTTTGTTAGCCACTCCTGGGGGGAAGCCCACCAAACGTAGATTATTTCGCCTGGCTCTATTTTCCATGTCATCCAGTTTTCCTCGGAGCTCTTCCATTGTGGCATTAGTCTCTTTTTTGTAGTCGGCAATGTCTGCGTGTAAATTCACGACAGTCGCTTCGTATTCCGTCTGTTTAGCTGACAGATCCGCCAGCTTTTTATTAATAACTGAATGCTCACTGTGTATTTTCTCCACCACCTTATTTATTCTGCTCAAACAGTCCTCAACCATGTCATGTATCTTTGAGAAGCCCTTCTCCATTTCCGAAAGAAACCAAGCAGGTGGAGTGTCCTCGGGCTGTGATTGCGCCGCGTTCTCCCCAGGTGTGCCATCATTTACCTGGGTCAGCTTTGAGCCTTTTCTGGTGTTCATTCCAGGGTTTTAAGATGAATAAATGTCAAACACTAGTTTAGAACAGCTGTAAGGTGGTATATCTCGAAGTTGGAGTTTTGTATTCTCGGTAAGAGGGATTTATACAATCAATGGAGCAGAGCGAGTCGCGACATGACTGCTGCCTATGCCACCATCTTGCTCTGGACTTCTTTTCTTGCTTGAAGACGTTTCACCCCTCATCCAAGAGGCTTCTTCAGTTCTGAGACTAATGCCAGAAACCCAGGTATTTAAACCCAAAGTGGGTGGTCCTGTGATTGGTTTCTAGTGAAACCGAAGTCACATGATCACATCCCCGAGACTCAAGTCACATGACCACACCCCCGAAACTGGAAGGGGTTATGTGACTAGGAGTCACATGTCTCCAGGTGTGTATGCGGTTTAAACTTCCTGGGGAGAGCTCCCAAGACAGCATTGTAGGTGGCAGATAGATTGTGTGAGGCCACCACCTCTGTTTAAAGAAGGTTTCTCTAAGTGGACAACATAGATGGCTTCCTTCACCCCTCTCTCAAACCATCTGTCCTCCCTGTCTAAAACAAGGACATTGGAGTCCTCAAAAGAGTGACCTTCCTCCTTCAGATGCAGATGTACAGCTGAGTCCTGTCCCGGTGAGGTGGCTCTTCTGTGTTGTGCCATGCGTCGGTGGAGGGGCTGTTTGGTTTCCCCTATGTAGAGGTCTGAGCACTCATCGCTGCATTGGACTGCATACACAACATTACTGAGTTTGTGCCTGGGTGTTTTATCCTTGGGGTGGACCAGTCTCTGTCTTAGGGTCTGGCCCGGTTTGAAATTGCGGATATTATGCTTGTGGAAGATCCTCCTGAATTTCTCAGAGAGACCTGCCACGTATGGAATGACAATGTTCTTCCTATTTTCCTTTTTCGCCTCAGGTGTTCCTTTGTGGCGTCTCTTTGATGATTTGATAAAGGTCCACTTCAGGTAACCACAGGTTTGGAGCGCTGTCTTGACGTGTGTTAGTTCCTTCTGTTTGCCATCTGCACTCGAGGGAACCTCCTGGGCAGGGCCGCCCCTGCCTACACGCAGAACACGCACACTGCGTAGGGCCCCGCGATCCAATAGGGGCCCCGTTTTGCACAAAGGATGCCCCTATGCACAGCCGTGGGGCGCGCTACTAGATCAGCTGTCAGCGCGTGGCAGGAGAAGAGGGAGAAGAGATCTTTTTTTTTGTAATCTGACACCGCACGCGCCGTCACGCGTCGATCTGACCAATCACTGGTCAGATGCATGCGCTGCAGGCACTTGTCAAGCAGCTGCAGGTGAAGACGGTGAAGACGTGATCATGGCCTCAAAAAGAACCTGTGAGCAAGCAAGAGGGGGAAAAAAAGCAAAACAAGAGGAAACTCGTGCTTCTCTCGAAGGTGGGTATTTGTTGAAGTTAGTGCTGGGCCGTATTAACTGCGCTGTTAACGCTGCTAATGGTGTCAACGCCAGCACTAGTAAAAATGTAAAACTTTGTGGCATAAGCAAGCACTAAACCTCCATGCTCAGCTCAGCACAGCTGCTGCTGCTGCTACTCTAGATGTGGACTAGATGTGGACTGTGGACTGTGGTCTGGAGATGAAAGTCATTTTCCAGCGGCCCTTACCATTTATTAAATGTCTTGTTAACACTGTTGTGTGCATATGCATTCACCTCTGTTGAAAGGCAGTGGTAAATTTATCAGTTGTTGGTCGTATTTTCGGCTTAAGTTTATAATCTATTTTATCACCACACGAGGATCTGCTGGTGAATTTAATCTATGACAGGCAGCTTTGGAGGAGATATTAGAGATAAATATTGATAGAAATGAGTGTATTTGATAGGCTACTTTGGTTGACAGAAGGAACTAAATTTGAAGCTACATTTTGAAATATCAGTCTCTTTGGAAGGCTACTGAATTAGTATGTTTTATTAGGATTGTAGTTGTAGCCTATATAATAATAATAATAATAATGATGATAATAATGACAATAATAGTAATAATAGATCGCAATAGCAATAGTTTTTTTTTAATTAATATTAGTATAAGTATAGAACTGTATAATGCAAACTACAACTGTACTCAGTAATGTTGTGTATGCAGTCCAATGCAGCGATGAGTGCTCAGACCTCTACATAGGGGAAACCAAACAGCCCCTCCACCGACGCATGGCACAACATAGAAGAGCCACTCAGCTGTACATCTGCATCTGAAGGAGGAAGGTCACTCTTTTGAGGACTCCAATGTCCTTGTTTTGGACAGGGAGGACAGATGGTTTGAGAGAGGAGTGAAGGAAGCCACCTATGTCCACTTAGAGAAACCTTCTTTAAACAGAGGTGGTGGCCTCAGACACAATCTATCTGCCACCTACAATGCTGTCTTGGGAGCTCTCCCCAGGAAGTTATGACCCCATACACACCTGGAGACATGTGACTCCTAGTCACATAACCCCCTCCAGTTTCGGGGGTGTGGTCATGTGACTCGAGTCTCGGGGATGTGGTCATGTGACTTTGGTTTCACTAGAAACCAATCACAGGACCACCCACTTTGGGTTTAAATACCTGGGTTTCTGGCATTATGGTGCATTTCCACTAGCACAGCTCGGCTCGGTTGTGTTTCCATTACAACTGAGTATCACTTGGTGCCTCCTCAACGTGGGCGGGGTCGTCGTAACACGGCTGCGCTAAACCGCCGTGACGTCATTTACACGGCGCCAAGCAACGTACAAATCCGGAAGACCAGAACAACAACAACAACATCAGAGGAGGACAGCATGGAGGACATCGAGGCAATCGTGTTGCTGCTCACCCTGTGGCTTCTTGTCGCACAGAAGGCAAGAGAAGAGAGCCAGAGAAGACTCCGGGCCGCGAGACAAAACACTATTGAAAAGTACCGGAGAGTTTGAGTCTTGTTTTTATTTACATTGTAGTCGGTCGTCGCGCGGTTATGACGCTTCCAGTGACGACACTCATCGGCCAATCAGTGGAAGGCAGTCGGCTGACGTCACGTTTTAGTAACGCTTCGGCTCACTTGGAACCAGGGCTGAGGTGATACCAAAAGTGTACCTGGTTGCAGGTACTGCGTGCTAGTGGAAACACGCAAATAGCGCGCCGAGCCGAAGCGCGCTAGTGGAAACGCACCATTAGTCTCAGAACTTAAGAAGCCTCTTGGATGAGGGGTGAAACGTCTTCAAGCAAGAAAAGAAGTCCAGTTGCTTTTTACTACAACTCCACAATAATTTACAGTGGGCTAATCTCCGCACACATAGATGGCAAGAGTAGTTATTTGAAACCATCAACGAACACCAACATAGGGCCTAGTTCATCAAAGATTGTTTTCTTTGCTCTACATTATTTCTATTGCATGCTTCCACCCTATAGAAAACTATAAGAGAGCAGGCTGGACTCGAACCCATGCCGCTCCGGTAAAAACTACAATGGCTATTTATTGTGGCTGCTCTACCAGGTGAGGTAATACAATTACCTACATATCCTAATAAAAAGTACCATACGGTAGTACGCCACACAAAGAATAATCGGTTCAAGTTTACGTTTTTAATGGTCCCATGAAAAACAATGACAACTGGACATATTCACAAATTCATAACCAGACCCAGACAGGACGTGAAAGGTGGACATGTCTGGCCACAAGAGAACTCTTGGTCACCCTAAGTTAAAACTGAATTTTAAAATGCACCAATTTACCTGGGTTCTTCATGGTTTAATGAAAATACATTATTAGGTGTTGATTAAAAGGGTAATGAAAACACACAAAATAACAAAATTTAATTCTGTTAACTTTTATTCAACAATATCTGTCCTCCATTTCCCATTCACATACCCTCGTCGGTCAGAAATAGGCTACGTGTTTTGAACATTAACTCAGAACCCACATCTGGCATCGTAGTGCAGCCTCCACTAATTACTTCTCCCGGACTGGACTGAACAATATCGAAACAAATACTGCTAACCATCGTTAGCGTAGCTAATTTAAAAATTACAACAGCTCACCCATATAGGCTTGGTAATTTAATAAATAATAAAATAAATAAATTTATCCGACGGCTACTAAAAACAGTAACACAATCCATGCATTCATGTTGTCATGGAGGAATCAAATGCAACTGACAAAAATACCGGACTCCTTTAGGGGACGCAAAAAAAGTTTGTTATTTCCTGTCCTGACAGGAGGCAGCCTGAGAGTGGAGCCTGCAACGGAAGTAGCGTGACAGTGGAGGTCTGCAGCCAGACCCCTCTCATTTTTTTTGCTGATTTTAGCCTTGTTGATTTGAAGTGAGTTATTACAGTTAAATAAGTAGTATCTTTAAATAAGACCAAAGTCTTTACCAGTTTAAGGTCTGAAATGTATTTTCTGTGTGTACATACATTTACCAAAATGCCTTTCCTTTTCTGCACAGCTCCTCTCAGCAATGGTAGTGGTGGTGCTGGAGAGACTGGTAAGCATCTTAGTTGTATGAACAATGTCACTCCAAAAATGCCTGTCAGTGATATAGAATACATTGAAAATAGATAATTTGACAGATTCTTAAGTAGAGAAAGTAACACATCTGTTTACTTTTCTTCAGCATAATGGTCCAGGCAACAGGAACTCAAGCTAGAGGAATCATCACCTCAAAAAATGGGATGATCTGATCTGAAGTTTCTGCAAATACCAACCAATCTACCAGATTGACAGTGGGTAGACAATAAAAAGGGAAAGTAAATTGATGGACAACAGTGAAAAGGGAAAAAAAAAATGTAAATAAGCAAGTTGTCCACTGGATTTTTAGAGGGTTTTGAAACTACTGTCAGTCTGTCAACATTTAGGCTTGACATGATAACTTACTGATATAGGGATGGGTTTTAACTTCAGAAGAATAATTGACGGTTGCATTATGTTGCTTAAAGTATTAAACGTTTTTCAACCTTGGGGGGAGGGGTTGGGTTAGTTAAAAGAGGAAGATTGTGTCAAGGGCTCAAAGTCCTGGTAATATACATGTATCTCGACTGAGGCCTTAATAAAGCAGATGAAGATAAATAGAAGAGAAGACATGCAATCAGGGAGGATGACCTAATGCCTTTATTGTGATCTATTAAGTACAAGATATACTGAGTGATGGGTTACATGGTGAATTAAGGTTTTAATCTCAACTGTGATTTTTTTCTTGATATATTTTTTGTTGTCTCATTTATCGATTACCTTTGATAAGAATGCTCTTGGAATCTCATGTACTGTAAGTAACATTTATTTGTATAGCACTTCTCAGAGAGAACTCACAAAGTGCTTTACGGGGTTAAAATACCCTGTCAAAAATGTAAGGTTGGTTTATGAAACTTGACACTTAATCTTTTTTCTTTCTTTTTTTTATAAACAAATTTTCTATCTTTTGCTAAAAAGAAAAAAAAATCACTTTGCATTAGTCTATTTGTGTAAGCTATATCAGTGTGTGACATAAAATGTGTTGGTTTTACGTAAAAAGTTGAAAATAAATGGAATCTAATAGAATCAAGGCAATAACTTTTTGTGGACCAAAAACAGTTAAGGAGTGATGGTGTCATCTGTTTTTTATAAAAATGTGTGTGATTTCATGCCTATGCAAATTAAATAAAGGATGTAAATGATTTCTGGAACCATAAATTGAAGCTGTGTGTTTAATGAGCTGTATTTTAGAGGTTTGAGGTGTTTTTGTGAAGGGAAAGCAATCACTTGATCTATTGAGTCAGTCAGTATTGAGTAACCTGCTCAAAGTCACGGCTGTTTACCAGTTTGTTCACCACAGTCTGACTTGTCATGCAGGTCGTCCACTGGGTCCCTACACTGAACATTCACTGTTCGCTAACACTGTAAAAAAAAAAAAAACTGAAACTGATGAGGAAGAATCATGGCTCTAATACATCCATGGGAAGAATCATTGGTGTTGTTCATGTGAGTTTTACAAAAAGAAAATTTTGATCAGGGTTAAAAATAATGAATTATACGGACTGTTATATGTATATACTGTATATGTTTCGTATACTCTATATCTTTCAGACCTGTTTCCCTGCTGGGCTGCAAGTAGCTGGCAGAGGTGGGAGTTGGAAGTCCAAGTAGAGTCTCAAGTCTTGAGTAGAGTATCAAGTCTTTGCTCAAGTCCAAGTCCTAAGATTTTTGTTTCGAGTCCCAAACAAATCGATTATAATTAATGATACGTAAAGGTCATGACCACGCCTCAATTGTTAAGTTATATTTTATTGTTAAAGCAGAAGTAAGTGATCCGGTCGTTTTGGCTAATGCTGCGTTCCAGGTAGGCTTTTGAAACCGTAAATTACGGCTTCAAGTCACGACTTAGCGTTCCAGGCAACCCGTAAATCGTGTTTTACCGACCTGTTGCCTGTGAAAGTGCACTATAACGGCCACTCGTAACTTCCGACCCGTGAATAATACATCCATGGTGAACTCGTACCAGATCGAACTGGTACGACTTCACAGGTCAGAAAAACATGAGTTACGGGCTGCCTTGAACGCACCATAATAAAAATAAACAGATGAATAAGTGGCAGAACATTAAAGCAGAAGTAAGCGATATTTTTGTGTTAATATGGTTTTAAATAGTTATATCTTCCGACAGCAATCACTTACATAGAGTGTTTCGACCGAAACACGGGTTTGTCAGTCACTCTGCTCTGAGCCGAGGAGAAAACTTTTCTTGTATCCTACAATTTTTATCCAATGAGGAGAGAGAACGGCATGAAGGGCTGTGTGTGCAGCCAAGGGATGCGCGTGAATGTGGTGACGTAGGACGAGGACCAATAGATCCATGACGAGGGCGGGGGCTGCTAACTCCATCGGCTGACAAGACGTTAATATTCTATTGTGATATGCTTTGTATGCCTTCTCATGCCGTTCTATATAGAAGATCTCTGGCTGGCTGCTACAGTATAACATTGATGTGACACTTTTTAAAATATTTTAATATTTGTGCTTGCTGCATGTGACTTGACTTGAATTTCAAGTCAAGAGGGTTAAGTCCAAGTATAGAGTCTCAAGTCTTTGGCATCAAGTCCCAAGCTCTTCCAAGTCTTTTTTTGATTTGATCAAGCAAGTCTTAAGTCATCAAAATCGGGACTCGAGTCCAAGTCAAGTCTCAAGTCCCAAATCCAAGTCCCCACCTCTGGTAGCTGGTAGTCGGTAAGGGGATAGTTCAACATACCAGATATTTTTAACTTACATTTACTCAGTTTGTGTTTTTATGGATTTAATAAAGTGTTTGAAACATATAAAAACAGTCCATATCACACCCACATCTAAACAATATAAAAATTTAAAACAGGGCCTCATATCAGCCTCCTTTGTTTCCCTGCATGTCAGCATGGAGAGAGGTGCACACCTGCCTCACTCCCCCGGCCGAACCAACAGACACACAACACTTGTTCATACAGCTAGACCTATTTCTACCCGCCTCTTAAATTTTGCACCTCCCCTCTCCTACTCGGTGCCACCTGCCACATAGATAGCCTATGAAAAATTGAAGATTCACCAAAAACAAAAACAACAAAGAAGTGAGTAAAGAACCTCCAAGCTCAAAAAGACAACATGGAGTTTGTTCTTACCACTGAACCACACTGTAGATCAGGGGTCGGCAACCTTTGTGACATGGACTGCCAGTTTGAAATTTTCTTGTCAACGTCTGCCACTACAATAAAACAATGTGACACAAAATACAAGAACAACATTATAGCTGCTGCGCAGCAATGGGTCGGGTCCGGGCTGCTTTTGGGCAAATTTAGGCAATTCTGAGCAACAAACAGAAGAATAGGAAGACAGGACAGTTGTCCTTATAATGTTCAATTTGCATCAGTTGAGGATTGATCCCACAACCTCGGGAACCAAAGACCATTGTCTATCACACTAAGCTAATTGACAAGTGGCATTCAATAGTGGCTTCACAAATTGAGTAAGCCATTCACTGTCGTGTAGGCAGATTTGAAACCACAGTAAAAAGAAAAATCAGTTTTTGAGGTAAAATAATGATATGTATTTGTCAAACATCTACTATGAGTCTAAGATGTTAGGAGCCTTCGCACATGGTCCAGTCCAAGCTATTTGGATTTTTAAATTTAGAGGCTTGCTGTGATGCCACCATTAGGACAGTTGTCTTGTGTTTCGTGTTGAGGACTGACATTTTGATCTGTCATCATCATCATCATCACCCTTGCTGGGTCTTGAACCCACAGCCTCTGACACCAAGAACCAGCTCCTAACTCGCTGAGCTAATTGGCTGGTAGTGAAATCTGCTGTGTAGCTTCATTTATCCACTCAGGTGAGCCAGTGCCCGGGCAGCTGTTGTGATGAAATGGTCAAAATTTCAGAAATTCAGTCATCTAAACAAAAATCTGATAAAACATAAATTGCATCTTGACAGCATGGAAATGTTGGTGATTTGTTTTTAATGATAAGTGTTTTGCTTCATAAGAGAAAATGTGATGTTTATAAATTCCAGTCTCACATTGACTGCAGTTGTTCCCATGAGAGCAGAATTCAAAATGTTCTCAAAAATTCAGTTTTTGAGATAAAATTCTGATATTTGCCAAACTTCATCAACCATGACTCCAGAATATTGTCTTTTTTTTCAGGAAAATTGAAAATGTATTTATCAAGAATTTGATGGTATATGCAGTGTTGGTAATAACGGCGTTAGAGTATAACGGCGTTACTAACGGCGTTATATTTTTCAGTAACGAGTAATCTAATTAATTACTTTTCCCATCGTTACAACGCCGTTGCCGTTACTGAGAATGTGAAGTGGCGCGTTACTACAGTTCGGTTGAATGAAACGCAAGGTGGTTTCGACCACACATCAGCTGCCTCAGGTCAGGGCATGACGGCGAGCTAAAGGTAACGCAGCTAACGCAGCATCCGAGACCCATCAGCTGTGCGCCAGTGCAGCCTGCAGCCCCTGGGACACAGCTCGAGAGTCACAGCGAGACACAAGCACCCACTCCACCCGAGCAGCAGCAGCGGTATGAATCCGACAGACAGACGGACTCCAATTGACGCCTGAAACGCTAAACACAGAGCAATCGCTCTGGGTAAACACAGCTGATCGATCGAAAAAAAAAAAAAAAAAAAAAAAGACCGCTGGAGTGAATTTACCTACTTTCCGTCAGGTTCTTGAATGTAACTCGGTCAAGATGCAGCATGATGATGATGGTAAAATTTACAGATATAAATACGCGTTTTTTCATCAGCATCAGTCTACAGAAATGACGGATAGAGGGGAAAAGGCTTTATGCACAGCTCCATTGCTCCACTGCTCCTGATTCCAGGTGTCTGACCATTGTTGTGACTACTGAGGTCAGAGTCACAGACACACCTGGATTAATCAGTTTGTCCAATAATGAAAGACAGGAAATAAAGGAGCTGGTTTAAGTTCAGGAAGTAAGTGGAGCTGTGCATAAAGCCCATTCCATCAACCTTTATTTAGTGGGAGCATTGGAAAAAAATCAGATTTTTGTTTAGATGACTGAATTTCTGACTTTTGACCATTTCATCACAACAGCTGCCCGGGCACTGGCTCACCTGAGTGGATAAATGAAGCTACACAGCAGGTCTCACTACCAGCTAATTAGCTCAGCGAGTTAGGAGCTGGTTCTTGGTGTCAGAGATTGTGAGTTCGAGACCCAGCGAGGGTGATGATGATGATGATGACATTTCGAAATGGCAGATGTCCTCAAGCTATTTTGCTGTCTAAATGCAATTTATGTATTAACAGATTTTTGTTTAGATAACAGAAATCTCATCTGATGTGCTCAAAACAGCAGACACACTTACAGAATTGTCTCTATGAGCCTAATTGTCCAGCTAGACCCGCTCCAGTGGCTCATCCACTTCAATAGAAAAGTAGGAGCTGATTTTTTTAGAAAAGCAGAAATGCCCCCCTTTTCTACCTTGCGACCCTGAGAAAGGTTTTTGCCCTACAAACATTTAATGCACATCAATGTGCTCAGGAAGGTCTCCTTGCCCCAGTAGTCACATGGCCACATTCTGATCAGAGGTACGGTTCTCTTTTTCTGGGCTGTTTTCAGAAGCTGCACTGAGCTCAAATCTCTCTGCTCTGCTCTGCTCTGTGTGCAGTTGGTCCAGCTGTTGGGGCCAGCTCGTTATCAAAGTCTATAAATAGAACAAGTGCAGGTGCAGCCTGGCCGCTCGTAAAGATGTTTTTAAACACAGCCCCACACGATAAACCAGACTGACAGAGGATGTCCACGCACAAACACAGGTATCACACTCACACACAGACACACACAGACACTCACACACAGTCACACATGCACGCATACACAAACAAACAATTCCATTCCATTCTTCATTCTTCCATTCTTAGATAATAATTTAAAATATTTTTTAAATGCAGCCAGGGAGCTCTCTGCTCTGCAGCAGGAGAAGGAGCTCAACTTTGTAACTTGCTGTTAAGTGCTTTTTAATTCATTTTAATTCACCAAAAAATAGTCACAGGTCACAAAAAAGTCCTCTTCTTGCTTGGTGTGGCTAATTTCTGCACTTTCCTTACTTTTTTTTTAAGCATCATTGAAAAATCTCACATTCATCAAAGTCTCAACCTCTTTTGCACAACACCACTGTAGTGTAGGGGTTAGGTTGGCCGTTTGCCAACCCCAAGGTCACTGGTTCGAATCCAAGGGAAGAACTCTTGTTATGTTATGTTGAATTCTGCTCTCCTCCACCGCCTTCAATTGGTTACAGGTGTTTGTTATCTGCTTGATTACTCATACCAGTTTGCAGCACATCATCACATTACAATGAATGACAACAGTCTTGAAAGCAGTGTGCTCTCTGTAGCCGAGTGGCAGAGTGAAGGCTTTATGATCATAAGGTCATAGGTTCGATTCCTGCCTCAGGCATTTCACATCATTGCTTGAGTTTTGATTAATTTATACTAATTACTCTTTATTTTAAACATCATTGAAAAATCTCACATTCATCAAAGTCTCAACCTCTCTTCTTCACAACTCCACTGTAGTGTAGGGGGTAGGGTGGCCGTTCGCCAACCCCAAGGTCACTGGTTCGAATCCAAGTGAAGAACTCTTGTTATGTTATGTTGAATTCTGCTCTCCTCCACCGCCTTCAATTGGTTACAGGTGTTTGTTATCTGCTTGATTACTCATACCAGTTTGCAGCACATCATCACATTACAATGAATGACAACAGTCTTGAAAGCAGTGTGCTCTCTGTAGCCGAGTGGCAGAGTGAAGGCTTTATGATCATAAGGTCATAGGTTCGATTCCTGCCTCAGGCATTTCACATCATTGCTTGAGTTTTGATTCCAATTATTCAGCTGTCATTGGACAGTCTTTGATTCCTCATAGTATAAAGCTCATTGTAACTCAGGTTCTCTGTGGCCGTATGGTTAGTGTGTTAGGTTACCACTCATGGAGTTGTGGGTTCAATTCCTTCCATGGACATGTTTCTTGTATGCCATTCCGCATGTCTTTGTCAATTTATTCTGCTAATTCAGCATGGTTCAGCATTGGGTTTCAGCATTCACACGCATGTTCCGTTAGGAAATGCTGTTTCTAGTTAGTGTGACTGCTGAAGCAGTCACACTATTGTTCTTCTGTTTGGCCATTTTCTTCCGCCTTTTTACGGTCTTCTTCTAGTCCTTCATACTTTGTGCTATTTCAACAATTCATATATCAAAACGTGCAGCTTTTTTTGAACTTTATCGGCATTACTTTTCTCTTTTTAACTATTTATACTTTTTAAAATATTTAACTTTTTCACAGAAAATCTCACATTCATCAAAGTCTCAACCTCTCTTCTCCACAACTCCACTGTAGTGTAGGGGTTAGGGTGGATGCTTGCCAACCCTAAGGTCACTGGTTCGAATCTAAGGGAAGAATTCTTGTTATGTTATGTTGAATTCTGCTCTCCTCCCCCGCCTTCAATTGGTTACAGGTGTTTGTTATCTCCTTGATTACTCATACCAGTTTGCAGCACATCATCACATTACAATGAATGACAACAGTCTTGAAAGCATTGTGCTCTCTGTAGCCGAGTGGCAGAGTAAAGGTTTAGTGATCGTATGGTCATGGGTTCGATTCCTGCCTCAGTCTTTTCACTTCATTGCTTGACTTTTGATTCCAATTATTCAGCTGTCATTGGACAGTCTTTGATTCCTCATAGTATAAAGCTCATTGTAACTCAGGTTCTCTGTGGCCATATGGTTAGTGCTCAGCCTGAAATTCACAGACATTTTCATTCTAAGTCATTCAAGCTTGACTCTCAAGCTTTCTTGATGTTGACAGTGTGCAGATCATTAACAGACAACAGTCTCTGCAACTGTGTGTGCACTGTGGCCTAGAGGCAGAGTGGAAGTCTAATGACCATGAGGATGTGGGTTCGATTCTGACCTTGGTCAAACATTTGTATGGTGATCACAGCTTGCACTATTTGCTAATTCTGCAACAGCGTTCAGTTGCTATCAGCAGTCACACCATTTCCATTCTTGGAAATGCTTTTTCTAGTTAGTGTGACTGCTGAAGCAGTCACACTATTGTTCTTCTGTTTGGCCATTTTCTTCCGCCTTTTTACGGTCTTCTTCTAGTCCTTCATACTTTGTGCTATTTCAACAATTCATATATCAAAACGTGCAGCTTTTTTTGAACTTTATCGGCATTACTTTTCTCTTTTTAACTATTTATACTTTTTCAAATATTTAACTTTTTCACAAAAAATCTCACATTCATCAAAGTCTCAACCTCTCTTCTTCACAACTCCACTGTAGTGTAGGGGTTAGGGTAACTGCTTGCCAACCCTAAGGTCACTGGTTCGAATCCAAGGGAAGAACTCTTGTTATGTTATGTTGAATTCTGCTCTCCTCCCCCGCCTTCAATTGGTTACAGGTGTTTGTTATCTCCTTGATTACTCATACCAGTTTGCAGCACATCATCACATTACAATGAATGACAACAGTTTTGAAAGCAGTGTGCTCTCTGTAGCCGAGTGGCAGAGTAAAGGTTTAGTGATCATATGGTCATGGGTTCGATTCCTGCCTCAGTCTTTTCACTTCATTGCTTGACTTTTGATTCCAATTATTCAGCTGTCATTGGACAGTCTTTGATTCCTCATAGTATAAAGCTCATTGTAACTCAGGTTCTCTGTGGCCATATGGTTAGTGCTCAGCCTGAAATTCACAGACATTTTCATTCTAAGTCATTCAAGCTTGACTCTCAAGCTTTCTTGATGTTGACAGTGTGCAGATCATTAACAGACAACAGTCTCTGCAACTGTGTGTGCACTGTGGCCTAGAGGCAGAGTGGAAGTCTAATGACCATGAGGTTGTGGGTTCGATTCTGACCTTGGTCAAACATTTGTATGGTGATCACAGCTTGCGCTATTTGCTAATTCTGCAACAGCGTTCAGTTGCTTTCAGCAGTCACACCATTTCCATTCTTGGAAATGCTTTTTCTAGTTCTAGTTAGTGTGACTGCTGAAGCAGTCACACTATTGTTCTTCTGTTTGGCCATTTTCTTCCGCCTTTTTACGGTCTTCTTCTAGTCCTTCATACTTTGTGCTATTTCAACAATTCATATATCAAAACGTGCAGCTTTTTTTGAACTTTATCGGCATTACTTTTCTCTTTTTAACTATTTATACTTTTTCAAATATTTAACTTTTTCTGATTTTTTTCAGCTTTATAATGTGTGTGTGTTGCGTCTAACGAGCAGAGCCAGAGTGGTGTCAGAGTGGAGAGAGGCAAAAAAACATTCTAGAGTTTTTCTGGCTAAACTGTCAGCACGGCCACAAATTAAACTCTAGACAAATTATTTTCTCCAGTTTTGTAGCCACACTTGTCTTCTGGCTAAAATTCTGGTCAAAAATGCAAAGAGACTTAGATAATAATTTAAAATATTTTTTAAATGCAGCCAGGGAGCTCTCTGCTCCCATTCAGCTCAATGCATTTTTTTCACATCAGCAGGAGAAGGAGCTCAACTTTGTAACTTGCTGTTAAGTGCTTTTTAATTCATTTTAATTCACCAAAAAATAGTCACAGGTCACAAAAAAGTCCTCTCCTTACTTGGTGTGGCTAATGTATACTCATTTATTTTTATTTTAAGCATCATTGAAAAATCTCACATTCATCAAAGTCTCAACCTCTCTTCTTCACAACTACACTGTAGTGTAGGGGTTAGGGTGGATGCTTGCCAACCCTAAGGTCACTGGTTCGAATCCAAGGGAAGAACTCTTGTTATGTTATGTTGAATTCTGCTCTCCTCCCCCGCCTTCAATTGGTTACAGGTGTTTGTTATCTCCTTGATTACTCATACCAGTTTGCAGCACATCATCACATTACAATGAATGACAACAGTCTTCAAAGCAGTGTGCTCTCTGTAGCCGAGTGGCAGAGTAAAGGTTTAGTGATCATATGGTCATGGGTTCGATTCCTGCCTCAGTCTTTTCACATCATTGCTTGACTTTTGATTCCAATTATTCAGCTGTCATTGGACAGTCTTTGATTCCTCATAGTATAAAGCTCATTGTAACTCAGGTTCTCTATGGCCATATGGTTAGTGTGTTAGGTGTTGTGCTATTTCAACAATTCATATATCAAAACGTGCAGCTTTTTTTTAACTTTATCGGCATTACTTTTCTCTTTTTAACTATTTATACTTTTTAAAATATTTAACTTTTTCTGCAAATTAAACTCTAGACAAATTATTTTCTCCAGTTTTGTAGCCACACTTGTCTTCTGGCTAAAATTCTGGTCAAAAATGCAAAGAGACTTAGATAATAATTTAAAATATTTTTTAAATGCAGCCAGGGAGCTCTCTGCTCTCATTCAGCCCAATGCTGAGAGTTGTCCACAACTCTGTCTGTAGTCCAGTTTGTAAGGTGGCCGCTTACCAACCCCAAGGTCACTAGTTCGAATCCAGGCTGAGCAATCTTGTTATGTGATGTTGAATTCTGCTCCCCTCCCCCACCCTCAATTGGTTACAGGTGTTCGTTAAGAGACGCATTAATTGCTTCTGCCACCGTTTGCAGCACATCATCACATTACAATGGCAACATGCTGATGTCTGTGCTCTCTGTGGCGAAGTGGCAGAGTAAAGGTTTATTGATCATGAGGTCATGGGTTTGATTCCTTACTTTTTTTTTTAAGCAGAAGCCAGTGATCCTCTTATCAAAGGTTTTCTTTACCCCTCACATACAGTCTCTGTCTGTAGCCTAGTGGTTAGCTTGCTGGTCTGGAGACCTGAAGGTTGCTGGTTCAAATCTTGCCTCAACAACAATTATAGTGAATTATTTTCCCAGTTGTCCTCTGTTGACTTCTGATAACTTGCTTCATGTTGAAACTGCTGCTCTCAGCCTGAAATTCACAGAAATTTTCATTCTAAGTCATTCAAGCTTGACTCTCAAGCTTTCTTGATGTTGACAGTGTGCAGATCATTAACAGACAACAGTCTCTGCAACTGTGTGTGCACCGTGGCCTAGAGGCAGAGTGGAAGTCTAATGACCATGAGGTTGTGGGTTCGATTCCGACCTTGGTCAAACATTTGTATGGTGATCACTGCTTGCACTATTTGCTAATTCTGCAACAGCGTTCAGTTGCTATCAGCAGTCACACCATTTCCATTCTTAGAAATGCTTTTTCTAGTTATTTTTCCACTTCCGGCCGACTTTCGGTTCGCATCTAGTCCTGCAACTCTTCGAGACATATTATATATCAAAACGTGCGGCTTGATCGGGATCGCTGTGCTATTACTTTTCTCAACAGTGTACGAATTTTTCGCGACGTAAGTCGCGATTTACTGCGCAAAATTTTTGCATGTAAGTCAATGGGACGGGCGGAAAAAAAAGACCAATCATTGGAGTTTAACAAATGTCTACTGCTCAGGCATACTTTCACCTAGAGACTCCATTTAAACTTTAAACAGTAGACACAAGTCTTGTGTATTGTCGTATTACTCCACGTTTTGATAGGTCATATAGTTTTTGATCAATCCCTGATCAATGACCATGATCATTTTTGGAGAAATTATGAGATTATAATGGGTGTGTATTGGACAGAATGTTCGTGTCAGAGTGCGTGACATCATCGGTTAGAGTGGGAGAGAGTGAAGAAACATTCTGTATTTTTTCTGGATAAACTGTCAGCACGGCCACAATTTACACTCTACAGACATAATTTTTTCAGAATTTGTAAGACAAACTTGTTATCTCTCATGTCATGTGCTCAAAATATCAGAGAGACTTACAGAATTGACAGAATCAGCCTCTGAGTGCGGCCACGTCTGTCTCTGCTCCTCATTGAGTCCAATACAAATATTTTCTGAGAGAAGCAGAACGGCCTGATGTTTTAAAACTGCCAGCGTCGCCAAAATATTTACTGTAGAAACACCAAATCGTACCGAAATTTTCAGTAAGTCCTTAGAGCAACGTTGATCTGTGTTTTGTTCTGATAGGAGTTACCGTTTTCTCATGCTAGGCCTAATTGTGAGACCGGTGCAGAGGCAGAAAATGGCTCTTTTTCTCCACGTTTCTGTCTGTCTCAGCCTGCGGGGGCCCCTATCGCCGTGGTAACCTCTTTGATCCTCAGGCCAGAGCTCGTTAACTTCATAAACAATCCACCTGGCGCTCGTTTAAATGTTTATAAACACAGACACAGCTAAATCAGACTGACACAGGATGCAGCTACTAACTAACTATGTGTCAAGTCAGTCACACACACACACACACACAGACTCTAGAGCCAGCTTCATGTGATTACAGACACACACACACACACACACACACACACACACACACAGACTCTAGAGCCAGCTTCATGTGATTACAGTCACACACACACAAACACACACACACCTTCATGTGATTAAAACACAGTTAACGTGCAACAGAATTTAAACTTAAACCATGATTTAATCTGGTTTTAAAGTTAAACCTTGTTGGTGTCACACACACACACACACAAACACACACGCACACACACACACACACACACACACACACACAGTTAACCTAATGTGGTTACAGCTCCTCCATATCAGTGCTTATAGAAAGATGATCATGTGTCTGTCTGATCAGCTCTGTCTTGACCTTAAAGCAGATATCATCGGCACGGCCGTTTCGGCTAATGCTGTGTTCAAGGCAGGCTTTTGAAACCGTAAGTTACAGCTTCAAGTCACAACTACGACTTGGTAGCGTTCCAGGTAACCCGTAGCTCGTGTTTTTACCGTCCTGTTGTCTGTGAAAGTTCCCTATAACGGCCACTCGTAACTTCCGACCCGTGAACTCGTACCAGATCGAACTGGTATGACTTCACAGGAAGGAAAAACACAAAGTACGAGTTTCCTTGAACGCACCATGAGTTAGCAGCCCCCGCCCTTGTCAGGCATCAATTGGTCCTCGTGCTACGTCACCACATTCACGCGCATCCCTTGGCTGCACACACAGCCCTTCATGCCGTTCTCTCCCCTCATTGGATAACACTTGTATCCCACAAGGAAAATTTTCTCCTCGGGTTACAGCAGAGCAGAGTGACGGAGAGACTCGTGTTTAGGCTGAAATACTTCATGTAAGTGATTGCTGACGGAAAATAGGACTATTTAGGACTTATATTAACAAAAACATTCCACTGATATCTGCTTTAAGATCGTGGGTTTGATTCCCATGTTGACAGAGATGGCACAACCCGCAGTAGCTCCCGTGGCCCATTCAAAATTTCCCGAGAGGAAATTTTCTAGTTCTTCTTCTTCTTTCTTCTTCTTTAGGGTCTGGAATTCTTTCTTTCTTCTTCCGAGTGGGAAGTCATACTTCCCATGGGTGAAAACTCACCAAACTTTACAGAAATGTCCGGCCCCGTGCCAGATATCTTAAATTTAAAAACTTAAAAAAAAAAAAAACCTAGAAAATCAACAGTACATGCTACAGTGTTGAAACTTTCACCAAACTGTAGCCCCAATACTGCTGAAACTGTTGTCCACTTAAACTCATACAAATTATGAAGTCCATCACTCAAACTTGCTAGAGAGCATCTCCAGACTGCCCCCCCACCCCCGTCGGATAGTTCGACTCTGACCACCACCATGGTCTCCTGAAACCCTGTGAGAAACACTGAGATACACCAAAAAAGGTTTTCAGCTGTGGTTTTCAGGCTGCCTCCAGAGATGAGCAGCTCCTGCTGGTTTGTGTGCTCTCACTGCTCTGACATTTTTTCCAAAGACCCTGGTCATACTGTTTGAAGTAATTAGAGGGCCTCCGGTCTTTGTGGTGGTAGCCAGTGTTGTCCTGCAAAGTATTCTCCTCCACAGCAGGGTTGAAATTAAATTGATAAAGAAAAAAAGAGGTATAGTTGAGTGCACTTTCAGCAAATCTATAAATGAACAGGTTCAGTAGTTTGGCAAATCAAGGTTTTAAGTGTGTTTGTGTGTGTGTGTGTGTGTGTGTGTGTGTGTGTACACTAATATCCCTTTCCAGGCATTTACACCATAAATATCACAGCTCTAGGTTTCACGTGCTTCTTATCCATAATGGAGGGTGGGGGCCGTCACTTTGTCCCTCTGGCTCCTCAAAAGCTGATCTATCCTTCTGTGAGCTTTCACCTTCCTGCCTTCCTCCACCTCATCTCCTGACAGCTCTAAGTCTGACTTGCCTTTCACAATTCTGAGTAAAATTATCTCTGCCTCCTGAAGTATGGACATTTTTTTTGTTTGTTTTTTAAACAGACCTTAGTAAGACGTGCTGTCCCCTTCAAAGCACACTGAATTAAGGTTGTGTTTTGACAGTTAAAATTATTATACATTGCAGAAATCTTATTAAATTGAAGTTAAGGCACTCATATTGAAGAAACCACCTGATTATTATGAACAGAAACATGATATCTGCAACAACAAAAAAAAGATCTCTTAAATCCCTTACTGCCATAACATGTGGATGCTGTTATTCCCGTCATTTTGAAAGACAGTGCATGTGGTTTGTGTCACTCCCCGACAACTGTGACAGTGTTAATAAATATTTGTCTGTCCTGTGTGATTTCCAGAGAAACATTCCCTCACTTACATCTACACGGTCCTCTCCAAACCAGTCAGTCTCCCTGGTATCCATGAGTTCACAGCCATGGGTCTGATGGACGACAGGTTGATCGACTACTTTGACAGTGAACACCAGAAGAAAGTTTCCAAACAGCCATGGATGGAAGAGAAGCTTGAGGCTGATTACTGGGAGAAAGGCACACAGTCCCGCCAGAGCAAGCAGCAGTTTTTCAAAGTCAACATTAAAATCCTGATGGATCGAATGAGACAGAATGAAACAGGTAAGATGTGGGCAATGTGAGGGGCTGTTGATGATTCACTTGTAACTTTTGCTACATTTATTGAAACCAACATGGTTTTTATGAGATTTTGTAATGTGTCTTGTAGGTGACTTTACTTCAGTGTTTATCCAGAAAACCTCTGCAGCATCTTATACTGTGATGTGTATGTTTATGTGTTTGTCTTACTGTTCTGCCCCATAGACATCCATGTCCTTCAGTGGATGCACGGCTGTGAGGGCGACCTTCAGCCCAGCGGCAAGTTAAAGTTCGTTCGTGGCATGGACATGTACAGCTATGATGGAGACAACTTCGTGTCCTTCGATGTCACCAACTCTGTCTGGGTGGCTGCAACTAATGCAGCTCTGGAGACCACGAGAAAGTGGGACAATGTCCAGGTCCTGGCAGAATACACCAAAGGCTACCTGGAGAATGAGTGCATGGATTGGTTGAACAAGTTCATGACTTATGGAGCGGAACAGCTGAAGGCTGCCTGTAAGAAAGATGTGGCAACATTTTCCATCAGCAAACACTATAATTGATATTAAGTATTATTTTATGTAATCCATATCTTTTTAAAATGTAGAATCCATTTAGGAGCCAAAATCATAATCAAACTTGGGGGAACACCATATTCATAAACCGTGATCTTGAAAATGGTATTGGAAAATATGAATGTATAGAATAGTTGAAATAAAATAATAAATCAATCAGACTCTATTTATAGAGCAATGAAAATATAGCACAAAGTGCTTTACACCATAAAAGCAGACAAAACGAAGCAAAAATAAAACCCAAAGTCACGCAACTACACACACACACACACACACACACACACACACACACACACACACACACACATACACACACTCATTTATAGAGTTTGAAAGAAGGCAACTGAAGCGCTATCTTACTCTCAACAATTTGCCGTGAAGAAACACCAGGGACTGGCTAAAACCAAATAAATAAAATGAGCTAAAATTTAGCATAAGTGAAAGAACATGATAAAAATAACTAAAATTATAAAAATAGATAAATAAATAAAGACAAATTAAAAATAAATAAATAAATAAACAGTAAAATTTGAGAAATAAAAGGATAGGAAAACTAATAAAATAGTAAAACCTGGTAAGTAAAATCTAATCAAAAGCCAAGCTGAAAAGGTGTGTCTTAAGTTTATTCTTAAAAATATTCACATTCGCAACTGCTCTCAGGTCTTCAGGAAGGCTGTTCCACAGTCGTGAGCCGTAATAACAAAAGTTATAGTTGTAAGTTAACTTTAGGTTTTAACAAAAGGTCTCTATCTGAAGACCTGAGTTCTGGATGGCTCATAAGTTAAAAGCAAATCTGACAGATAAGAAGGACTAAGACCATTAAGAGCTTTAAAAACCAATAAAATAATCTTAAAATTGATTCTGAAGTACATGCAGGGACTTTAAAATGGGTGTAATGTGAGCTCTCTTGCTGGTCTTCATTAGCACACGTGCAGCTGAGTTTTGGAGTAGTTGTAATGGTGCGATATTCTTTTTAGGAAGATCAGAAAGAAGAGCATTGCAATAATCAATCCTACAGGTAAAATAAACAAATAAAATACTAAAGACACCATGCAAACAGGAACTCACCTAATGTTTTCTCCTTCCAGCTCCACCTGAGATCCACCTGTTTGCAAAGAGCTCAGTGGTTAAGACCAATATCATTTTGACGTGCCTGGCAACTGGTTTCCTCCCAAAAGACATCACACTGCAGATCAAAAGAAACTGCCGTATCTTTGAGATCGAAGATGGATTAAAATCCTCAGGTGTTCGTCCAAATGAAGACGACACCTTCCAGAGGAGAGACAGCGTGGAGATTTTGAGAAGTGACAAGTCTGCATACACCTGTGAAATCATCCATACGGCTTCAGGAGTAAATGTTGAAAGGTCGTGGGGTAAGAACATGCTTCTTACTGTTTGCATATGTCAACATTTCTGTATTGAAGAAATTATAAAAACTGTAAATTAAATTAGGTGTGCAATATGGACAGTATTACAGAATATACTGACAACATGTCTGTAATGACTGAAATGTTGATTCAAATGACCTCACCAACTAAGGTAAATATTTTCAATGCCAGCAGACGAGATCTCTGAAGGATAATCTATCTTTAACCAAAATTTGACAGGGACTCGCCATCGGTAAACATGCCAGTGTAGCCACAGGAAATATACCAAACAAAAAAGACAGACTATGAGCAGTTTAATGGTTGAACTCATGCTAATCAGATCCAAGTTAGACAACCAGATGTGTTTCTTTATTGAGCAGACTAAAACCATACATTTCTCTTTTGGTTTACTCTCAGTAAATCTTCCTGGGAGGTTGCTATGTCAGCAGTTACAGTTGTGCACACTGGCATAAGGAGAAACATTATATCATAATTCATTTAATTAAATCTGAGCATCATCGTCTTTTAAGAGCTACACATCCATAGTAAATTGAGTCTTTCAAATAGAAATAATGTTGAATGAAGAAATCTGAACATAAAACAAATGGGGATGTTTTCTGTGTTTTAGATCACAAAATTGTTGATCCAGAGTCTGAAGGAGATGGAATCATCATTGGTGCAGCTGTGGGTGCGGTGGTCTTCTTGGTTGGTGTTGCTCTTGGTTTTGGTGGACGGGCTTTGTTCTTTAGGAATCGCCGAACTGGTGGTAGGCGGCACACACATTTGTCAATATAATGGCTACACAGGTCCAGGTTGATAAAACAACGAGAATAAATTCAACTTTTTTCAAGTTCTATGATGTTCAGACCACATCATTCATATCTGTGGATAACGAGGGATGTTACAAAAACCTCTTAATAAATTGCAATGCAATTGTCGGCTATGCAATGTAGCAGCAGTTTAGTTTCTACATTACCTATTTTCTTTAAAGCAAAACATGAATTCCTAAAACAACAGTTTTTTCTGTCTTAATGTTGTAAGTAATTAAGTAAGTAAATTTAATTTATATAGCACTTTTCATAGATAAAATCACAAAATGCTTTACAACAAGGATAAAATGCAATAAAATACAGTATACAGAGATCACAAACAAAATATACATAACAGCACAATTACAGGTAACTTTACAGAGGCCCCACAACGTCAACATCAGTTGAAAGCCTGTCTAGTTCTTTCTTAAAACCTTCAGTGGACTCTATGCTGCGTAAGGTCGATGGTAGAGCATTCCAAAGGCGAGGGGCACAGGCCTGGGAAGAGCAGTCACCTTGTGTTTTAAAACGGGTGCAGGGGACCATCAAGAGTTTTCTGGTCTGAACGTGAGGGGGAATAGGGTGTGTTGTGTTTAATGACAGGCTCTGCCAGGGAAAGAGACATCTATGCCCTAGGTAAGAAAAACAAGTTCTGATCTGGATCAAACGTGACTCAATCAGGAGGAAAATACTAATTGCACCTGCCTCTCTGTATGTGTTTGTTTAGATTCTCAGTCCAGTGGATTCAGTGCATCTACCGCCTCTGATGGGTAATCATGCAGTTACACAATTGAATAGTGTATTAAAGTAATAAAGTATTTTTTGTTGATTCTCACCTTATTTATTTGAAGTGGGTTCAGAATTTCTACATTTAAATAAGTAGTATCTTTAATAAGACCAAGTCCATGTGCGTCTGGAATTTCAGTGGATTTATTCCTGCATCTATATGAATACCACAATGCCTTTCCTTTTCTGCACAGCTTCAGCATCGTCTCTCAGCAATAGTAGTGGTGGAGAGACTGGTAAGCATCGTAGTTGTATGAACAATATGTCACTCCAAAATTGCCTGATAAACTAAAGAAAAGTAAACAGATGTGTTACATCTTTTTTTATCTAAGGGTCCAGGCAACAGGAACTCAAGCCAGAAGAATCATCATCTCAAGAAATGGGACAGTGCTCACATGATCTTAATAAGCTTCTGCAAATATCAACCAATCTACCAAATTGACAGTGGGTAGAAATGAAAAGGGGACCATGAAAGAAATTAAGTTGGGAAATAACAGTCAAAAAGAAGAAGAATAAGTATGTAAATAGGTAATTGTCCTCTGGATTTCTAGAGGGTTTTGAAACGACTGTCTCAACATTTAAGAATGGCAATAGGAATTTCCAAGGGGAAAAAGGATACTGATATAGGTATGGGTTTTAACTTCAGAAGAGTAATTGACAGTTGCATTATGTTGCTAAAGTGAAAACGTTTTTCAACCTTGGGGGGAGGGGTTGGGTTAGTTAAAAGAGGGAGGTTATATCAAGGGCTCAAAGTCCTGGTGATATACATGTGTCTCTACTGAGGCCTTAATAAAGCAGATCGAGATAAATAGAAGAAGAGGACAGATGAAATGCAATCAGGGAGGATGACCTAATGCCTTTATTGTGATCTATTAAATACAAGATATACTGTGTGATGGGTTATATGGTGAATTAAGGTTTTAGTCTCAACTGTGATTTTTTACTTGATATCTTTTTTGTTGTCTCTATCATTGGTCGATTAGCTTTGATAAGAATGCTTAGAATCAAAAGTAAGTAACATTTATTTGTATTGCACTTTTCAGAGAGAGAACTCGCAAAGTGCTTTACGGGGTTAAAATACCCTGCCAAATATGTAAGGTTGTTTTGTGAAACTTGACACTTACATTTTTTTCTTTTCTTTTTTTATAAACAGATTTTCTCTATTTTGCTAAAAAGAAAAAATTGCACTTTGCATTAGTCTATTTGTGTAAGAAATCAGAATACTAAAATCTGCTAAGATGTATCGTAGTTATATCAGTGTGTGACATGTGACATAAAATGTGTTGGTTTTACCTAAAAAGTTGAGAATAAATGGAATAGAATAGAATCAAGGCAATAATAATTTTGTGGACCAAAAACAGTTAAGGAGTGACATTGTCTTAATTCAGGGTTGTGTACATTTTCCTTTAAAATGACAAAATTGAACACTATTTAGATGATGTCATCTGTTTGTTATAAAGTGTGTGTGATTTCATGCCTATGCAAATTAAATTAAATAAAGGATGTAAATGATTTGTGAAAAGCTGAATTGAAGCTGTGTGTTTAATAAGATGTATTTTAGAGGTTTGAGGTGTTTTTGTGAAGGAAAAACAATCAGTTGATCTAATTAAGTCAGTTTCTGTTTTCGCTGGCTGTGCACCAGTCTGTTCACCACGGTCTGACTTGTCATGCAGGTCGTCCACTGGGTCCTTACACTGAAACATACACTGTTCGCTAACCACTGTAAAAAAAAAATTAAAAAATCCATGATGGGGAAGAATCATGGCTGTAATACATCCATGGGAAGAATCGTTGGTGTTGGTCATGTGAGTTTTACAAAAAGAAAATTTTGATCAGAGTTAAAAATTGTGAATTATATGTACAGTAGTATACTCTTTATGTCTTTCAGACCTGTTTCCCTGCTGGGCTGCAAGTAGCTGGTAGTCGGTAAGGGGACAGTTCAACATACCAGATATTTTTAACTTACATTTACTCAGTTTGTGTTTTTATGGATTTAATAAAGTCTTTGAAACATATAAAAACAGTCCATATCACACCCACATCTAAACAATATAAAAATTTAAAACAGGGCCTCATATCAGCCTCCTTTGTTTCCCTGCATGTCAGCATGGAGAGAGGTGCACACCTGCCTCACTCCCCCGGCCGAACCAACAGACACACAACACTTGTTCATACAGCTAGACCTATTTCTACCCGCCTCTTAAATTTTGCACCTCCCCTCTCCTACTCGGTGCCACCTGCCACATAGTTAGCCTATGAAAAATTGAAGATTCACCAAAAACAAAAACAACAAAGAAGTGAGTAAAGAACCGCCAAGCTCAAAAAGACAACGTGGAGTTTGTTCTTATGCCACTGAACCACACTGTAGATCAGGGGTCGGCAACCTTTGTGACATGGACTGCCAGTTTGAAATTTCCTTGTCAACGTCTGCCACTACAATAAAACAACATGACACAAAATACAAGAACAACATAACTGGAATTTAATAAAATCGTAATCGTAAAAATTGTATACCTATATGGATAGATAAAATCATTTAATCTATATAGCCCACATCTAACCATATTTTGAAGATATTTTCCCATTATTCACAACGGGGGGATCCAACACTGCTTTTCAGCCTATTAAAACATTTTGCAGTGCGAGGAAAATGCAGAATCCAGAAAAAAAATCTATCATATGAAACAGCCACAACATTTCACTGACCTGGACAGTATGAGTGACAGACAAACAGGTGATCATTTAACAGCTGTGTAGTTGGGTTGCAGCGTCATCGTCAGGTTTATTGATACACTGTGAGCTATAGCGGTGAGAAATTTAGCGGTGGAGGTGCCAGCGTGCCAGTGATCATGCTGCGGCGTGGCACCCGTGGCACGCGTGCCAAAGGCTGCCGACCTCTGCTGTAGATGGTTTGCTTTATATTTTCAAAAATACCCATTAGCCACCTGCCAACATAGTTAAGAAGGAGTCAAAAAGCCAACAGAGAAGTCAGAAATAGCCTACTGTACTGTCCAGTGTTGGGTATAGTTACTTTGAAAAGTAAATTATTAGGCTACATTACAACATTGCTGTTAATTAAAACTAATTTGTACGTTACTGCATTAGCCTACCTATGAATTTGAAGCGTTCGAACACTGATAAGCATATTAACCTTTCTGAGTAAAGTCAATCTACCCCTCACCCGCCCCTGAAATCTCATGCAATATATCACTTTACAGGCAGCATTGGACGCACTGTCAGTCTTATCTGTTATCTTATTATCTGACCAACGGTCAGGTAGTTGACAGAAGCAGGAAACAGACTAGTCGTTGGACGACACGGAGTAAAGATCCTTGACCTTGAGTCGGGTAAAATGCTAAAAAAAAAAAAAAAAAAGAATAAGAAGAAAGTTTTAGAAGGAGTAAAGAGACGCTAAACTGAAAACACAATGTTTTTCATCGCAATCTTTGTCCTTCTCGGGACAGGGTTGATGGTTAACAGCGGTAAGTGAAGACTTTTTGGCCACGTGAAAGTGAAAGTAAACGGCAGTTGTCACGTCTTTAAAATTTCAGGCTTCTGCTTTGTTTTTTGAGTTGAGGATGTAATCGACGATAAGTTGTTGACTTGTTTTGAAATGTAAGTAGCCTATTCACTAAATTACACAGCCAGAGAAGAGGGAATTAATCAGGCTAATGTGCATTTTTCATGGGCCTTGTTTTAGAAAGTATCCCTTCAGGGCCGTGCACGAGACCGGCATTAAGTTAGTTTAATATTCAACATTCATTTGACCTAGGCCTATCAAAAATACAAACCTATTATGCGCTTCAACCATTTGAGTGAATGATGTCAAACCAACTGTGCAGCATACAGATTCCTCATTTACCACAAGGCTTATTTTTCAAATATATCTTTTTGTAATTTTCTTTACAATTAAAATAAATAAATGAAATTATTATGCTCCTTGACCTTTTGACCTCAAGATGTCAAACCAACTATATAACACCCTTAATTTGAAAAAATAACTTATAATAGTAATAAATAGTGTATTATGCAGTTGGTTTGACATCTTGAGGTCAAAAGGTCAAGAAACATAATCATTTTATTAGGGTCCGGACACTATTGTGTTTCTAGGAATTCTTCTTCTTCTTTCTTCTTCTTTAGGGTCTGGAATTCTTTCTTTCTTCTTCCGAGTGGGAAGTCATACTTCCCATGGGTGAAAACTCACCAAACTTTACAGAAATGTCCGGCCCCGTGCCAGATATCTTAAATTTAAAAACTTTAAAAAAAAAAATACCTAGAAAATCAACAGTACATGCTACAGTGTTGAAACTTTCACCAAACTGTAGCCCCAATACTGCTAAAACTGTTGTTCACTTAAACTCATACAAATGAGTTTAAGTCACTCAGTTTTTTTCAAAAGCTGTAAAACTTATAAAGCTCCTCCCATAAGTTTTGCTCAATTGTCACCAAACTTGCTAGAGAGCATCTCCAGACTGCCTCCCCACCCCCACCCCCACCCCCACCCCCGTTGGATAGTCCGACTCTGACCACCGCCATGGTCTCCTGAAACCCTGTGGGAAACACTGAGATTTTAAGGCTGCCTCCAGAGATGAGCAGCTCCTGCTGGTTTGTGTGCTCTCACTGCTCTGACATTTTTTCGAAGACCCTGGTCATACTGTTTGAAGTAATTAGAGGGCCTCCGGTCTTTGTGGTGGTAGCCAGTGTTGTCCTGCAAAGTATTCTCCTCCACAGCAGGGTTGAAATTAAAGTGATAAAGAAAAAAAGAGGTATCGTTGAGTGCACTTTCAGCAAATCTATAAATGAACATGTTCAGTAGTTTGGCAAATCAAGGTTTTAAGTGTGTTTGTGTGTGTGTGTGTGTGTGTGTGTGTGTGTGTGTGTGTGTGTGTGTGTGTGTGTGTGTGTGTGTGTGTGTGTGTGTGTGTGTACACACTAATATCCTTTTCCAGGCATTTACACCATAAATATCACAGCTCTAGGTTTCACGTGCTTCTTATCCATAATGGAGGGTGGGGGCCGTCACTTTGTCCCTCTGGCTCCTCAAAAGCTGATCTATCCTTCTGTGAGCTTTCACCTTCCTGCCTTCCTCCACCTCATCTCCTGACAGCTCTAAGTCCGACTTGCCTTTCACAATTCTGAGTAAAATTATCTCTGCCTCCTGAAGTATGGACATTTTTTTTTGTTGTTTTTTAAACAGACCTTAGTAAGACGTGCTGTCCCCTTCAAAGCACACTGAATTAAGGTTGTGTTTTGACAGTTAAAATTATTATACATTGCAGAAATCTTATTAAATTGAAGTTAAGGCACTCATATTGAAGAAACCACCTGATTATTATGAACAGAAACATGATATCTGCAACAACAAAAAAAAGATCTCTTAAATCCCTTACTGCCATAACATGTGGATGCTGTTATTCCTATCATTTTGAAAGAGAGTGCATGTGGTTTGTGTCACTCCCCGACAACTGTGACAGTGTTAATAAATATTTGTCTGTCCTGTGTGATTTCCAGAGAAACATTCCCTCACTTACATCTACACGGTCCTCTCCAAACCAGTCAGTCTCCCTGGTATCCATGAGTTCACAGCCATGGGTCTGATGGACGACAGGTTGATCGACTACTTTGACAGTGAGCACCAGAAGAAAGTTCCCAAGCAGCCATGGATGGAAGAGAAGCTTGAGGATGATTACTGGGAGAAAGGCACACAGTCCCGCCAGAGCAAGCAGCAGTTTTTCAAAGTCAACATTAAAATCCTGATGGATCGAATGAGACAGAATGAAACAGGTAAGATGTGGGCAATGTGAGGGGCTGTTGATGATTCACTTGTAACTTTTGCTACATTTATTGAAACCAACATGGTTTTTATGAGATTTTGTAATGTGTCTTACTTCAGTGTTTATCCAGAAAACCTCTGCAGCATCTTATACTGTGATGTGTATGTTTATGTGTTTGTCTTACTGTTCTGCCCCATAGACATCCATGTCCTTCAGTGGATGCACGGCTGTGAGGGCGACCTTCAGCCCAGCGGCAAGTTAAAGTTCGTTCGTGGCATGGACATGTACAGCTATGATGGAGACAACTTCGTGTCCTTCGATGTCACCAACTCTGTCTGGGTGGCTGCAACTAATGCAGCTCTGGAGACCAAGAGGAAGTGGGACAATGTCCAGGTCCTGGCAGAATACACCAAAGGCTACCTGGAGAATGAGTGCATGGATTGGTTGAACAAGTTCATGACTTATGGAGCGGAACAGCTGAAGGCTGCCTGTAAGAAAGATGTGGCAACATTTTTCATCAGCAAACACTATAATTGATATTAAGTATTATTTTATGTAATCCATATCTTTTTAAAATGTAGAATCCATTTAGGAGCCAAAATCATAATCAAACTTGGGGGAACACCATATTCATAAACCGTGATCTTGAAAATGGTATTGGAAAATATGAAAGTATAGAATAGTTGAAATAAAATAATAAATCAATCAGACTCTATTTATAGAGCAATGAAAATATAGCACAAAGTGCTTTACACCATAAAAGCAGACAAAACGAAGCAAAAATAAAACCCAAAGTCACGCAACTACACACACACACACACACACACACACACACACACACACACACACACACACACACACACTCATTTATAGAGTTTGAAAGAAGGCAACTGAAGCGCTATCTTACTCTCAACAATTTGCCGTGAAGAAACACCAGGGACTGGCTAAAACCAAATAAATAAAATGAGCTAAAATTTAGCATAAGTGAAAGAACATGATAAAAATTATAGCTGCTGCGCAGCGATGGGTCGGGTCCGGGCTACTTTTGGGCATATTTAGGCAATTCTGAGCAACAAACAGGAGAATAGGCAGACAAGACAGTTGACCTTATAATGTCCAATTTGCATCATTTGAGGATTGAACCCACAACCTCGGGAACCAAAGACCGTTGTCTATCGCACTGAGCTAATTGACAAGTGGCAGATCAACCGTGGCTTCACAAATTGAGTAAGCCATTCACTGTCGTGTAGGCAGATTTGAAACCACAGTAAAAAGAAAAATCAGTTTTTGAGGTAAAATAATGATATGTATTTGTAAAACATCTACTGTGACTCTTAAGATGTTAGGAGCCTTCGCACATGGTCCAGTCCAAGCTATTGGGCCCTTGCTGGGTCTCGAACTCACAACCTCTGACACCAAGAACCAGCTCCTAACTCGCTGAGCTAATTAGCTGGTAGTGAGACCTGCTGTGTAGCTTCATTTATCCACTCAGGTGAGTCAGTGCCCGGGCAGCTGTTGTAAAGGCAGATTTCAAAAATGGTCAAAAAGTCAGAAATTCTGTTATCTAAACAAAAATCTGTTAATACATAAATTGCATCTAGACAGCAAAGAATTTGATGGTATATGTTTACAGTACTGTTTACAGTCAAACGTTTTCATGCACTGTAGGCTCAATTTTTGCTTAATCAAAAATCCGAGAAACAAGTTTTGTGGAGGACGGTCTGGAGATGCTCTGTAGCAAGTTTGGTGACAATTGAGCAAAAATTGTGGGAGGAGATACATTTTAAAAGTTTTACAGTTATTGAAAAAAACAGAGTGATGGACTTCATAATTTGTAATAAGTTTAAGTGGACAAAAGTTTCAGCAGTATTGAGGCGACATTGTGGTGAAGTTTCAACACTGTAGCATCTACCGTTGGTTTGGTAGGAATTTTTAAAGTTTTTAAATTTAAACGCTTATTGTGCCCCCCCTAGGAGGGGGGGGCACATGTCCTTGGAGTTGAGTGAATCTGGCATGGGACTGAACCTTTGTGCAAAGTTTGGTGAGTTTTCGCCCATGGGAAGTATGACTTCCTTGGAAGAAGAAAGAAAGAAAGAAAGAAGAAGAATTCCTAGGAATACAATAGTGTCCCGGCAGCTTAGCTGCCCGGACCCTAATAACTAAAATTATAAAAATAGATAAATAAATAAAGACAAATTAAAAATAAATAAATAAATAAACAGTAAAATTTGAGAAATAAAAGGATAGGAAAACTAATAAAATAGTAAAACCTGGTAAGTAAAATCTAATCAAAAGCCAAGCTGAAAAGGTGTGTCTTAAGTTTATTCTTAAAAATATTCACATTCGCAACTGCTCTCAGGTCTTCAGGAAGGCTGTTCCACAGTCGTGAGCCGTAATAACAAAAGTTATAGTTGTAACTTTAGGTTTTAACAAAAGGTCTCTATCTGAAGACCTGAGTTCTGGATGGCTCATAAGTTAAAAGCAAATCTGACAGATAAGAAGGACTAAGACCATTAAGAGCTTTAAAAACCAATAAAACAATCTTAAAATTGATTCTGAAGTACATGCAGGGACTTTAAAATGGGTGTAATGTGAGCTCTCTTGCTGGTCTTCATTAGCACACGTGCAGCTGAGTTTTGGAGTAGTTGTAATGGTGCGATATTCTTTTTAGGAAGATCAGAATGAAGAGCATTGCAATAATCAATCCTATAGGTAATAATAATAAATAATAAAGACACCATGCAAACAGGAACTCACCTAATGTTTTCTCCTTCCAGCTCCACCTGAGATCCACCTGTTTGCAAAGAGCTCAGTGGTTAAGACCAATATCACTTTGACGTGCCTGGCAACTGGTTTCCTCCCAAAAGACATCACACTGCAGATCAAAAGAAACTGCCGTATCTTTGAGATCGAAGATGGATTAAAATCCTCAGGTGTTCGTCCAAATGAAGACGACACCTTCCAGAGGAGAGACAGCGTGGAGATTCTGAGAAGTGACAAGTCTTCATTCACCTGTGAAATCATCCATACGGCTTCAGGAGTAAATGTTGAAAGGTCGTGGGGTAAGAACATGCTTCTTACTGTTTGCATATGTCAACATTTCTGTATTGAAGAAATTATAAAAACTGTAAATTAAATTAGGTTTGCAATATGGACATTATTGCAGAATATACTGACAACATGTCTGTAATGGCTGAAATGTTGATTCAAATGACCTCACCAACTAAGGTAAATATTTTCAATGCCAGCAGACTAGATCTCTGAAGGATAATCTATCTTTAACCAAAATTTGACAGGGACTCGCCATCGGTAAACATGCCAGTGTAGCCACAGGAAATATACCAAACAAAAAAGACAGACTATGAGCAGTTTAATGGTTGATCTCATGCTAATCAGATCCAAGTTAGACAACCAGATGTGTTTCTTTATTGAGCAGACTAAAACCATAAATTTCTCTTTTGGTTTACTCTCAGTAAATCTTCCTGGGAGGTTTCTATGTCAGCAGTTACAGTTGTGCACACTGGCATAAGGAGAAACATTATATCATAATTCATTTAATTAAATCTTAGCATCATCGTCTTTTAAGAGCTACACATCCATAGTAAATTGAGTCTTTCAAATAGACATAATGTTGAATGAAGCAATCTGAACATAAAACAAATGGGGATGTTTCCTGTGTTTTAGATCACGAAATTGTTGATCCAGAGTCTGAAGGAGATGGAATCATCATTGGTGCAGCTGTGGGTGCGGTGGTCTTCTTGGTTGGTGTTGCTCTTGGTTTTGGTGGACGGGCTTTGTTCTTTAGGAATCGCCGAACTGGTGGTAGGTGCAATGCACACACATTTGTCAATATAATGGCTACACAGGTCCAGGTTGATAAAACAACGAGAATAAATTCTCCTTTTTTCTAGTTCTACGATGTTCAGACCACATCATTCATATCTGTGGATAACGAGGGATGTTACAAAAACCTCTTAATAAATTGCAAAGCAATTGTCGGCTATGCAATGTAGCAGCAGTTTAGTTTCTACATTACCTATTTTCTTTAAAGCAAAACATGAATTCCTAAAACAACAGTTTTTTCTGTCTTAATGTTGTAAGTAATTAATTAAGTAAATTTAATTTATATAGCACTTTTCATAGATAAAATCACAAAATGCTTTACAACAAGGATAAAATACAATAAAATACAGTATACAGAGATCACAAACAAAATACACATAACAGCACAATTACAGGTAACTTTACAGAGGCCCTACAACGTCAACATCAGTTGAAAGCCTGTCTAGTTCTTTCTTAAAACCTTCAGTGGACTCTATGCTGCGTAAGGTCGATGGTAGAGCATTCCAAAGGCGAGGGGCACAGGCCTGGAAAGAGCAGTCACCTTGTGTTTTAAAACGGGTGCGGGGGACCATCAAGAGTTTTCTGGTCTGAACGTCAGGGGGAATAGGGTGTGTTGTGTTTAATGACAGGCTCTGCCAGGGAAAGAGACATCTATGCCCTAGGTAAGAAAAACAAGTTCTGATCTGGATCAAACGTGACTCAATCAGGAGGAAAATACTAATTGCACCTGCCTCTCTGTATGTGTTTGTTTAGGCTCTCAGCCCAGTGGATTCAGTGCATCTACCGCCTCTGATGGGTAATCATGCAGTTACATAATTTAATAGTGTATTAAAGTAATAAAGTATTTTTTGTTGATTCTCACCTTATTTATTTGAAGTGGGTTCAGAATTTCTACATTTAAATAAGTAGTATCTTTAATAAGACCAAATAAAAGTCCATGTGCTTGGAAAAGCACATGGTCTGGAATTTCAGTGGATTTATTCCTGCATCTATATGAATACCACAATGCCTTTCCTTTTCTGCACAGCTTCAGCATCGTCTCTCAGCAATAGTAGTGGTGGAGAGACTGGTAAGCATCGTAGTTGTATGAACAATATGTCACTCCAAAATTGCCTGATAAACTAAAGAAAAGTAAACAGATGTGTTACATCTTTTTTTATCTAAGGGTCCAGGCAACAGGAACTCAAGCCAGAAGAATCATCATCTCAAGAAATGGGACAGTGCTCACATGATCTTAAGCTTCTGCAAATATCAACCAATCTACCAAATTGACAGTGGGTAGAAATGAAAAGGGGACTGTTACAACCAAAAACGTAATAACTGCCAATAACGTAATAACTGCCAATAATGTAATAATTTTGACCATTTCAAATGTAATAAAGCCAATAGTGTAATAATGTGCCAATAATGTAATAAAACTTTTGAGCCAATAACGTAATAACTTTTTGCCGATAATGTAATAAGGCATTACATTATGGGCTGGTTATTACGTTATTGGCCTGGTATTAAAAAAAACCTTTCAAAATGTAATAACTGGTGCCGATAATGTAATAATACATAAAAACTAGAAAATTTCCTCTCGGGAAATTTTGAATGGGCCACGGCTACTGCCGATTTTGCCATCTCTGTCAACATGGGAATCAAACCCACGATCTTAAGGTCAAGACAGAGCTGATCAGTCAGACACATGATCATCTTTCTATAAGCACTGATATGGAGGAGCTGTAATCACATTAGGTTAACTGTGTGTGTGTGTGTGTGTGTGTGTGTGTGTGTGTGTGTGTGTTTATCTTGTGTAATAGGGCCAGGACTCAATTAAAACAATTAATCTAATTAATTAGAGGCTTTGTAATTAATTTATCGCAATTAATTGCATTTTAATCGCATATAAATATTTGACCTGAGAACAGTGAGAAGCATTTTTTTCACATGGATTTTAGTATACCATTGAATGACTGAATAGCTTAAGCAACAAAACATTGTTTTTTTTTCAAGGTGGTACTTAACCAAGACCAACATGCAAATTATCGATTAATTCATTAATCGATATTTGATACAGATTTAAATGGTCTTTCCTGCCAATACACTATGATGATTACTGTAGTATATAACTAGGCTACATAAATCACAGTAGCATAAACTGATTTGTTGAACGGACCAGGTGATGGGCTGACTGGTCCTGTCTAACTTCTGTGTACTGGGTGCCATTGTGAAGGGTGTTAAGGCAGCCTTCCTCCACTGCAGTCCCTATGGTCCTGGACCCTCTGGCTGGTGGGGTGGGCTGCTTTCAGCTGGGGGGGACTCTATCAGCTGCTCCCACGAGAGGCATTTGACGCATTTGACACCAACAAGGTTTAACTTTAAAACCAGATTAAATCATGGTTTAAATTTAAATTCTGTTGCACGTTAACTGTGTTTTAATCACATGAAGGTGTGTGTGTGTGTGTGTGTGTGTGTGTGACTGTAATCACATGAAGCTGGCTCTAGAGTCTGTGTGTGTGTGTGTGTGTGTGTGTGTGTGTGTGTGTGTGTGTGTGTGTGTCTGTAATCACATGAAGCTGGCTCTAGAGTCTGTGTGTGTGTGTGTGACTGACTTGACACATAGTTAGTTAGTAGCTGCATCCTGTGTCAGTCTGATTTAGCTGTGTCTGTGTTTATAAACATTTAAACGAGCGCCAGGTGGATTGTTTATGAAGTTAACGAGCTCTGGCCTGAGGATCAAAGAGGTTACCACGGCGATAGGGGCCCCCGCAGGCTGAGACAGACAGAAACGTGGAGAAAAAGAGCCATTTTCTGCCTCTGCACCGGTCTCACATTTAGGCTTAGGGTGAGAAAACGGTAACTCCTATCAGAACAAAACACAGATCAACGTTGCTCTAAGGACTTACTGAAAATTTTGGTACGATTTGGTGTTTCTACAGTAAATATTTTGGCGACGCTGGCAGTTTTAAAACATCAGGCCGTTCTGCTTCTCTCAGAAAATATTTGTATTGGAGTCAATGAGGAGCAGAGACAGACGTGGCCGCACTTAGAGGCTCCAAGTTTAAATTCTGTAAGTCTCTCTGATATTTTGAGCAGATGATGAGTGACAGGACAAGTTTGTCTTACAAATTCTGAAAAAATTATGTGTGTAGAGTGTAAATTGTGGCCGGGCCGAGTTTGGAAAGAGAAAAAATCTGGAGTTTTTCTGGCATCTCTCCCACTGTAACCGATGATGTCACGCACTCTGACACGAACATTCCGTGCAATACACACCCATTATAATCTAATAATTTCTCCAAAAATGATCATGGTCATTGAACAGGGATTGATCAAAAACTATATGACCTATCAAAACGTGGAGTAATACGACAATACACAAGACTTGTGTCTACTGTTTAAAGTTTAAATGAAGTCTCTAGGTGAAAGTATGCCTGAGCAGTAGACGTTCGTTAAACTCCAATGATTGGTCTTTTTCGCTCTTTTTTTCCCGTCCGTCCCATGGACTTCAATGCAAAATTTTGCGCAGTTTTGCCCGGGCACTGGTCCCTGCAGCTATTTCATAGCTGTTGGGACCAGTGCCCGGTGCGATTGCCCGTGGCCCTAACAAGAAGAAGAGGGAGGAAGCCTCAGGACACTTGTAACACACCTCTGTTGCTGCAACTGTTAACCAATCAACAAATAGATTACTACTGAAACCAGCTGTTGGAGATCTAAAATTAAATCTCTGCAGGGTTCATATGTCTAACTTTGTTTTTCATGTTTGAAAATTAAAAACTACATCAACACATTGAGCATACAGGCTGGATAAGATACATGTTGGATAAGTGACGTTTCAAAGTTGTTGTTGTTTTTTTGTTTTTTTTACAGTAATGATAAAGCAGCTTTAGGTTCTATATACTGTGAAAGTCTAAAGGTAGATGTTTGTATTGCTCCATATTTTTATTTACATTTGTGAATGAGTGAAAGCTACTTTTCATTTGAGAAGGAACAGTTTTAATTTAATTTTGATTGTTCATTTTCTATCCTGTGTATTGTACACTGCAGTTCAGATTTTGGGATTAGAAATAAATAATAATGCTAGTCCAGGAAAATATATGGTGAATTCATTTGACACCTCAACACCCTCAACGAGATACTGATTTTATGGTATATGCATGGTACACATGAAAAATTGCCTGTTTAGACTATGAATATCTATTTGGCTAAAGAGGGGAAAGACCACACAATTATGAGAGAGAGAGAGAGAGAGAGAGAGCATATCTTGGATGAATAAGTATGACAACTATATGTCATCCACTAACTGCCCAAAAACTGCAAAAAAAACCCCTTTATTTCCAAGAGCTGCTGTCATTTTTATGTATTATTACATTATCGGCACCAGTTATTACATTTTGAAAGGTTTTTTTTAAATACCAGGCCAATAACGTAATAACCAGCCAATAATGTAATGCCTTATTACATTATCGGCAAAAAGTTATTACGTTATTGGCTCAAAAGTTTTATTACATTATTGGCACATTATTACACTATTGGCTTTATTACATTTGAAATGGCCAAAATTATTACATTATTGGCAGTTATTACGTTATTGGCAGTTATTACGTTTTTGGTTGTAACAGGGACCATGAAAGAAATTAAGTTGGGAAATAACAGTCAAAAAGAAGAAGAATAAGTATGTAAATAGGCAAATTGTCATCTGGATTTCTAGAGGGTTTTGAAACGACTGTCTCAACATTTAAGAATGGCAATAGGAATTTCCAAGGGGAAAAAGGATACTGATATAGGTATGGGTTTTAACTTGAGAAGAGTAATTGACGGTTGCATTATGTTGCTAAAGTGAAAACGTTTTTCAACCTTGGGGGGAGGGGTTGGTTAGTTAAAAGAGGGAGGTTATATCAAGGGTTCAAAGTCCTGGTGATATACATGTATCTCTACTGAGGCCTTAATAAAGCAGATCGAGATAAATAGAAGAAGAGGACAGACGAAATGCAATCAGGGAGGATGACCTAATGCCTTTATTTTAATCTATTAAATACAAGATATACTGTGTGATGGGTTATATGGTGAATTAAGGTTTTAGTCTCAACTGTGATATTTTACTTGATATCTTTTTTGTCTCTATCATTTACTGATTAGCTTTGATAAGAATGCTTTTAGAATCTAAAGTAAGTAACATTTATTTGCATAGCACTTTTCAGAGAGAGAACTCGCAAAGTGCTTTACGGGGTTAAAATACCCTGCCGAATATGTAAGGTTGGTTTGTGAAACTTGACACTTACATTTTTTTCTTTTCTTTTTTTATAAACAGATTTTCTCTATTTTGCTAAAAAGAAAAAATTGCACTTTGCATTAGTCTATTTGTGTAAGAAATCAGAATACTAAAATCTGCTAAGATGTATCGTAGTTATATCAGTGTGACATGTGACATAAAATGTGTTGGTTTTACCTAAAAAGTTGAAAATAAATGGAATAGAATAGAATCAAGGCAATAATAACTTTTTGTGGACCAAAAACAGTTAAGGAGTGACATTGTCTTAATTCAGGGTTGTGTACATTTTCCTTTAAAATGACAAAATTGAACACTATTTAGATGATGTCATCTGTTTGTTATAATGTGTGTGATTTCATGCCTATGCAAATTAAATAAAGGATGTAAATGATTTGTGAAAAGCTGAATTGAAGCTGTGTGTTTAATAAGCTGTATTTTAGAGGTTTGAGGTGTTTTTGTGAAGGAAAAACAATCAGTTGATCTAATTGAGTCAGTTTCTGTTTTCGCTGGCTGTGCACCAGTCTGTTCACCACGGTCTGACTTGTCATGCAGGTCGTCCACTGGGTCCTTACACTGAAACATACACTGTTCGCTAACCACTGTAAAAAAAAAATTTAAAAAATCCATGATGGGGAAGAATCATGACTGTAATACATCCATGGGAAGAATCATTGGTGTTGGTCATGTGAGTTTTACAAAAAGAAAATTTTGATCAGAGTTAAAAATTGTGAATTATATGTACAGTACAGTAGTATACTCTTAATATCTTTCAGACCTGTTTCCCTGCTGAGCTGCAAGTAGCTGGTAGTCGGTAAGGGGACAGTTCAACATACCAGATATTTTTAACTTACATTTACTCAGTTTGTGTTTTTATGGATTTAATAAAGTCTTTGAAACATATAAAAACAGTCCATATCACACCTACATCTAAACAATATAAAAATTTAAAACAGGGCCTCATATCAGCCTCCTTTGTTTCCCTGCATGTCAGCATGGAGAGAGGTGCACACCTGCCTCACTCCCCCGGCCGAACCAACCCAAGACTCTCGAACCAACAGACACACAACACTTGTTCATACAGCTAGACCTATTTCTACCCCCCTCTTAAATTTTGCACCTCCCCTCTCCTACTCGGTGCCACCTGCCACATAGATAGCCTATGAAAAATTGAAGGTTCGCCAAAAACAAAAACAACAAAGAAGTGAGTAAAGAACCTCCAAGCTCAAAAAGACAACGTGGAGTTTGTTCTTATGCCACGGAACCACACTGTAGATCAGGGGTCGGCAACCTTTGTGACATGGTTTGCCAGTTTGAAATTTTCTTGTCAACGTCTGCCACTACAATAAAACAACGTGACACAAAATACAAGAACAACATAACTGGAATTTAATAAAATCGTAATCGTAAAATTTGTATACCTATATGGGTAGATAAAATCAATTAATCTATATAGCCCACATCTATTAGCCCACATTTTCCCATTATTCACAACAGGGGTATCCAACACTGCTTTTCAGCCTATTAAAACATACCGTATTGCAGTGCGAGGGAAAATGCAGAATTCAGAAAAAAAATATATCATATGAAACAGTCACAACTCCTGCTGTAGATGGTTTGCTTTATATTTTCAAAAATACCCATTAGCCACCTGCCAACATAGTTAAGAAGGAGTCAAAAAGCCAACAGAGAAGTCAGAAATAGCCTACTGTACTGTCCAGTGTTGGGTATAGTTACTTTGAAAAGTAAATTATTAGGCTACATTACAACATTGCTGTTAATTAAAACTAATTTGTACGTTACTGCATTAGCCTACCTATGAATTTGAAGCGTTCGAACACTGATAAGCATATTAACCTTTCTGAGTAAAGTCAATCTACCCCTCACCCGCCCCTGAAATCTCATGCAATATATCACTTTACAGGCAGCATTGGACGCACTGTCAGTCTTATCTATTATCTTATTATCTGACCAACGGTCAGGTAGTTGACAGAAGCAGGAAACAGACTAGTCGTTGGACGGCACGGAGTAAAGATCCTTGACCTTGAGTCGGGTAAAATGCTAAAAAAAAAAAAAAAAAGAATAAGAAGAAAGTTTTAGAAGGAGTAAAGAGACGCTAAACTGAAAACACAATGTTTTTCATCGCAATCTTTGTCCTTCTCGGGACAGGGTTGATGGTTAACAGCGGTAAGTGAAGACTTTTTGGCCACGTGAAAGTGAAAGTAAACGGCAGTTGTCACGTCTTTAAAATTTCAGGCTTCTGCTTTGTTTTTTGAGTTGAGGATGTAATGATATTGACGATAAGTTGTTGACTTGTTTTGAAATGTACTGTAAGTAGCCTATTCACTAAATTACACAGCCAGAGAAGAGGGAATTAATCAGGCTAATGTGCATTTTTCATGGGCCCTGTTTTAGAAAGTATCCCTTCAGGGCCGTGCACGAGACCGGCATTAAGTTAGTTTAATATTCAACATTCATTTGACCTAGGCCTATCAAAAATACAAACCTATTATGCGCTTCAACCATTTGAGTGAATGATGTCAAACCAACTGTGCAGCATACAGATTCCTCATTTACCACAAGGCTTATTTTTCGAAATATATCTTTTTGTAATTTTCTTTACAATTAAAATAAATAAATGAAATTATTATGCTCCTTGACCTTTTGACCTCAAGATGTCAAACCAACTATATAACACCCCCTCAATTTGGAAAAAATAACTTATAATAGTAATAAATAGTGTATTATGCAGTTGGTTTGACATCTTGAGGTCAAAAGGTCAAGAAACGTAATCATTTTATTAGGGTCCGGACACTATTGTGTTTCTAGTAATTCTTCTTCTTCTTTCTTCTTCTTTAGGGTCTGGAATTCTTTCTTTCTTCTTCCGAGTGGGAAGTCATACTTCCCATGGGTGAAAACTCACCAAACTTTACAGAAATGTCCGGCCCCGTGCCAGATATCTTAAATTTAAAAACTTTTTTTTTAAAAAAACCTAGAAAATCAACAGTACATGCTACAGTGTTGAAACTTTCACCAAACTGTAGCCCCAATACTGCTGAAACTGTTGTCCACTTAAACTCATACAAATTATGAAGTCCATCACTCAAACTTGCTAGAGAGCATCTCCAGACTGCCCCCCCACCCCCGTCGGATAGTCCGACTCTGACCACCACCATGGTCTCCTGAAACCCTGTGAGAAACACTGAGATACCCCAAAAAAGTTTTTCAGCTGTGGTGTTCCGGCTGCCTCCAGAGATGAGCAGCTCCTGCTGGTTTGTGTGCTCTCACTGCTCTGACATTTTTTCAAAGACCCTGGTCATACTGTTTGAAGTAATTAGAGGGCCTCCGGTCTTTGTGGTGGTAGCCAGTGTTGTCCTGCAAAGTATTCTCCTCCACAACAGGGTTGAAATTAAAGTGATAAAGAAAAAAAGAGGTATAATTGAGTGCACTTTCAGCAAATCTATAAATGAACAGGTTCAGTAGTTTGGCAAATCAAGGTTTTAAGTGTGTTTGTGTGTGTGTGTGTGTGTACACTAATATCCCTTTCCAGGCATTTACACCATAAATATCACAGCTCTAGGTTTCACGTGCTTCTTATCCATAATGGAGGGTGGGGGCCGTCACTTTGTCCCTCTGGCTCCTCAAAAGCTGATCTATCCTTCTGTGAGCTTTCACCTTCCTGCCTTCCTCCACCTCATCTCCTGACAGCTCTAAGTCTGACTTGCCTTTCACAATTCTGAGTAAAATTATCTCTGCCTCCTGAAGTATGGACATTTTTTTTGTTTGTTTTTTAAACAGACCTTAGTAAGACGTGCTGTCCCCTTCAAAGCACACTGAATTAAGGTTGTGTTTTGACAGTTAAAATTATTATACATTGCAGAAATCTTATTAAATTGAAGTTAAGGCACTCATATTGAAGAAACCACTTGATTATTATGAACAGAAACATGATATCTGCAACAACAAAAAAAAGATCTCTTAAATCCCTTACTGCCATAACATGTGGATGCTGTTATTCCCGTCATTTTGAAAGACAGTGCATGTGGTTTGTGTCACTCCCCGACAACTGTGACAGTGTTAATAAATATTTGTCTGTCCTGTGTGATTTCCAGAGAAACATTCCCTCACTTACATCTACACGGTCCTCTCCAAACCAGTCAGTCTCCCTGGTATCCATGAGTTCACAGCCATGGGTCTGATGGACGACAGGTTGATCGACTACTTTGACAGTGAGCACCAGAAGAAAGTTCCCAAGCAGACATGGATGAAAGAGAAGCTTGAGGCTGATTACTGGGAGAAAGGCACACAGTCCCGCCAGAGCAAGCAGCAGTTTTTCAAAGTCAACATTAAAATCCTGATGGATCGAATGAGACAGAATGAAACAGGTAAGATGTGGGGAATGTGAGGGGCTGTTGATGATTCACTTGTAACTTTTGCTACATTTATTGAAACCAACATGGTTTTTATGAGATTTTGTAATGTGTCTTACTTCAGTGTTTATCCAGAAAACCTCTGCAGCATCTTATACTGTGATGTGTATGTTTATGTGTTTGTCTTACTGTTCTGCCCCATAGACATCCATGTCCTTCAGTGGATGCACGGCTGTGAGGGCGACCTTCAGCCCAGCGGCAAGTTAAAGTTCGTTCGTGGCATGGACATGTACAGCTATGATGGAGACAACTTCGTGTCCTTCGATGTCACCAACTCTGTCTGGGTGGCTGCAACTAATGCAGCTCTGGAGACCAAGAGAAAGTGGGACAATGTCCAGGTCCTGGCAGAATACACCAAAGGCTACCTGGAGAATGAGTGCATGGATTGGTTGAACAAGTTCATGACTTATGGAGCGGAACAGCTGAAGGCTGCCTGTAAGAAAGATGTGGCAACATTTTCCATCAGCAAACACTATAATTGATATTAAGTATTATTTTATGTAATCCATATCTTTTTAAAATGTAGAATCCATTTAGGAGCCAAAATCATAATCAAACTTGGGGGAACACCATATTCATAAACCGTGATCTTGAAAATGGTATTGGAAAATATGAATGTATAGAATAGTTGAAATAAAATAATAAATCAATCAGACTCTATTTATAGAGCAATGAAAATATAGCACAAAGTGCTTTACACCATAAAAGCAGACAAAACGAAGCAAAAATAAAACCCAAAGTCACGCAACTACACACACACACACACACACACACACACACACACACACACACACACACACACACACACATACACACACTCATTTATAGAGTTTGAAAGAAGGCAACTGAAGCGCTATCTTACTCTCAACAATTTGCCGTGAAGAAACACCAGGGACTGGCTAAAACCAAATAAATAAAATGAGCTAAAATTTAGCATAAGTGAAAGAACATGATAAAAATAACTAAAATTATAAAAATAGATAAATAAATAAAGACAAATTAAAAATAAATAAATAAATAAACAGTAAAATTTGAGAAATAAAAGGATAGGAAAACTAATAAAATAGTAAAACCTGGTAAGTAAAATCTAATCAAAAGCCAAGCTGAAAAGGTGTGTCTTAAGTTTATTCTTAAAAATATTCACATTCGCAACTGCTCTCAGGTCTTCAGGAAGGCTGTTCCACAGTCGTGAGCCGTAATAACAAAAGTTATAGTTGTAACTTTAGGTTTTAACAAAAGGTCTCTATCTGAAGACCTGAGTTCTGGATGGCTCATAAGTTAAAAGCAAATCTGACAGATAAGAAGGACTAAGACCATTAAGAGCTTTAAAAACCAATAAAAGAATCTTAAAATTGATTCTGAAGTACATGCAGGGACTTTAAAATGGGTGTAATGTGAGCTCTCTTGCTGGTCTTCATTAGCACACGTGCAGCTGAGTTTTGGAGTAGTTGTAATGGTGCGATATTCTTTTTAGGAAGATCAGAAAGAAGAGCAATAATCAATCCTACAGGTAAAATAAACAAATAAAATAATAAAGACACCATGCAAACAGGAACTCACCTAATGTTTTCTCTCTCCAGCTCCACCTGAGATCCACCTGTTTGCAAAGAGCTCAGTGGTTCAGACGAATGTCATTTTGACGTGCCTGGCAACTGGTTTCCTCCCAAAAGACATCACACTGCGGATCAAAAGAAACTGCCGTATCTTTGAGATCGAAGATGGATTAAAATCCTCAGGTGTTCGTCCAAATGAAGACGACACCTTCCAGAGGAGAGACAGCGTGGAGATTTTGAGAAGTGACAAGTCTGCATACACCTGTGAAATCATCCATACGGCTTCAGGAGTAAATGTTGAAAGGTCGTGGGGTAAGAACATGCTTCTTACTGTTAGCATTATGTCAACATTTCTGTATTGAAGAAATTATAAAAACTGTAAATTAAATTAGGTTTGCAATATGGACATTATTGCAGAATCTACTGACAACATGTCTGTAATGACTGAAATGTTGATTCAAATGACCTCACCAACTAAGGTAAATATTTTCAATGCCAGCAGACGAGATCTCTGAAGGATAATCTATCTTTAACCAAAATTTGACAGGGACTCGCCATCGGTAAACATGCCAGTGTAGCCACAGGAAATATACCAAACAAAAAAGACAGACTATGAGCAGTTTAATGGTTGATCTCATGCTAATCAGATCCAAGTTAGACAACCAGATGTGTTTCTTTATTGAGCAGACTAAAACCATAAATTTCTCTTTTGGTTTACTCTCAGTAAATCTTCCTGGGAGGTTGCTATGTCAGCAGTTACAGTTGTGCACACTGGCATAAGGAGAAACATTATATCATAATTAATTAAGCAATATCACACGAGAGGGAGTGCTGTTGTACTGTATATCAGCACGGCTGTGATTCGGTCGTAGGCACGAGGCCGCAGGCCGAGTGCCGCAGATAATCACACCGTGCTGATATACAGTAGGCAACAGCACGACCGCGAGTGTGATATTGCTTTTATACAACAGTGCTACGAGCGCATTTTTAGAACAGTAATAAACTACAAGAGATTATGATTTGTTTGTTTATTTAATCATTTATTTGGCTCCGCCAACAGAAATAGTTCTGCAACTGGAAGGGAGACAAGGCTGTTGCCAGGCAACACATAAACATTTCATACTAGCTTGCTACTAGCTGCTAGGTTTTCCACCGAGCTGCTTCCAGTGCTGGTTCTGGTTCTGAGCCCGTGTCTGATCAGCACCGCAGCAACAGGACCAGCGTGAAGACACAGAGACGTTATCGATACCGTATTAAATTTGTTTATCATCTATGTAATCAATATAAACACAGTTGAAGCTAGCTGAGCTACGTGGCTAACAACAGCTAATGCTAATATCAAAACACATCACCGTCAAAACGTAGTTGCCCCCGCGGCGATTTTTTCCCCAGCCGGGTTTAGTAGAGATTTATCGCCAATTAGACGGACCAGGTCAGGTCCAGGTTTTAATGTTCAGGTCCGTTTATAACTGTAGCAGCAGCAGCAGCAGCAGCAGCAGCAGCAGCAGCAGCAGCAGCAGAGAGATGGGGCAGCTCCTGTATGGGGAGCGTGGCTCTGACTTAGCTCCTGTCCAGCTGAACAGCGGAGTGATTATGTCTGTGAAAAGTCCCAGTGCTGTTATACTGTATATCAGCACTATGGAATGTCTCGTTGTCCAATCAAATTGCTCGGTTGGGACCGGTCGGAACTAACTGTTGTATAATTTAATTTAATCTTAGTATCATCGTCTTTTAAGAGCTACACATCCATAGTAAATTGAGTCTTTCAAATAGAAATAATGTTGAATGAAGCAATCTGAACATAAAACAAATGGGGATGTTTCCTGTGTTTTAGATCACGAAATTGTTGATCCAGAGTCTGAAGGAGATGGAATCATCATTGGTGCAGCTGCGGGTGCGGTGGTCTTCTTGGTTGGTGTTGCTCTTGGTTTTGGTGGACGGGCTTTGTTCTTTAGGAATCGCCGAACTGGTGGTAGGTGCAATGCACACACATTTGTCAATATAATGGCTACACAGGTCCAGGTTGATAAAACAACGAGAATAAATTCTCCTTTTTTCTAGTTCTACGATGTTCAGACCACATCATTCATATCTGTGGATAACGAGGGATGTTACAAAAACCTCTTAATAAATTGCAATGCAATTGTCGGCTATGCAATGTGGCAGCAGTTTAGTTTCTACATTACCTATTTTCTTTAAAGCAAAACATGAATTCCTAAAACAACAGTTTTTTTCTGTCTTAATGTTGTAAGTAATTAAGTAAGTAAATTTAATTGATATAGCACTTTTCATAGATAAAATCACAAAATGCTTTACAACAAGGATAAAATGCAATAAAATACAGTATACAGAGATCACAAACAAAATACACATAACAGCACAATTACAGGTAACTTTACAGAGGCCCCACAACGTCAACATCAGTTGAAAGGCTGTCTAGTTCTTTCTTAAAACCTTCAGTGGACTCTATGCTGCGTAAGGTCGATGGTAGAGCATTCCAAAGGCGAGGGGCACAGGCCTGGAAAGAGCAGTCACCTCGTGTTTTAAAACGGGTGCGGGGGACCATCAAGAGTTTTCTGGTCTGAACGTCAGGGGGAATAGGGTGTGTTGTGTTTAATGACAGGCTCTGCCAGGGAAAGAGACATCTATGCCCTAGGTAAGAAAAACAAGTTCTGATCTGGATCAAACGTGACTCAATCAGGAGGAAAATACTAATTGCACCTGCCTCTCTGTATGTGTTTGTTTAGGTTCTCAGTCCAGTGGATTCAGTGCATCTACCGCCTCTGATGGGTAATCATGCAGTTACACAATTGAATAGTGTATTAAAGTAATAAAGTATTTTTTGTTGATTCTCACCTTATTTATTTGAAGTGGGTTCAGAATTTCTACATTTAAATAAGTAGTATCTTTAATAAGACCAAGTCCATGTGCGTCTGGAATTTCAGTGGATTTATTGCTGCATCTGCATACATATAAATACCACAATGCCTTTACTTTTCTGCACAGCTTCAGCATCGTCTCCCAGCAATGGTAGTGGTGAAGAGACTGGTAATCATTGTAGTTGTATGAACGATATGTCACTCCAAAATTGCCTGATAAACTAAAGAAAAGTAAACAGATGTGTTACATCTTTTTTTATCTAAGGGTCCAGGCAACAGGAACTCAAGTCAGAAGAATCATCATCTCAAGAAATGGGACAGCGCTCACATGATTTTAAGCTTCTGCAAATATCAGCCAATCTACCAGATTGACAGTGGGTAGAAATTAAAAGGGGACCATGACAGAAATTAAGTTGGCAAATAACAGTCAAAAAGAAGAGGATGTATGTAAATAGGCGCATTGTCCTCTGGATTTCTAGGGGGTTTTTGAACGACTGTCTCAACATTTAAGAATGACAATGGTAATTTCCAAGGGGAAAAAGGATATACTGATGTAGGAATGGGACTTGTAATTGACGGTTGCATTATGTTGCTAAAGTGAAAACGTTTTTCAACCTTGGGGGAGGGGTTGGGTTAGTTAAAAGAGGGAGGTTATATCAAGGGTTCAAAGTCCTGGTGATATACATGTGTCTCTACTGAGGCCTTAATAAAGCAGATTGAGATAAATAGAAGAAGAGGACAGACGAAATGCAATCAGGGAGGATGACCTAATACCTTTATTGTGATCTATTAAATACAAGATATACTGTGTGATGGGTTATATGGTGAATTAAGGTTTTAGTCTCAACTGTGATTTTTTACTTGATATCTTTTTTGTTGTCTCTATCATTGGTCGATTAGCTTTGATAAGAATGCTTTTAGAATCTAAAGTAAGTAACATTTATTTGTATTGCACTTCTCAGAAAGATAACTCACAAAGTGCTTTACGGGGTTAAAATACCCTGTCAAATATGTAAGGTTGGTTTGTGAAACTTGACACTTACATTTTTTTCTTTTCTTTTTTTATAAACAGATTTTCTCTATTTTGCTAAAAAGAAAAAATTGCACTTTGCATTAGTCTATTTGTGTAAGAAATCAGAATACCAAAATCTGCTAAGATGTATCGTAGTTATATCAGTGTGTGACATGTGACATAAAATGTGTTGGTTTTACCTAAAAAGTTGAAAATAAATGGAATAGAATAGAATCAAGGCAATAATAACTTTTTGTGGACCAAAAACAGTTAAGGAGTGACATTGTCTTAATTCAGGGTTGTGTACATTTTCCTTTAAAATGACAAAATTGAACACTATTTAGATGATGTCATCTGTTTGTTATAAAATGTGTGTGATTTCATATGCAAATTAAATTAAATAAAGGATGTAAATGATTTGTGGAAACTTGAATTGAAGCTGTGTGTTTAATTAGCTGTATTTTAGAGGTTTGAGGTGTTTTTGTGAAGGAAAAGCAATCAATTGAACTCTTGAGTCAGTTTCTATTCAGCTAACCAAGTCGCGGCTGTTTACCAGTTTGTTCACCACGGTCTGACTTGTCATGCAGGTCGTCCACTGGGTCCCTACACTGAACATTCACTGTTCGCTAACCACTGTAAAAAAAAAAAAAAAAAAAACTGAAACTGATGAGGAAGAATCATGGCTCTAATACATCCATAGGAAGAATGGGTGTTGTTCATGTGAGTTTTACAAAAAGAAAATTTTGATCTGAGTTAAAAATTGTGAATTATATGTACAGTAGTATACTCTTTATATCTTTCAGACCTGTTTCCCTGCTGGGCTGCAAGTAGCTGGTAGTCGGTAAGGGGATAGTTCAACATACCAGATATTTTTAACATACATTTACTCAGTTTGTGTTTTTATGTATTTAATAAAGTGTTTGAAACATATAAAAACAGTCCATATCACACCAATATAAACATTTAAAACAGGGCCTCAGCCTACAGTGCTCCTTTGTTTCCCTGCATGTCAGCATGGGGTGAGGTGCACACCTGCCTCACAGCCGAACCAACAGACACACAACACTTGTTCCTTCTGCATGTACAGTAGAGTCGACCTATTTCTACCCACCTCTTAAATTTTGCACCTCCCCTTTCCTACTCGGTGCCACCTGGGTCCAGATTCACCAAAAACAAAAACAACAAAGAAGTGAGTAAAGAACCTTCAAAATCAAGAAGACAACATGAAGTTTGTTCTTATGCCACTGAACCACACTGGATGGTTTGCTTTATAATTTCAAAATACCCATCAGCCACCTGCCAACATCCACAGTTAAGGAGTCAAAAAAGGAAAGTCAGATGTACAGCTGTGTATTGTCCAGTGAGTTACTTTGTAAAGTAACGTATTACATTACAACATTGCTGTTAATTAAAACTAATTTTTACGTTACTGCATTACCTATGAATAAAAGCGTTAGACTACTGATAACTAGCCTATATTAACCTTTCTGAGTAAAGTCAACAGTGATCTACCTCTCCTGCTCTAGCCGACGACATCACCCGCCCCTGAAATCTCATGCAATACACATCACATCACTTCACAGGCAGCATTGGACGTACTGTCAGTCTAACAAACAGACAGGTAGTTGACAGAAGCGGGAAACAGCAGCCGTTGGATGACACAGAGTAAAGATCCCTGACCTGGGGTCGGGTAAAACAATAAAAAAGAGTTTTCGAAGGAGTAAAGAGATGCTGAACTGAGATCACAATGTTCTTCACCACAATCTTTGTCCTTCTCGAGACAGGATTGATGGTAAACAGCGGTAAGTGAAGACTTTTATTTTTGCCAATTTTGAAAAAGTTAAGGTACTGTAAGAAAAACTTAAAAATTGTTACTGAAACTTCAATAGGAATAGTGACGCAATGTAAAACTGCTTAATATTTCATAACTTATTTTATAGTAAAAACCTTGTTGAAAATGTGTGTATCGAGCGTCTCCGCACATCTATTTTTTCAGGTGTGTTGGATTGGATCCATAGGTCCGGACTAGTCGACCTTCATCAGGCAAACATGTTTGCCTGATGAAGGTCATTTAGACCGAAACGTTGTTTAGACCGAAATGTTGCAATAAGTATTCGATGCAGCAAGTTATTCAGTGTGCGGGACTCCACTTTCTTTTCATGAAAATGTGTGTATCAAAATAGATACAGCAAGTATATAAGGTAATTTTCTATGCAAATCTGATATGCAAATTCTTTTTTTAAATTTTTTTTTATTATTATTATTTGTCAGAAGGTCCAATAAAGAATCTAATTTCAAAAGATTTAAAATTTCTGACAATTATTTCATGGTTCAGGATTTACAGGGTTAAAAGCTTGACATTATTCACCATGGCAACAAATAAAGAAATGCCCCCATCCTCCTACTTTTCACCAGTCGACGTTTATTTCAATTTCAATTTAATTTATTTAAAAGGGACAATGTACAGTTAAAACATAAATGTTGCCATTTGATGCACTATACCAGATTATAGCTTTAAGCTAATTTGCATCTGTAGTCCCTTGGCAGGTCACAAAAATACAACACAGTAACAAGACAGATAAATGCAGATGCACCCCCCAAAAAAGCAAGAGTGTGAGTGTTCATGGCAGAAATTTGCTTTGTCAAGAGTCTATTTGGGGGGGAAAAATCCACTCAAATGTAACATGTAATTAATATTCTCTGTGTGTGTACATGCAAGTCCACAAATATAGTTAAAATGGGTGTGGTACAGTCACAAACCTCACTGAAAAAACCTGTCACACAGGTTAGTTTCACTGACAGTGGTTTATGCCGTCTGTTCTCTCCACCAAGATATCACCACCTCATTTGAATGAAGCTCTCCTCCTACCCATGAAGCAGGAAGGAGAACGATCTGGGCGTTGAGCTGCCGCAAATAGAGAAGTCAGTAGGAGGAGGCTGCTTCAACATCTGCACAGTCTTCCTCTGTAGTTTACACATGTTGTGTGAAAGCTGGGCTCATTTTCACAAATAGAAAACAAAAACAACTTTCAATCACAAAAATCCACACATCTCTTGATTAAATTTTGTTCTCTATATAATCCAGAACATAAAATGAATCATCCGGACCAGCTGATTCCTCGGTCAAAACAGATCAGTCTGAATATTCAGTTTTGTAGCTGTAATCTGTTGTGTTTTCATACTCAGAAAACACAAAAGCCAGGGTCAAAATTACTTTATTCTTTCCGCGAGGAACTTCATCGCAAATAATGTCAGTGCAGATGCGGACACACAACGCAATAACAACAACACATCCCCTGACATTCATGGCAGGATAAAGAGGCGTTGTTGACATTTAGAGAAAAGATGTTCATTGTGGAGTATGAGTTTGTAATCAATTATTGTATGATACAACCTTTTCTATTGTTTCACTGTTGACAGAGAGTGTGGATGTAGTGGAGTGTCCATGGCGGAAGTCAATGACCATTTCTTTGGTTTTAGAAACATTCAGGTCTAGACAGTTGTCTATACACCACGAGTGTCCAGTTCAGTTAATAGAGCAGAACAAAACAAAGAGATTGTACCTGAAAGCATCAAAATACTCAACCAGTCTGTACAGAAAAAGCCTTTCCCCCACTATTTTTAACCCCATGATTGGTGAAAAGTGAATCAGTTGCTAATCAAAAAGCAACAGGTGGTATATGAACAGTGGAGCTAAATGTAGAGACTAGTGTGTACTGGTAACTGTAAAAAATTGTAAGAAGCAGGAATTGTGTTTGTTAATCAGGAAATTAATCAAATCAGCTGAAATTAATCATCAAACCAACATGTCATTGCTGCAAACAAAACCTGGGGTCTGTACTACCCTGCTACTACTACTAACTAACCACTACTAACCTGGTCCAGAGCAGTTTATGTTCCAGATTGGGATCGCTGGGTATAAAAGCAAAAAAAAAAAACAACAACTCCAAATGGAGATTGTGAGAGGATCCCACTGACGTGTTCACTGTCAAAGCCCCCTGGCATTTTTAGATGAACATCTCTATACGACAGAGAGAAGTTATATAGGGTAAGAGAGATTCATATGAGGGACTGACAAATAAAACCTGTGACCAGTGACACATCGCGAGTCGTGTGCTCACTGTCCCACTAACGCTCTGCATCGCATCCACACCGAATTACATGTGAGCAACAAGCCAATTTAGAGGAATACACAAATGTGATTCCTGTCAGACCCGTCATGGAGCAGTGACTTTATTTAACTTTAAGCTTATGAACTTTTACACAAACAGTAGCCTAATTCTCTGCCATCACTTTCTGCCTTGCTGCAGCCACTCTTCTCTCCACCTCCTCGGGAGAGAGTCCGGTGGTCTCCCATGAGTCCATGCCTTGATGTGCAACACTGTTAAATGTCATTCAGACCTTTTTCACAATGCATAAAGGGGGTTGAATGATATAAATCTTCTGGTTTAAGTATAGTACATTATTATCATGTTGCTTGGCAGGGTTTAAGTATCATTTATCCAGCTTTGCAGGTGTGATGGCACCCAGACTGTAGAGTTTGGACAATATTCTGGGCATCATAGTATCAAAAGCAGAACTGATAGATGAATTTAATTTCTTCTAAACACTTAAAACAGTGAAATGAGCAAACAAACACAGCTCACACACATTTTAACATGTCATTTTAGGTCTTATCCTCTAGTCTACGAGGTCACATCACACACAGCATCAACAGCAGATCATGCATAACAGGAAACATTTTTTTTGTCTTTGAAACACACAAAAACATGTTGCATTTGATGCACTTGATAAAGGTTTTTACATTGCAGCCCTCTCTCCTGCACCGCTGTGAATGGTCTCTCCCAGAGACCATCCCATTTATTTTCCATCTTATCCAGTTGCTTGACTGAGGTGAAATACCTGTCAAAGTTCAGATGTGTTCCTCTAGGAAGAGACAGTGTCATCCGAGCGACTGCATTCCCTCTGATTCCCAGCTGCTGATCAGCGAATGTATTCCGGCTCTTATACACTTCAAAATCCAGCACCAGACCATTGACATTGGCAAGCACAAATACTTTCAGGCCAGTGGGATTTGGTTTCTCCATCACAAACTGCTGCCAGGGACACCGGTCTGTGGGTGGGAGGGGTGGGGGTTAAGGTGTATTGTTGTGTAGCGATCTGTGTCATTTGTCTTAATGTGTCTTAATGTAACTTTTTATATACCTTTGTTTTATGTTTTATTGCCATGCTCCATCAGGCAGGGGGACTGCCAACGGAAATTAGCCTTTTGGCTATAATTGGGTGCATTTACATTTTATTCTTTTAAAATGTTCATTGATGTACACTGTCCCTCTTAAACAAATAAAGGAAATTAAAAATAAAATTAAAATAAATTAAAGGAAATCATCTGCACATCTACACAGGCCTTCCCTGGTCTTGGCAGATTGAGGAAGCCTTGTTGCACCCAGTTTGAAAGAGGCCTCACCTTCCAGAGGGCATCATTTTTTTTCTCTTCATAGACATCAAGGTTGTGACTTTGATGGACTGCCTCATCATGAAGAATCGGTCTCGACTCATTGCATTGGCTATGACTGGGATCCTCGTCTTCACTGCCTCGTACATCCTGTTATCCGAGACATAGAGCTCCGGACCCCACATGACTTACAGTGTGCAGGCTGCCATTTTTGCAGTCAAATGGCCAGCATCGAAGCCGTCTGAGTTCACACGATCTCACTTCAACTCCAAAGACATTGGACTTTATATTTAAAAAAAAAAAAAACATTAAAAAAAGATTAAATATTACTGACCGCTATAAGGCCCCGGGGCCAAACCTGCAGTATCCAGACACACTTCCTGATCAACTTTCCACCATCCTGCTCTAAGTCTGACTTAGAAAAAAAACAAAAAAACAAGCTGACAAAAAAACAGACGCTGTCCCCTTCAAAGGACACTGAATAAAGTTGTGTTTTGACAGAGTTAAAATGATTGTACATTGCAGAAATCTTACTAAATTGAAGTTAAAGGGACAACGAGGAGTTTCTATTTGGTTATAAAAAAGTCTCACGTTAATGTGGATGAATCTCCGCTACCCACACTTGTTAATGGGCCCATTTTCAAGAAATATATCATTTTGTCTTCATTTTGTCTGTCATCGTTATTTTGTTATTATTAGTGATGGCGGTAATGCTGGTCGAGCCGACCAGCGTTTCTTTACTTTAGGTTTCGTGGCGAGTCATGAGAATAACGCAGCCGAATCGCCATTTATGGTCGGAACTACGACGGTATGTGATCGTCTTTAAACCTCTGACTTTAATTGTTGATGAATGAAAACATGAGTCCGTCTTGCGCCGGTCAAAGAATTTCACGGTGTGTAGAGGCTCATAAATGTAGTGTGAAAACGCTTCGCTTTTCCAAAACTCCTCGTTGTCCCTTTAAGGCACTCATATTGAAGAAACCACTTGATCAATAAGAACAGAAACATGATATCTACAAAAAAAAAAAACTCGGATCACTTATTGCTGCCATAACATGTGGATGCTGTTATTCCCGTCATTTTTGAAAGAGAGTGCACGTGGTTTGTAAGCCACTCCCCCACAACTTTGACATTGTGTTAATAAATATTTGACTATTCTGTGTGATTTCCAGAGAAACATTCCCTCACCTACATCTACACGGCCCTCTCCAAACCAGTCAGACTCCCTGGTATCCATGATTTCACAGCCATGGGTCTGATGGACGACAGGTTGATCGACTACTTTGACAGTGAGCACCAGAGGAAAGTTCCCAAGCAGTCATGGATGGAAGAGAAGCTTGAGGCTGATTACTGGGAGAAAGGCACACAGTCCCGCCAGAGCAAGCAGCAGTGGTTCAAAGTCAACATTAAAATCCTGATGGATCGAATGAGACAGGATGAAACAGGTAAGATGTGGGCAATGTGAGGGGTTAGGATCATCTGTTGATCATATGGGGTGGCAGTGGCTCAGGTGGTAGAGTGGGTCGTCCAGTGATCAGAGGGTTGGCGATTCAAATCCCGCTCTGTCCCAGTTGCTGCCATAGTGTCCTTGGGCAAGACACCTTACCACCTTGCTCCTGATGGGTTGTGGTTCGCGCCTTGCATGGCAGCTTCTGCCATCAGTGTGTGAATGTGTGTGTGAATGCGATGTATGATATACTGTAAAGCGCTTTGGGTATCGTTCAGGTATAGTAAAAGCGCTACATAAATACAGACCATTTACCATTCACTTGTAACTTTTCCTACATTTATTGAAACCAACATGGTTTCTTTTATGAGATTTTGTAATGTTTCTTGTTGGTGACTTCACCTCAGTGTCTAATCAGAAAACCTCTGCAGCATCTTATACTGTGAGTATATGTAATCCGTGTATGTTTATGTGTTTGTCTTACTGTTCTGTCCCATAGACCTCCATGTCCTTCAGTGGATGCACGGCTGTGAGGGCGACGTTCAGCCCGACGGCAAGTTAAAGTTCATTCGTGGCATGGACATGTACAGCTATGATGGAGACAACTTCTTGTCCTACGATAATGCCAACTCTGTCTGGGTGGCTTCAAATAATGCAGCTCTGGAGACCAAGAGAAAGTGGAACAATGTCCAGGTCCTGAAAGAATTCACCAAAGGCTACCTGGAGAATGAGTGCATTGATTGGTTGACCAAGTTCATGAGTTATGGAGAGAAACAGCTGAAGGCTGCCTGTAAGAAATATGTGGCAACATTTTCCATCAGCAAACACTATAATTGATATTAAGTATTATTTTATCTAATCCACATCTTTTTAAAACGTAGAATACATTTAGGAGCCAAAATCATAATCAAACTTGAGGGAACACCATATTTAAAAGCTATGATCTTGAAAATTGTTTTGGAAAATATGAAAGTATAGAATAGTTGAAATAAAAGGAACTCACTTTATTTTATTTCCTTCCAGCTCCACCTCAGATCCACCTGTTTGCAAAGAGCTCAAAGGTTCAGACCAATATCATTTTGACGTGCCTGGCAACTGGTTTCCTCCCAAAAGACATCACACTGCAGATCAAAAGGAACGGCAGTATCGTTGAGATCGAAGATGGATTAAAATCCTCAGGTGTTCTTCCAAATGACGACAACACCTTCCAGAGGAGAGACAGTGTGGAGATTCTGAGAAACGACAAGTCTGCATACACCTGTGAATTCATCCATGCGGCTTCAGAAGTATATGTTGTGAAGTCTTGGGGTAAGAACATCTTCTTACTGTTTGCATATGTTAACATTTATGTATTGAAGAAATGGTATGGACATTATTGCAGGATATACTGACAACATGTCTGTAATGACTGAAAAGTTGATTTAAATTACCTCACCGACAAAGGCCAGAACACTCAAGACTAGATGTCCCTGAATGATAATCTAGGTTTATTTTCAGTTTGACAGTTTTCTAACCATAATTTCTATCAGTGACAGCGAATCACCACCAAGAAAAAAAAAATACTAGGTTATCAGCTGAGGAGAAACATTATATACAGTATCATTGTCCCTGAAGAGAAACATATCCAAAGCATAACGTAGTAAATGGAGTCTATGAAATAGAAATGATGTTGAATGAAGGAAACTGGACCTAAAACTAACTCGAACGTTTTCTGTGTTTTAGATCACGTACTTTCTAAGTCTGAGCCTGAAGGACCTCCCATTGGTGCAACTGCGGGTGGAATCGTGGCCACCCTGGTTATTGTTGGTTGTATAGGGCTGGTGGTTTGGTGTAAGATGAAACACAAACTTTGTAAGTGCAGTACACACACAGTTGTTATTATAAGGGGTACACACTAAAAATAATCCAGTTTAATTAAACAGTGAGTATAAATTCTCCTTTTCTAAAGTTGAGATGTTCAGGCTACCTCACTTATATCTGTGGATAACGAGGGATGTTACAAATTCCTCTTAATAAATTGCAATGCAATGTAGCAGCACCAGAGGCTATAAACAGAGTATTATAGCTGCTGCGCAGCGATGGGTCGGGTCCGGGCTACTTTTGGGCAAATTTAGGCAATTCTGAGCAACAAACAGGAGAATAGGAAGACAAGACAGTTGTCCTTATAATGTCCAATTTGCATCAGTTGAGGATTGAACCCACAACCTCGGGAACCAAAAACCATTGTCTATCGCACTGAGCTAATTGACAAGTGGCAGATCAACAGTGGCTTCACAAATTGAGTAAGCCATTCACTGTCGTGTAGGCAGAAAAAGAAAAATCAGTTTTTGAGGTAAAATAATGATATGTATTTGTCAAACATCTACTATGAGTCTAAGATGTTAAGAGCCTTCGCACATGGTCCAGTCCAAGCTATTTGAATTTTAAAATTTAGAAGCTTGCTGTGATGCCACCATTAGCACAATTGTCTTGTGTTTCGTGTTGAGAACATTTGACATTTTGATCTGTCATCATCACCCTGGCTGGGTCTTGAACTCACAACCTCTGACACCAAGAACCAGCGTTTAACTCAGTGAGCTAATCATCTGGAAGTGAGACATGGTGTGTGTCTTCTCAAATAGACTCAGGGAGTCAGTGTCCGGGCAGCAGTTGTGAACGCAGATTTCTGTTATCTAAACAAAAATCTGTTAATACATAAAATGCATTTAGACAGCGAAACAGCTTCAGGACATCTGACATTTTGATCTGTCATCATCATCATCTTCACCCTCGCTGGGTCTCGAACTCACAATCTCTGACACGAAGAATCAGCTCTTAACTCGCTGAGCTAATTGGCTGGTAGTGAGACCTGCTGTGTAGCTTCATTTATCCACTCAGGTGAGCCTGTTGTGATGAAATGGTCAAAATGTCAATAATTCAGTCATCTAAACAAAAATCTGATAATACATAAATTGCATCTTGACAGCATGGAAATGTTGGTGATTTGTTTTTAATGATAAGTGTTTTGCTTCATAAGAGAAAATATGATGTTTAAAAATTCCACTCTCACATTGATTGCAGTTGTTCCCATGAGAGCAGAATTCAAAATGTTCTCAAAAATTCAGTTTTTGAATTAAAATTCTGATATTTGCTAAACTTCATCAACCATGACTCCAGAATATTCTCATTTTTTTTCAGGAAGTTTGAAAATGTATTTAGCAAGAATTTGATGGTATATGTTTACAGTGCTGTTTACAGTCAAACGTTTTCATGCACTGTAGGCTCAATTTTTGCTTAAGTGATCTTTTTTGTTGTTGCAGATATCATGTTTCTGTTCATACTAATCAAGTGGTTTCTTCAATATGAGTGCCTTAACTGCAATTTAATACGATTTCTGCAATGTATAATAATTTTAACTCTGTCAAAACACAACCTTAATTCAGTGTGCTTTGAAGGGGACAGAAAAAAAAAAAAATGTCCATACTTCAGGAGGCAGAGATAATTTTACTCAGAATTGTGAAAGGCAAGTCAGACTTAGAGCTGTCAGGAGATGAGGTGGAGGAAGGCAGGAGGGTGAAAGCTCACAGAAGGATAGATCAGCTTTTGAGGAGCCAGAGGGACAAAGTGACGGCCCCCACCCTCCATTATGGATAAGAAGCGAGTGAAACCTAGAGCTGTGATATTTATGGTGTAAATGCCTAGAAAGGGATCGTACACACACACACGCAAGTTTGGTGACAATTCAGCTAACCTTATGGGAGGAGCTTGATAAGTTTTACAGCTTTTGAAAAAAGCTGAGTGATGGACTTCATAATTTGTAATGAGTTTAAGTGGACAACAGTTTTAGCAGTATTGGGGCTACAGTTTGGTGAAAGTTTCAACACTGTAGCATGTACTGTTGATTTTGTATCTTTTAAAGTTTTTAAATTTAAACACACAAACTGCATAACACACTAACATCCCTCACCTGCCACAAGGCTTATTTTTCAAATTAAGGGTGTTATATAGTTGGTTTGACATCTTGAGGTCAAAAGGTCAAGGAGCATAATAATTTCATTTACCGTATTTCCTCTAATAGAGGCCGAGGCCTTTATTTACTTTAGCTGCCCAGGGGAACCGGCCTGTATTGGAGACCGGCTTATATTTGAGAGAGGCTATTATTTCTTCCTCTGTTTCATGCTGGTGCTCAAATTTGACAGTTACCGTGCTCAGTTTTCATTCTGCCTACAATTAATTATATTTTTTTTACACATTACTGTAGCAGGTACCGCAACAGCAGCGATCAGCTGGACAGGATTAGGCTAATAAACGCTGGAGCACAAGTGACCAGTTTTGTCACAGATCGGGTAGCGTCGCAAATCGGGTAGTGACACGCCATGCTGCTAAAGCTCTCTTCGGTCGAGTTGTCAGTGACTGTTTCCTTGAAGCGTGGGTTCATGTGGCACTTCAGATCTAGCTACTGCCATCTGCTGGCACTTGTGGGTTACTGCATCCGTGTTTGGCCGCCTGAGACCAGTGCATCCACAGTGACTGAAATTCAGGTTTTTTCTGTTTGTTTGTTTTTTTCCCATTGACCCGGCCTGTATTTGGGGCCGGCCTTTATTTGTTCGTGTAAACCACGCCCCCGGCCATTATAACAGACCCGGCTATTAAATAGATACCGGCTACTATTAGAGGAAATACGGTATTTATTTTAATTGTAAAAAAAAATGACGAAAAGATATATTTAAAAAAATAAGCCTTGTGGTAAATGAGTAATATTAATCTGTATGCTGCACAGTTGGTTTGACATCATTCACTCAAATGGTTGAAGCGCATAATAAGTTTGTATTTTTGATATGTCAAATGAATGTTGAATATTAAACTAACTTAATGCCGGTCTCATGCACGGACCTGAAGGGATACTTTCTAAAACAGGGCCCATGAAAAATGCACATTAGCCTGATTCATTTCCTCTTCTCTGGCTGTTTAATGTAACCAGGACTAGTGAATAGGCTACTTACACATTTCAAAACAAGTCAACAACTTATCGTCGATATCATTACATGCTCAAAAAAAATGCAGAAGCCTACTTACTTTCACCTTACTTTCTCTTTGAACGTGACATTAACATTAACATGCTCAAAAGTCTTCACTTACCGCTGTTAACCATCAACCCTGTCCCGAGAAGGACAAAGATTGCGATGAAAAACATTGTGTTTTCAGTATAGCGTCTCTTTACTCCTTCTAAAACTTTCTTCTTATTCTTTTTTTTTTTTTTTTTTGCATTTTACCCGACTCAAGGTCAGGGATCTTTACTCCGTGTCGTCCAACGACTAGTCTGTTTCCTGCTTCTGTCAACTACCTGACCGTTGGTCAGATAATAAGATAACAGATAAGACTGACAGTGCGTCCAATGCTGCCTGTAAAGTGATATATTGCATGAGATTTCAGGGGCGGGTGAGGGGTAGATTGACTTTACTCAGAAAGGTTAATATGCTTATCAGTGTTCGAACGCTTCAAATTCATAGGTAGGCTAATGCAGTAACGTACAAATTAGTTTTAATTAACAGCAATGTTGTAATGTAGCCTAATAATTTACTTTTCAAAGTAACTATACCCAACACTGGACAGTACAGTAGGCTATTTCTGACTTCTCTGTTGGCTTTTTGACTCCTTCTTAACTATGTTGGCAGGGGGCTAATGGGTATTTTTGAAAATATAAAGCAAACCATCTACAGCAGGAGTTGTGACTGTTTCATATGATATATTTTTTTTCTGAATTCTGCATTTTCCCTCGCACTGCAATACGGTATGTTTTAATAGGCTGAAAAGCAGTGTTGGATACCCCTGTTGTGAATAATGGGAAAATGTGGGCTAATAGATGTGGGCTATATAGATTAATTGATTTTATCTACCCATATAGGTATACAAATTTTACGATTACGATTTTATTAAATTCCAGTTATGTTGTTCTTGTATTTTGTGTCACATTGTTTTATTGTAGTGGCAGACGTTGACAAGAAAATTTCAAACTGGCAAACCATGTCACAAAGGTTGCCGACCCCTGATCTACAGTGTGGTTCCGTGGCATAAGAACAAACTCCACGTTGTCTTTTTGAGCTTGGAGGTTCTTTACTCACTTCTTTGTTGTTTTTGTTTTTGGCGAACCTTCAATTTTTCATAGGCTATCTATGTGGCAGGTGGCACCGAGTAGGAGAGGGGAGGTGCAAAATTTAAGAGGGGGGTAGAAATAGGTCTAGCTGTATGAACAAGTGTTGTGTGTCTGTTGGTTCGAGAGTCTTGGGTTGGTTCGGCCGGGGGAGTGAGGCAGGTGTGCACCTCTCTCCATGCTGACATGCAGGGAAACAAAGGAGGCTGATATGAGGCCCTGTTTTAAATTTTTATATTGTTTAGATGTAGGTGTGATATGGACTGTTTTTATATGTTTCAAAGACTTTATTAAATCCATAAAAACACAAACTGAGTAAATGTAAGTTAAAAATATCTGGTATGTTGAACTGTCCCCTTACCGACTACCAGCTACTTGCAGCTCAGCAGGGAAACAGGTCTGAAAGATATTAAGAGTATACTACTGTACTGTACATATAATTCACAATTTTTAACTCTGATCAAAATTTTCTTTTTGTAAAACTCACATGACCAACACCAATGATTCTTCCCATGGATGTATTACAGTCATGATTCTTCCCCATCATGGATTTTTTAAATTTTTTTTTACAGTGGTTAGCGAACAGTGAATGTTCAGTGTAGGGACCCAGTGGACGACCTGCATGACAAGTCAGACCGTGGTGAACAGACTGGTGCACAGCCAGCGAAAACAGAAACTGACTCAATTAGATCAACTGATTGTTTTTCCTTCACAAAAACACCTCAAACCTCTAAAATACAGCTTATTAAACACACAGCTTCAATTCAGCTTTTCACAAATCATTTACATCCTTTATTTAATTTGCATAGGCATGAAATCACACACATTATAACAAACAGATGACATCATCTAAATAGTGTTCAATTTTGTCATTTTAAAGGAAAATGTACACAACCCTGAATTAAGACAATGTCACTCCTTAACTGTTTTTGGTCCACAAAAAGTTATTATTGCCTTGATTCTATTCTATTCCATTTATTTTCAACTTTTTAGGTAAAACCAACACATTTTATGTCACATGTCACACACTGATATAACTATGATACATCTTAGCAGATTTTGGTATTCTGATTTCTTACACAAATAGACTAATGCAAAGTGCAATTTTTTTCTTTTTAGCAAAATAGAGAAAATCTGTTTATAAAAAAAGAAAAGAAAAAAATGTAAGTGTCAAGTTTCACAAACCAACCTTACATATTTGGCAGGGTATTTTAACCCCGTAAAGCACTTTGCGAGTTCTCTCTCTGAAAAGTGCTATGCAAATAAATGTTACTTACTTTAGATTCTAAAAGCATTCTTATCAAAGCTAATCAGTAAATGATAGAGACAACAAAAAAGATATCAAGTAAAAAATCACAGTTGAGACTAAAATCTTAATTCACCATATAACCCATCACACAGTATATCTTGTATTTAATAGATTAAAATAAAGGCATTAGGTCATCCTCCCTGATTGCATTTCGTCTGTCCTCTTCTTCTATTTATCTCGATCTGCTTTATTAAGGCCTCAGTAGAGATACATGTATATCACCAGGACTTTGAGCCCTTGATATAACCTCCCTCTTTTAACTAACCCAACCCCTCCCCCCAAGGTTGAAAAACATTTTCACTTTAGCAACATTATGCAACCGTCAATTATTCTTCTCAAGTTAAAACCCATACCTATATCAGTATATCCTTTTTCCCCTTGGAAATTCCCATTGTCATTCTTAAATGTTGAGACAGTCGTTTCAAAACCCTCTAGAAATCCAGAGGACAATTTGCCTATTTACATACTTATTCTTCTTCTTTTTGACTGTTATTTCCCAACTTAATTTCTTTCATGGTCCCCTTTTCATTTCTACCCACTGTCAATTTGGTAGATTGGTTGATATTTGCAGAAGCTTAAGATCATGTGAGCACTGTCCCATTTCTTGAGATGATGATTCTTCTGGCTTGAGTTCCTGTTGCCTGGACCCTTAGATAAAAAAAAGATGTAACACATCTGTTTACTTTTCTTTAGTTTATCAGGCAATTTTGGAGTGACATATTGTTCATACAACTATGATGCTTACCAGTCTCTCCACCACTACTATTGCTGAGAGACGCTGCTGAAGCTGTGCAGAAAAGGAAAGGCATTGTGGTATTCATATAGATGCAGGAATAAATCCACTGAAATTCCAGTCCATGTGCTTTTCCAAGCACATGGACTTTTATTTGGTCTTATTAAAGATACTACTTATTTAAATGTAGAAATTCTGAACCCACTTCAAATAAATAAGGTGAGAATCAACAAAAAATACTTTATTACTTTAATACACTATTCAATTGTGTAACTGCATGATTACCCATCAGAGGCGGTAGATGCACTGAATCCACTGGGCTGAGAACCTAAACAAACACATACAGAGAGGCAGGTGCAATTAGTATTTTCCTCCTGACTGAGTCACGTTTGATCCAGATCAGAACTTGTTTTTCTTACCTAGGGCATAGATGTCTCTTTCCCTGGCAGGACCTGTCATTAAACACAACACACCCTATTCCCCCTCACGTTCAGACCAGAAAACTCTTGATGGTCCCCCGCACCCGTTTTAAAACACGAGGTGACTGCTCTTTCCAGGCCTGTGCCCCTCGCCTTTGGAATGCTCTACCATCGACCTTACGCAGCATAGAGTCCACTGAAGGTTTTAAGAAAGAACTAGACAGGCTTTCAACTGATGTTGACGTTGTGGGGCCTCTGTAAAGTTACCTGTAATTGTGCTGTTATGTATATTTTGTTTGTGATCTCTGTATACTGTATTTTATTGCATTTTATCCTTGTTGTAAAGCACTTTGTGATTTTATCTATGAAAAGTGCTATATAAATTAAATTTACTTAATTAATTACTTACAACATTAAAGCAGAAGTAAGTGATATATTTGTGTTAATATAAGTCTTAAATAGTTATATCTTCCGACAGCAATCACTTACATAGAGTGTTTGGACCGAAACACGGGTCTGTCAGTCACTCTGCTCTGCTCTGAGCCGAAGAGAAAACATTTATCGTATCCTACAGTTTTTATCCAATGAGGAGAGAGAACGGCATGCAGGGCTGTGTGTGCAGCCAAGGAACGCCGTGAATGTGGCGACGTAGGGACGAGGACTGTTATGGTGCGTTCAAGGAAACTCGTTTTTTTCCGACCTGTGAAGTCGTACCAGTTCGATCTGGTACATAGACTGTACAAAAAGACGTACTGGTACGATTTCACGGGTCGGAAGTTACGAGTGGCCGTTATAGTGACTTTCACCGGTAAAACAGGTCGGAAAAACACGAGTGGGTTGCCTGGAACGCTACAGAGTCGTAAATTGTGACTTGAAGCTGTAATTTATGATTTCAAAAGCCTGCCTGGAACGCAGCATTAGCGAAAACGACCGGATCACTCACTTCTGCTTTAAGAATTCATGTTTTGCTTTAAAGAAAATAGGTAATGTAGAAACTAAACTGCTGCTACATTGCATAGCCGACAATTGCATTGCAATTTATTAAGAGGTTTTTGTAACACCCCTCGTTATCCACAGATATGAATCATGTGGTCTGAACATCGTAGAACTAGAAAAAAGGAGAATTTATTCTCGTTGTTTTATCAACCTGGACCTGTGTACCCATTATATTGACAAATGTGTGTGCATTGCACCTACCACCAGTTCGGCGATTCCTAAAGAACAAAGACCGTCCACCAAAACCAAGAGCAACACCAACCAAGAAGACCACCGCACCCGCAGCTGCACCAATGATGATTCCATCTCCTTCAGACTCTGGATCAACAATTTCGTGATCTAAAACACAGGAAACATCCTCATTTGTTTTATGTTCAGATTTCTTCATTCAACATTATTTCTATTTGAAAGACTCAATTTACTATGGATGTGTAGCTCTTAAAAGATGATGATGCTAAGATTTAATTAAATGAATTATGATATAATGTTTCTCCTTATGCCAGTGTGCACAACTGTAACTGCTGACATAGCAATCTCCCAGGAAGATTTACTGAGAGTAAACCAAAAGAGAAATTTATGGTTTTAGTCTGCTCAATAAAGAAACACATCTGGTTGTCTAACTTGGATCTGATTAGCATAGGTTTGGTCATGAGTTAAACCATTTTGTTTGGTATATTTCCTGTGGCTACACTGGCATGTTTACCGATGGCGAGTCCCTGTCAAATTTTGGTTAAAGATAGATTATCCTTCAGAGATCTCGTCTGCTGGCATTGAAAATATTTACCTTAGTTGGTGAGGTCATTTGAATCAACATTTCAGTCATTACAGACATGTTGTCAGTATATTCTGCAATAATGTCCATATTGCAAACCTAATTTAATTTACAGTTTTTATCATTTCTTCAATACAGAAATGTTAACATATGCAAACAGTAAGAAGCATGTTCTTACCCCATGAGGTCTCAACATGTACTCCTGAAGCCGTATGGATGATTTCACAGGTGAATGCAGACTTGTCACTTCTCAAAATCTCCACGCTGTCTCTCCTCTGGAAGGTGTCGTCTTCATTTGGACGAACACCTGAGGATTTTAATCCATCATCGATCTCAAAGATACGGCAGTTTCTTTTGATTCGCAGTGTGATGTCTTTTGGGAGGAAACCAGTTGCCAGGCACGTCAAAGTGACATTGGTCTGAACCTTTGAGCTCTTTGCAAACAGGTGGATCTCAGGTGGAGCTGGAAGGAGAAAACATTAGGTGAGTTCCTGTTTGCATGGTGTCTTTAGTATTTTATTTATTTATTTTACCCGTAGGATTGATTATTGCAATGCTCTTCTTTCTGATCTTCCTAAAAAGAATATCGCACCATTACAACTACTCCAAAACTCAGCTGCACGTGTGCTAATGAAGACCAGCAAGAGAGCTCACATTACACCCATTTTAAAGTCCCTGCATGTACTTCAGAATCAATTTTAAGATTCTTTTATTGGTTTTTAAAGCTCTTAATGGTCTTAGTCCTTCTTATCTGTCAGATTTGCTTTTAACTTATGAGCCATCCAGAACTCAGGTCTTCAGATAGAGACCTTTTGTTAAAACCTAAAGTTACAACTATAACTTTTGTTATTACGGCTCACGACTGTGGAACAGCCTTCCTGAAGACCTGAGAGCAGTTGCAGTGTGAATATTTTTAAGAATAAACTTAAGACACACCTTTTCAGCTTGGCTTTTGATTAGATTTTACTTACCAGGTTTTACTATTTTATTAGTTTTCCTATCCTTTTATTTCTCAAATTTTACTGTTTATTTATTTATTTATTTTTAATTTGTCTTTATTTATTTATCTATTTTTATAATTTTAGTTATTTTTATCATGTTCTTTCACTTATGCTAAATTTTAGCTCATTTTATTTATTTGGTTTTAGCCAGTCCCTGGTGTTTCCTCACGGCAAATTGTTGAGAGTAAGATAGCGCTTCAGTTGCCTTCTTTCAAACTCTATAAATGAGTGTGTGTGTGTGTGTGTGTGTGTGTGTGTGTAGTTGCGTGACTTTGGGTTTTATTTTTGCTTCGTTTTGTCTGCTTTTATGGTGTAAAGCACTTTGTGCTATATTTTCATTGCTCTATAAATAGAGTCTGATTGATTTATTATTTTATTTCAACTATTCTATACATTCATATTGTCCAATACCATTTTCAAGATCACGGTTTATGAATATGGTGTTCCCCCAAGTTTGATTATGATTTTGGCTCCTAAATGGATTCTACGTTTTAAAAAGATATGGATTACATAAAATAATACTTAATATCAATTATAGTGTTTGCTGATGGAAAATGTTGCCACATATTTCTTACAGGCAGCCTTCAGCTGTTCCACTCCATAAGTCATGAACTTGTTCAACCAATCCATGCACTCATTCTCCAGGTAGCCTTTGGTGTATTCTTTCAGGACCTGGACATTGTCCCACTTTCTCTTGGTCTCCAGAGCTGCATTATTTGCAGCCACCCAGACAGAGTTGGCGTCATCGAAGGACAGGAAGTTGTCTCCATCATAGCTGTACATGTCCATGCCACGAACGAACTTTAACTTGCCGCCGGGCTGAAGGTCGCCCTCACAGCCGAGCATCCACTGAAGGACATGGAGGTCTATGGGGCAGAGCAGTAAGACAAACACATAAACATACACATCACAGTATAAGATGCTGCAGAGGTTTTCTGGATAAACACTGAAGTAAAGTCACCTACAAGACACATTACAAAATCTCATAAAAACCATGTTGGTTTCAATAAATGTAGCAAAAGTTACAAGTGAATCACCAACAGCCCCTCACCTTCCCCACATTTTACCTGTTTCATTCTGTCTCATTCGATCCATCAGGATCTTAATGTTGACTTTGAACCACTGCTGCTTGCTCTGGCGGGACTGTGTGCCTTTCTCCCAGTAATCAGCCTCAAGCTTCTCTTCCATCCATGTCTGCTTGGGAACTTTCTTCTGGTTCTCACTGTCAAAGTAGTCGATCAACCTGTCGTCCATCAGACCCATGGCTGTGAAATCATGGATACCAGGGAGACTGACTGGTTTGGAGAGGCCCGTGTAGATGTAAGTGAGAGAATGTTTCTCTGGAAATCACACAGAACAGACAAATATTTATTAACACAATGTCACAGTTGTCGGGGAGTGACACAAACCACATGCACTCTCTTTCAAAATGACGGGAATAACAGCATCCAGATGTTATGGCAGTAAGGGATTTAAGAGATCTTTTTTTTGTTGTTGCAGATATCATGTTTCTGTTCATAATAATCAGGTGGTTTCTTCAATATGAGTGCCTTAACTTCAATTTAATAAGATTTCTGCAATGTATAATAATTTTAACTGTCAAAACACAACCTTAATTCAGTGTGCTTTGAAGGGGACAGCACGTCTTACTAACGTCTGTTCAAAAAAAAAAAAAAAAAAAATGTCCATACTTCAGGAGGGATAATTTCAGGAGATAATTTTACTCAGAATTGTGAAAGGCAAGTCAGACTTAGAGCTGTCAGGAGATGAGGTGGAGGAAGGCAGGAAGGTGAAAGCTCACAGAAGGATAGATCAGCTTTTGAGGAGCCAGAGGGACAAAGTGACGGCCCCCACCCTCCATTATGGATAAGAAGCACGTGAAACCTAGAGCTGTGATATTTATGGTGTAAATGCCTAGAAAGGGATATTAGCGTACACACACACACACACACACACACACAAACACACTTAAAACCTTGATTTGCCAAACTATTATAGATTTGTTGAAAGTGCATTCAACGATACCTCTTTTTTTCTTTATCACTTTAATTTCAACCCTGCTGTGGAGGAGAATACTTTGCAGGACAACACTGGCTACCACCACAAAGACCGGAGGCCCTCTAATTACTTCAAACAGTATGACCAGGGTCTTTGAAAAAATGTCAGAGCAGTGAGAGCACACAAACCAGCAGGAGCTGCTCATCTCTGGAGGCAGCCTTAAAATCTCAGTGTTTCCCACAGGGTTTCAGGAGACCATGGCGGTGGTCAGAGTCGGACTATCCAACGGGGGTGGGGGTGGGGGGGCAGTCTGGAGATGCTCTCTAGCAAGTTTGGTGACAATTGAGCAAAACTTATGGGAGGAGCTTTATAAGTTTTACAGCTTTTGAAAAAAACTGAGTGATGGACTTCATAATTTGTATGAGTTTAAGTGGACAACAGTTTCAGCAGTATTGGGGCTACAGTTTGGTGAAAGTTTCAACACTGTAGCATGTACTGTTGATTTTCTAGGTATTTTTTTTTTAAGTTTTTAAATTTAAGATATCTGGCACGGGGCCGGACATTTCTGTAAAGTTTGGTGAGTTTTCACCCATGGGAAGTATGACTTCCCACTCGGAAGAAGAAAGAAAGAATTCCAGACCCTAAAGAAGAAGAAAGAAGAAAAAGAATTCCTAGAAACACAATAGTGTCCGGACCCTAATAAAATGATTATGTTTCTTGACCTTTTGACCTCAAGTCAAACCAACTGCATAACACTATTTATTACTATTATAAGTTATTTTTTCCAAATTGAGGGTGTTATATAGTTGGTTTGACATCTTGAGGTCAAAAGGTCAAGGAGCATAATAATTTCATTTATTTATTTTAATTGTAAAGAAAATTACAAAAAGATATATTTGAAAAATAAGCCTTGTGGTAAATGAGGAATCTGTATGCTGCACAGTTGGTTTGACATCATTCACTCAAATGGTTGAAGCGCATAATAGGTTTGTATTTTTGATAGGCCTCGGTCAAATGAATGTTGAATATTAAACTAACTTAATGCCGGTCTCGTGCACGGCCCTGAAGGGATACTTTCTAAAACAGGGCCCATGAAAAATGCACATTAGCCTGATTAATTCCCTCTTCTCTGGCTGTGTAATAAAATGAATAGGCTACTTACATTTCAAAACAAGTCAACAACTTATCGTCAATATCATTACATCCTCAACTCAAAAAACAAAGCAGAAGCCTGAAATTTTAAAGACGTGACAACTGCCGTTTACTTTCACTTTCACGTGGCCAAAAAGTCTTCACTTACCGCTGTTAACCATCAATCCTGTCCCGAGAAGGACAAAGATTGCGATGAAAAACATTGTGTTTTCAGTTTAGCGTCTCTTTACTCCTTCTAAAACTTTCTTCTTATTCTTTTTTTTTTTTTTTTTTAGCATTTTACCTGACTCAAGGTCAAGGATCTTTACTCCGTGTCGTCCAACGACTAGTCTGTTTCCTGCTTCTGTCAACTACCTGACCGTTGGTCAGATAATAAGATAACAGATAAGACTGACAGTGCGTCCAACACTGCCTGTAAAGTGATATATTGCATGAGATTTCAGGGGCAGGTGAGGGGTAGATTGACTTTACTCAGAAAGGTTAATATGCTTATCAGTGTTCGAACGCTTCAAATTCATAGGTAGGCTAATGCAGTAACGTACAAATTAGTTTTAATTAACAGCAATGTTGTAATGCAGCCTAATAATTTACTTTTCAAAGTAACTATACCCAACACTGGACAGTACAGTAGGCTATTTCTGACTTCTCTGTTGGCTTTTTGACTCCTTCTTAACTGTGGATGTTGGCAGGTGGCTAATGGGTATTTTTGAAAATATAAAGCAAACCATCTACAGCAGAGGTCGGCAGCCTTTGGCACGCATGCCACGGGTGCCACGCCGCGGCATGATCACTGGCACGCTGGCACCTCCACCGCTAAATTTCTCACCACTACCAGCTCACAGTGTATCAATAAACCTGACGATGACGCTGAAACCCAACTACACATCTGTTAAATGATTGCCTGTTTGTCTGTCACTCATACTGTCCAGGGATTGTCCAGGAAATGTTGTGACTGTTTCATATGATAGATTTTTTTTTTCTGGATTTTGCATTTTCCTCGCACTGCAAATTGTTTTAATAGGCTGAAAAGCAGTGTTGGATCCCCCTGTTGTGAATAATGGGAAAATATCTTCAAAATATGGTTTGATGTGGGCTATATAGATTAAATGATTTTATCTATCCATATAGGTATACAATTTTTACGATTACGATTTTATTAAATTCCAGTTATGTTGTTCTTGTATTTTGTGTCACATTGTTTTATTGTAGTGGCACATTGACAAGGAAATTTCAAACTGGCAGTCCATGTCACAAAGGTTGCCGACCCCTGATCTACAGTGTGGTTCAGTGGTAAGAACAAACTCCATGTTGTCTTTTTGAGCTTGGAGGTTCTTTACTCACTTCTTTGTTGTTTTTGTTTTTGGTGAATCTTCAATTTTTCATAGGCTATCTATGTGGCAGGTGGAACCGAGTAGGAGAGGGGAGGTGCAAAATTTAAGAGGCGGGTAGAAATAGGTCTAGGTGCATGAACAAGTGTTGTGTGTCTGTTGGTTCGGCCGGGGGAGTGAGGCAGGTGTGCACCTCTCTCCATGCTGACATGCAGGGAAACAAAGGAGGCTGATATGAGGCCCTGTTTTAAATTTTTATATTGTTTAGATGTAGGTGTGATATGGACTGTTTTTATATGTTTCAAAGACTTTATTAAATCCATAAAAACACAAACTGAGTAAATGTAAGTTAAAAATATCTGGTATGTTGAACTGTCCCCTTACCGACTACCAGCTACTTGCAGCTCAGCAGGGAAACAGGTCTGAAAGATATTAAGAGTATACTACTGTACTGTACATATAATTCACAATTTTTAACTCTGATCAAAATTTTCTTTTTGTAAAACTCACATGACCAACACCAATGATTCTTCCCATGGATGTATTACAGCCATGATTCTTCCCCATCATGGATTTTTTAAATTTTTTTTTACAGTGGTTAGCGAACAGTGTATGTTTCAGTGTAAGGACCCAGTGGACGACCTGCATGACAAGTCAGACCGTGGTGAACAGACTGGTGCACAGCCAGCGAAAACAGAAACTGACTCAATTAGATCAACTGATTGTTTTTCCTTCACAAAAACACCTCAAACCTCTAAAATACAGCTTATTAAACACACAGCTTCAATTCAGCTTTTCACAAATCATTTACATCCTTTATTTAATTTGCATAGGCATGAAATCACACACATTATAACAAACAGATGACATCATCTAAATAGTGTTCAATTTTGTCATTTTAAAGGAAAATGTACACAACCCTGAATTAAGACAATGTCACTCCTTAACTGTTTTTGGTCCACAAAAAGTTATTATTGCCTTGATTCTATTCTATTCCATTTATTTTCAACTTTTTAGGTAAAACCAACACATTTATGTCACATGTCACACACTGATATAACTATGATACATCTTAGCAGATTTTAGTATTCTGATTTCTTACACAAATAGACTAATGCAAAGTGCATTTTTTTTCTTTTTAGCAAAATAGAGAAAATCTGTTTATAAAAAAAGAAAAGAAAAAAATGTAAGTGTCAAGTTTCACAAACCAACCTTACATATTTGACAGGGTATTTTAACCCCGTAAAGCACTTTATGAGTTCTCTCTCTGAAAAGTGCAATACAAATAAATGTTACTTACTTTAGATTCTAAAAGCATTCTTATCAAAGCTAATCGACCAATGATAGAGACAACAAAAAAGATATCAAGTAAAAAATCACAGTTGAGACTAAAACCTTAATTCACCATATAACCCATCACACAGTATATCTTGTATTTAATAGATTAAAATAAAGGCATAGGTCATCCTCCCTGATTGCATTTCATCTGTCCTCTTCTTATCTCGATCTGCTTTATTAAGGCCTCAGTAGAGACACATGTATATCACCAGGACTTTGAGCCCTTGATATAACCTCCCTCTTTTAACTAACCCAACCCCTCCCCCCAAGGTTGAAAAACGTTTTCACTTTAGCAACATTATGCAACCGTCAATTACTCTTCTGAAGTTAAAACCCATACCTATATCAGTATATCCTTTTTCCCCTTGGAAATTCCTATTGTCATTCTTAAATGTTGAGACAGTCGTTTCAAAACCCTCTAGAAATCCAGAGGACAATGCGCCTATTTACATACTTATTCTTCTTCTTTTTGACTGTTATTTCCCAACTTAATTTCTTTCATGGTCCCCTTTTCATTTCTACCCACTGTCAATTTGGTAGATTGGTTGATATTTGCAGAAGCTTAAGATCATGTGAGCGCTGTCCCATTTCTTGAGGTGATGATTCTTCTGGCTTGAGTTCCTGTTGCCTGGACCCTTAGATAAAAAAAGATGTAACACATCTGTTTACTTTTCTTTAGTTTATCAGGCAATTTTGGAGTGACATATTGTTCATACAACTACGATGCTTACCACTCTCTCCACCACTACTATTGCTGAGAGACGCTGCTGAAGCTGTGCAGAAAAGGAAAGGCATTGTGGTATTCATATAGATGCAGGAATAAATCCACTGAAATTCCAGACCATGTACTTTTCCAAGCACATGGACTTTTATTTGGTCTTATTAAAAGACACTACTAATTTAGATGTAGAAATTCTGAACCTACTTCAAATTATCAAGGTGAGAATCAACCAAAAATACTTTATTATTTGAATACACTATTCAATTATGTAGCTGCATGATTACCCATCAGAGGCGGTGTTAGATGCACTGAGTCCACTGGGCTGAGAGCCTAAACAAACACATACAGAGAGGCAGGTGCAATTAGTATTTTCCTCCTGACTGAGTCACGTTTGATCCAGATCAGAATTTGTTTTTCTTACCTAGGGCATAGATGTCTCTTTCCCTGGCAGGACCTGTCATTAAACACAACACACCCTATTCCCCCTGAGGTTCACTAAGGTCATCAGACCAGAAAACTGAAGACTGCTCTTTCCAGGCCTGTGCCCCTCGCCTTTGGAATGCTCTACCATCGACTTCACGCAGCATAGAGTCCACTGAAGGTTTTAAGAAAGAACTAGACAGGCTTTCAACTGATGTTGACGTTGTGAGGCCTCTGTAAAGTTACCTGTAATTGTGCTGTTATGTATATTTTGTTTGTGATCTCTGTATACTGTATTTTATTGCATTTTATCCTTGTTGTAAAGCACTTTGTGATTTTATCTATGAAAAGTGCTATATAAATTAAATTTACTTACTTAATTACTTACAACATTAAGACAGAAAAAAACTGTTGTTTTAGAAATTCATGTTTTGCTTTAAAGAAAATAGGTAATGTAGAAACTAAACTGCTGCTACATTGCATAGCTGACATTTGCTTTGCAATTTATTAAGAGGTTTTTGTAACATCCCTCGTTATCCACAGATATGAATCATGTGGTCTGAACATCATAGAACTAGAAAAAAGGAGAATTTATTCTCGTTGTTTTATCAACCTGGACCTGTGTAGCCATTATATTGACAAATGTGTGTGCATTGCACCTACCACCAGTTCGGCGATTCCTAAAGAACAAAGCCCGTCCATCAAAACCAAGAGCAACACCAACCAAGAAGACCACCGCACCCACAGCTGCACCAATGCTGATTCCATCTCCTTCAGACACTGGATCAACAATTTTGTGATCTAAAACACAGAAAACATCCCCATTTGTTTTATGTTCAGATTTCTTCATTCAACATTATTCACATTATTTCTATTTGAAAGACTCAATTTACTATGGATGTGTAGCTCTTACACATCCATAGTATTTGTAGTCGTGTCATCTGGCCTCCGGCCGTATGTCTTGGACACTCGGGTGAAGAGAGGGGCTGAGCTGTCAACTGATCACCACCTGGTGGTGAGTTGGATCCGCTGGCAGGGGAGGAAGCTGGTCAGACCTGGAAGACCCAAGCGTATCGTGAGGGTCTGCTGGGAACGTCTGGCAGAATCCCCTGTCAGGGAGGTCTTCAACTCCCACCTCCGGGAGAGCTTTGACCGGATTCAGAGGGAGGCTGGAGACATTGAGTCCGAATGGACCATGTTCTCCACTTCCATTGTTGACGCGGCCGTCCGGAGCTGCGGCCGTAAGGTCTCCGGCGCCTGTCGCGGCGGCAATCCCCGAACCCGGTGGTGGACACCGGAAGTAAGGGATGCCGTCAAGCTGAAGAAGGAGTCCTACCGAGCCTGGCTAGCTCGGGGGACCCCCGAGGCAGCTGACGGGTACCGGCAGGCCAAGCGGACGGCAGCCCGGGCGGTCACGGAAGCAAAAACTCGGGTCTGGGAAAAGTTCAGGGAGGCCATGGAGGAGGACTACCGGTCGGCCTCGAGGAAATTCTGGCAAACCATCCGGCGCCTCAGGAGGGGGAAGCAGTGCTCCGCCAACACTGTTTACAGTGGAGGAGGGGAGCTGTTGACCTCGACTGGGGATATCGTCGGGCGGTGGAAGGAATACTTCGAGGATCTCCTCAATCCCACTGACACGCCTTCCGTCGAGGAAGCAGAGGCTGAGGATTCAGAGGTTGATTCATTCATCACCCAAGCTGAAGTCACTGAGGTAGTCCGGAAGCTCCTCAGTGGCAAGGCACCGGGGGTGGATGAGATCCGCCCTGAGTACCTCAAGTCTCTGGATGTTGCGGGGCTGTCGTGGCTGACACGCCTCTGCAGCATCGCGTGGCAGTCGGGTACAGTGCCTCTGGACTGGCAGACCGGGGTGGTGGTCCCTCTCTTCAAAAAGGGGGACCGGAGGGTGTGTTCCAACTACCGGGGGATCACACTCCTCAGCCTCCCGGGGAAGTCTATTCCAGGGTGCTGGAGAGGAGAATTCGGCCGATAGTCGAACCTCGGATTCAGGAGGAACAATGCGGTTTTCGCCCTGGCCGTGGAACGCTGGACCAGCTCTACACCCTCCGCAGGGTGCTCGAGGGTGCATGGGAGTTTGCCCAACCAGTCCACATGTGTTTTGTGGACTTGGAGAAGGCTTTCGACCGTGTCCCACGTGGCATCCTGTGGGAGGTGCTCCGAGAGTATGGGGTCGGAGGCCCTCTGCTGAGGGCTGTACGGTCCCTGTATGACCGGAGCAGGAGCTTGGTTCGCATTGCCGGCAGTAAGTCAGACCTGTTCCCGGTGCGTGTTGGACTCCGGCAGGGCTGCCCTTTGTCACCGGTTCTGTTCATTATTTTTATGGACAGAATTTCTAGGCGCAGCCAAGTGCCGGAGGGGGTACGGTTCGGGAGCCACTTGATTTCATCTCTGCTTTTTGCAGATGATGTGGTCTTGTTGGCTCCCTCGAGCCAGGACCTTCAGCATGCACTGGGGCGGTTTGCAGCCGAGTGTGAAGCAGCTGGGATGAGAATCAGCACCTCTAAGTCCGAGGCCATGGTTCTCGACCGGAAAAAGGTGGCTTGCACCCTCCAGGTCGGGGGAGAGTTCCTGCCTCAGGTGGAGGAGTTTAAGTATCTTGGGGTCTTGTTCACGAGTGAGGGGAGAACGGAGCGCGAGATCGACAGGCGGATCGGTGCGGCGGCCGCAGTAATGCGGTCATTGTATCGGTCCGTCGTGGTGAAGAAGGAGCTGAGCCGAAAGGCAAAGCTCTCGATTTACCGGTCGATCTACGTTCCCACCCTCACCTATGGTCATGAACTCTGGGTCATGACCGAAAGAACTGGATCCCGGATACAAGCGGCCGAAATGAGTTTCCTCCGCAGGGTGGCGGGGCGCTCCCTTAGAGATAGGGTGAGGAGCTCTGTCACCCGGGAGGAGCTCGGAGTAGAGCCGCTGCTCCTCCACATCGAGAGGAGCCAGTTGAGGTGGCTCGGGCACCTGTATAGGATGCCCCCTGGACGCCTCCCTCGTGAGGTGTTCCGGGCATGTCCCACCGGGAGGAGGCCCCGAGGAAGACCCAGGACACGCTGGAGTGACTACGTCACTCGGCTGGCCTGGGAACGCCTTGGGGTCCCCCCGGAAGAGCTGGAGGAAGTGTCCGGGGAGAGGGAAGTCTGGGGATCCCTGCTCCGACTGCTGCCCCCGCGACCCGGACTCGGATAAGCGGCGGACAATGGATGGATGGATGGATGGTGTAGCTCTTAAAAGATGATGATGCTAAGATTTAATTAAATGAATTATGATATAATGTTTCTCCTTATGCCAGTGTGCACAACTGTAACTGCTGACATAGCAACCTCCCAGGAAGATTTACTGAGAGTAAACCAAAAGAGAAATTTATGGTTTTAGTCTGCTCAATAAAGAAACACATCTGGTTGTCTAACTTGGATCTGATTAGCATGAGATCAACCATTAAACTGCTCATAGTCTGTCTTTTTTGTTTGGTATATTTCCTGTGGCTACACTGGCATGTTTACCGATGGCGAGTCCCTGTCAAATTTTGGTTAAAGATAGATTATCCTTCAGAGATCTCGTCTGCTGGCATTGAAAATATTTACCTTAGTTGGTGAGGTCATTTGAATCAACATTTCAGTCATTACAGATATGTTGTCAGTATATTCTGCAATAATGTCCATATTGCAAACCTAATTTAATTTACAGTTTTTATAATTTCTTCAATACAGAAATGTTGACATACAGTAAGAAGCATGTTCTTACCCCACGACCTTTCAACATGTACTCCTGAAGCCGTATGGATGATTTCACAGGTGAATGAAGACTTGTCACTTCTCAGAATCTCCACGCTGTCTCTCCTCTGGAAGGTGTCGTCTTCATTTGGACGAACACCTGAGGATTTTAATCCATCTTCGATCTCAAAGATACGGCAGTTTCTTTTGATCTGCAGTGTGATGTCTTTTGGGAGGAAACCAGTCGCCAGGCACGTCAAAGTGACATTGGTCTGAACCTTTGAGCTCTTTGCAAGCAGGTGGATCTCAGGTGGAGCTGGAGGGAGAAAACATAAAGTGAGTTCCTGTTTGCATGGTGTCTTTATTATTTTATTTATTTATTTTACCTGTAGGATTGATTATTGCAATGCTCTTCTTTCTGATCTTCCTAAAAAGAATATCGCACCATTACAACTACTCCAAAACTCAGCTGCACGTGTGCTAATGAAGACCAGCAAGAGAGCTCACATTACACCCATTTTAAAGTCCCTGCATGTACTTCAGAATCAATTTTAAGATTATTTTATTGGTTAGCTCTAAATGATCTTAGTCCTTCTTGTCTGTCAGATTTGCTTTTAACTTATGAGCCATCCAGAACTCAGGTCTTCAGATAGAGGCCTTTTATTAATACCTTAAGTCAGAACTATAACTTTTGTTATTACGGCTCACGACTGTGGAACAGCCTTCCTGAAGACCCAAAGAAACGGCCTATTTTCACGGCCTAAAAGAGGTTTTACCTGAAAAAAAAAAAACACAGTTCCATTGTTCACTATAATATAATTTTTTCCAGCCCCTCAAAGTACAGGAAAAACAGAGTTTTTATTTGGACCTAACCAACTGCTGATTGGCGGGCGCTAACCCTGGGCGGAGGGATACGTGAGTTGGTTGGGTCCAAATAAAAACTGCACTTTGAGGGGCTGGAAAAAATTATATTATAGCGAACAACGGAACTGTGTATTTTTTTTTCAGGTAAAACCTCTTTTAGGCCGCAAAAATAGGCTGTGTCTTTGGGTCTGTTCACAACACTGTATGTTGTAAGTCTATGGGCAGGGCTATGGGCTGGCGTTGCTAACGGGAGGAGTGCAGAGAGTCTTCTACTGCAATTAAAGTACTTAGGGGCTATTTGTAGCTCATACAACCCCACTTTAAAAAAAAATGCTACTATCCCTTTAAGACTCAAAGCCTACAATCTTTTTTCTCCTGACTTGTAGTGAACCAAGAGCTGCTGTTGCTGCATATGTAGAGGTGGAGCAGCAACACCAACACTGTCCCACACACTTACATTGCATGTGTAAACCAAAACTTAATAATAATTTATTCATTTCTAATTATGTTTTTACACTGTTAGTTACTTTTACTTGTCATATTAATATGATTTAATTAGGAATTTAATTGTGCAGTTATTTTACCTTTTTCATCATATATTCATTCTAATGATTCTTCACCATCAGTTTCCTGTTTATGGATTTTTAATTCTTATTTTATTTTTGTACAGTGGTAAGTGAACAGTGAATGTTTCAGTGTAGGGACACAACCACGAATTTAAGCAGGTTAGCGTTACTAAAACAGCCTCAAGAGTTCGAGTGATTGTTTTTCCTTCACAAAACCACCTCAAACCTCTCAAATACAGCTCATTAAACACACGACTTCAATTGAGCTTTCCCACAATTGTTTACATCCTTTATTTAGTTTAATGAGCATGGGCATGAAATCACACACATTTTATAACACCTGACACCATTTCGATTGTGTTGAACTTTGTCATTTTACAGAAAACAGTACAAAACCCCGAATTAAGTCAATGTCATTCCTTAACTGTTTTTGGTCCACAATAATATATTATTACTTTTTAGATAAAACTGACACATTTTCAGATGTCACACACTGTCTAAGTTCACAGTGACTACACAGCTACACCTTGGCAGATTTTGGGATTCTGATTTTTCACACAAATAAACTGAAGCAAAGTGCAATTTTCTTTAGCAAAAAATAGAAAATTTGTTTTAAAGAATACAAGATGAAGTGAAAAAAATTCACAAACAAACCTTACATATTTGACATGAGATTCCAAGAGCATTCTTATCAAGGCTTATCGGTAAATGATAGAGACAACTTACAAAAGACATAAAGAAAGAAATCACCTTATTATACCGTGTTATGGAAATTTCCTTTAACTTGTGAGAGAGAAAATCATAAGTCCAGCAAATTGAGGTTTCACTTAACTACTTTATTTTATCTTGCAAGAGGTGGACTGTCATACACACAAAAGTCTGTAAGAGAGTGCACACTGAAAATTGGTAACGTCAGGTTACATAGGCACAAGAGCAGGAAGGAGCCATGTGCTCCTCCTTGGAGGCGGCATCATACATTGTCCAATAACATTATTGCATTCTTGCAGAATAAGTTTACACAGTACAAGTTTGCACTTAGCGCTCATGACATATCATTGGACTATTAGAAGATCAGCTCATAAAGGCAGGAAGCTAGTGGTTGTCTGTAACTGAAGGTTTGTTGTGGTTTTTTCACACTTCAGCATGTTGACATTTCGTTGACATCTCACTGTGGTTTTGGATATGGAGACAACTGCTTGCTTAAGCGTAATCATCATAAAATAACAGAAACCAAGTCGGACACCTGCATACTGCTCTATGCACAGCAGACAAGTGCAACTTGCGCTTTCTTTGAAGTTCACCTAAAGTTCATGAGCATACATCTTCAAAGTTCAATCAAGGGTCATAACATAAAAAATTTCCATTACAACCGTAAAACCCAGTTTCCTATCTCTTAACAATCACACAGTATATCTTGTAGATTACAATAAAGGCACTTAGGTGATCCTGCATGATTGGATTTCTTCTATTTACCTGTATCTGCTTTATGAAGGCCTCACCTTCGTGGTTCTGCAGCGAGCACTACCTGGTGTAAACCGAAACAATAATGTCTGTCTGTCTGTCTGTCTGTCTGTCTGTCTGTCTGTCTGTCTGTCTGTCTGTCTGTCTGTCTGTCTGTCTGTCTGTCTATCTATCTATCTATCTATCTATCTATTACTTAGGCCTATCTAGTCTGTCTGTCTGTCTGTCTAATGTGTATGTACCTGTTTCATTATACAGGTCTAAAGATGCAGTATTTACACTTGTAATATAATTCACAGTTTTTAAAGGGACAACGAGGAGTTTTGGAAAAGCGAAGCGTTTTCACACTACATTTATTTGCCTCCGCGCGCACCGTGAAATTCTTTGACCGGCGCAAGACAGACTCATGTTTTCATTCATCAAGAATGTAAAGTCAGAGGTTCAAAGAGGTGTTATTCTCATGACTCGCCGCAAAACCGAAAGTAAGGAAACACTGGTTGGCTCGTCCAGCATTTCCGCCATCACTCATAATAACAAAATAACGATAGAGACAAAACGATATATTTATAGAAAATGGGCCCATTAACAAGTGTGGGTAACGTAGATTCATCCACATTACAGTTTTTCTCAGTCGCTTTGGTGCTATTCTCAGATCAGAATGAAAGTTCTCATAACTATTAGTTCAACCTCCACAACATGTAGTCATTTGTCCACATCATAGTAGCAGTTTCTCAGTTGCTCTCATACAATTCTCTGCTGTTTTACAACATTATCATTTGTTTATGTCATGTCAGTCAAAATGAACTATACTTTTGAACGCTGAATAGTCTTTCCCTATAAAACTAATAGTCCTCCTTTCATTGCTTGAGTCATTACATACAAAATTGTTGAACTAGTTTTCAAAATCTGTCAAACTAATTTTAAATGTTGGGAGAGCACAGTGAACAGTAAGGAACAACAGGTACGTATGGTATTGGACAGTAATTCAGCACTAAACAATCTGCACTGCTGTCATTGTGTCAGGCATTACTGTAAGATACAGTGGGACAAGAACTTTTTTACATTTACATTTAGACTTACAGCTTCACTAGAGAACAGATTTACTGTATTGCAATGTATTACAGCAACCACAGTAAAGATTTCCCATCTTTACAGTACGGTACTGTACTACAGCATTTTACAAGTAGGAAGCACTTTTACAGTATTGTACACTACAGTAATAATGGTTGATGCAGTACATGTACTGTACATTACTGTAATTTTACTCTGCATCACATAGGATTACAAGACAACCTCACAGAGGTGGAAGAGACTGAGCCCTTTTTACTACAAGAACAAGACATTTGTGCAGTGGTGATTACAAACAATGGCATCAGGTTGAAAGAGATACAATGTAAGGATGACATAACTGTGTCTTTGGGAATATTGAATCTGTTTCAATCGCTACAATTGACAGAGTGATGTAGATGAAAATGTGACTGGAACGTCTGGATGTGCAGGAATGATTTACAGTACTCTGTAGGTTCAGTTACTATATGTACTGCAACATTGTTCACGTAAAGTTGTACCCAAAGAGTGTTTCTTATGTTTGTTGTAGATGACTGTAGTGTATTTTTCCTTTGCACAATGCTGTGAACAAATCAGAATTGCAAAGAGCATATGCAGTAGAAATGTGAAACATACATATTCAGTATCTCCACTAAATACAGTAATGTGTAACTTTACTGTAGTTTTCACATGGCTGTACAAGTAGTGTATAGTGCTGTCTGGAGCATTTTCAGGTATCATCACTTTTTGCATTGGAAAACACTTAGAGAATAAAGTGTCCTAATGAAAACATGACAAAGCCATTTGACTACCTTGTTCATAAACGATGGTGTCAGGACTTCTCATTTTGACGACACTGACAGTTTCATTGACATGAGTACTTGCTTTTGAGGGATGGACTATCCATTTTGAGCAAGTGACGTGCTTTTGCAGGTCATCCACTAGGTTTTGCAGTTTGCAATAATTGTTCTGAGAAATGCACTAACTGTTGTGCAAATGTTAAGAGTGATGTGAGAAAAGCACCAAAGCGATTGAGAAAAACTGTAATATGAGACTTTTTTATTGTCACGGAATTTTTCGTTCTGCCGATGGAGAAACTCCTCGTTGTCCCTTTAACCCTGATCAAAATGTACTTTTTGTGGTTATATGCTGTCATTCCGACATCCCACCACTCCGACATACCACTACCACCATTCCGACATACTGCTATTCCGACATGCCATCGTCCCACCACAAGTGACAAGTCAGACCGTGGTGATCAGACTGGTACATAACCAAGTTAGCTGCACAGAAACTAACTGAAGAGTTCAAGTGATTTGAGTTTAATGTACATATGCATGAAATCGCACACATCTTACATTACAGTAAAAGAGAAGAGAAACAAACAGCTGACAGTTTAAATTTGTCATTTTAGAGGAAACTATATAAAAAGTTACACAAAACCTGAATTAAGTGTGTCACCACTTAACTGTTTTTGATCCACAATAACATATAATTGCCTTGATTTATTTTAAACCTTTTAGATAATACCGACACATTTTAACATATTCTGTCTTTTCAGTATACAGCAACATCTTCAAAAATGTTGGCATTCTGATTTCGTGCAATTGTTAACAAAAGAGACAAAATAGAGACAACTCAGAAAAGACATATAGAAAAAGCTCACAGATAAGAATAAAACCTTAAAACCCAATTTCATCTTTCTTAACAATCACACAGTATATCGCTTGTACTCAATAGATCACAATAAAGGCACTTAGGTCATCCTCCATGATTGCATTTCTTCTGTCTACTGTATCTGTATCTCCTTTATTAAGGCCTCAGCAGAAATACATACAGGACTTAGATAAAACCAACACTTTTTTACAGTAACATGTTACACACTGTCTTTGCAGATTTTGTCATTCTGATTTCTTACACAAATAAACTGATGCAAAAGTGCCATTTTTAGCAAAAGAAAGAGACAAAGACATCCAAAATGGCCACCTACCCTCTACAGGGTCCTTGAACCCATTTTCACAGCCAATCATCAAAGATCAGACAACATCACACAGATAGTCACATCATGGCATCTGAACAATCAGCAGTGGCACAGAGCATGTCAAACTTAATCATTCTTCCAAAATTCGTAAAATGCGGTTGTAAGACCCCGACCACACTCAGATGTGCGGTTGTAACATCGAAACTAAAGAATGACAAGCTGATGAAACTCATGCATTATATAGTTGAATAGTTTTGCTCAGTGTTGGGTGTTGTTTATGTGGGATTTGTAGAAATTTGTGAACCGTAGCCATGAAAAACTATGGCACCATATTTAATCATACAGCCTTTTCACCTAACCATTTTTAGACATGACAGATATTGGTAAACTGTAACTGATTTGTAATTTGAACAGTATACTGTGTGTAATATGTAGCAAGATAGTATAAAACATGTACTGTATATAGCATGTAAATAGCAAAGGATTATGGGAAATTATTTTGTCGTACTCTAATTCTTCCCTAATAGCTTACTGCAAATGAAAAAATACATAAAAATACAGTAATACTGTAGGCTAATTGAAAAACACTCATAATACTGTACGTGAATACAGAAAAAATACTGAAATGAAAATACAGTAAATGACAATTCAGTAAAATACTGTAAATGAAAATCATGTTAAAAGAATGATGTAAATGAAAATACAGTGATATACCATAAATTAATATGTTAAAATACTGAAAAGGTTTTAGCCTACGTGGATGAGGAACCTTATATGGGAACTTCAGTAACCTTGACTAGCGATATAAAAATTAAGAATTAAAAAAAAAAAAAAGTGACAAAAGAAAAAAAAAAAAAGTCTTGCATTATCCTCCGATAACACTCCGGCGTTGAAATGTTGAATTTCCACTACCCTATAAGTGAAAAGAAGTGAAAAAAATCATTGACATGAAATTCAGATAGCATGCTTATCAAAGCTAATCGGTAAATGATAGAGACAACTTCAAAAAATCACAGTTAAGACTGAAACCTTATTACACTGTAAAACCCAGTTTTGGGATGCGTACCAAACACTATGTCCTGCTAGTAATTCACCATTCACCACCATTTTAAGAGTAGCTCACAGTCACAAGTTTAAAAAGTGTGGTCACCCCTGTAATAGACTATTAGTTCTGGCTGTGTGTGTACTACACCTACCACCAGTTTGGCATTTCTTAAAGAACAAGGCCAGTCCAACACCAACACCAACCAAGACGACCACCACCCCACCCACAGCTGCACCAATGGCAGCTCCATTTCCTCCAGACTCTGGATCAAAAACTTCGTTTTTTCGATCTAAAACACAGAAAGAAATTCACATCAGTTTTATGTTTTTTTCAATCAACATCATTTCTATTGAATAGACTTTTTTAATAGAATTTATGAAGATATGCGTATCTCTTACGTAAGACAGTGGTTCTCAAAGTGGGGGGCATCCCGGTGGTGGTAGGGGGTCCTACTACGAAAATTGGAGGGAAGATGAGAAAAAAGAAAACTCTTCAGATATTGTTTCATCTATATTAGTAATGGTTCAAAAATGTTTTCAAGCTGTCAGTTTTAAATATATTTGAGTAGACTTCAGACTTTCAATTTCTTCATACTAATCTTCAGCAATTCAAGTAATTTCCAACTATTTCATACTCCTCATATTTTTTCATCTCTTCAAGATTGCGTCTTTAGTTTCTTCTCTTAATTCAGCATTGTTTCAACATTGTAATCAGCTCATTCAGCTTCCAGCTTTCAGCATTCACCCGTATTTCCTTCAGGAAATGCATTCTCTAGTTTCTATTTGATAGACTCAATTTATGAAGATATCTCTTACGTAAGACAGTGGTTCTCAAAGTGGGGGGCAGCCCGGTGGTGGTACGGGGTCCTACTACGAAAATTGGAGGGAAGAGAAAAAGAGAAAAAAGAAGAAGAGAAAAAAAGCAAATAACAAAATGAAATCGAATTATTATATTTTAAACATTATTATAAAATATAATTTATAATACAGTAATATAACATATGGGAACCTTGTTTTGCCTGCCAGTCAAAAAATCATTCATGGCATCATAAACTGTTGGTGTTGACCTGGCGGTCTGACATCAACCCTCAAACTCAATTTGTTTGTAAAGGGGTTTGTTTGAGGGGGGCAGGTGCTCAAAAAAAACCCCAAAAACATGCATACTATATAGTACATAAGTCTTGATGTGTAAAAGACCTAGTAGTAGTAGTAGTAATAATAATAATAATAATAATAATAATAATAAATTTTATTTGTAACGCACTTTATATTTACTAAAAAATCTCAAAGTGCTACAACAGCAAAAAAGAAAAATAGGTTAAAAACAAGAGTTAAAAACAGTTGTTTTGAGCGAGTTACAGATTAAAAGATTTTTTAAAAAGGTACGTTTTTAGGCCCTTTTTAAAGCAATCGATCGACTGTGGAACCCTCAGGTGTTCAGGGAGGGTGTTCCACAGTCGTGGAGCAGAGGAGCAGAAGGCTCGGTCTCCCAGTGTGCGGCTCTTAGTCCTTGGGGGGAGAAGTCTGAGGCTGTTGGTGGAGCGGAGTGAGCGTGCTGAGGTCTGGGGGGTGAGGAGTTCTTTAAGGTACTGGGGGGCGTTGCCATGGATGCACTGGAATGTGAGGAGGGAGACTTTGTAGTTGATCCGAGCGGAGATGGGTAGCCAGTGAAGTGAGTGAAGAATGGGTGTGATGTGCTCATATTTGCGTACTCTCAGGAGGATTCTGGCGGCGCTGTTTTGGATGTGTTGTAGTTTCTGTATGCTCTTGTTAGGAATCCCGCTGAGAAGTGCGTTGCAGTAATCGAGTCTGGAGGAGACAAAGGCGTGGACGAGCTTCTCAGCATCTCTCAAGGTGAGTGTGGGACGGAGTCTGGCTATGTTTCTTAGATGGAAAAATGATATTTTGCAGAGGTGGTTGATGTGGGCCTCAAAGGTTAAGTGGGGGTCGAACCTGACACCAAGGTTAGTGACTGTTGATGATAGTGGGATGTCCTTGCCAGAGAAGGTGATGCAGGTTATGGGGGAGTTTCGAATCTGATGGGGGGAACCGATGAGGATGGCTTCAGTTTTTGAGCTGTTCAGCTGGAGAAAGCTAGTAGACCTAACTAAGAGACATACAGAAACAGGAAGCCTGACATACTGTACTTTCCCCCCTCAAATAGCACACTGTGGTTAGTTTGCGGCTGTAACCTACACTCAGGTTCACTTCGTGTAAAAATGTGCATGAATACAACTGCAGATCCTACTACCTGGCCACCAGTTGTACACCAGTGCTCCTATTTTATATTATGTGTGCTGATAACATACACATATACTACATAATGGGCCAAACCAAAAGACAAACTTTCAGTTTTAGTCTGATCAATAAAGAAACACATACTTGGTCAATTCAAACATTAAACTGTTGATAATCTGTCTTTTTTGTGGCGACACTCGCTAGACTGACTGACTGAGGGTCATTTGAATCAACATTTCAGTCATTACAGATATGTTGTTTCTGCAATAATGTCCATATTATACAATTCTTATAATTTCTTAAATACAGAAATGTTAACATGTGCAAACAATAAGAAGCATGTTCTTACCCCATGACTTCTCAACATATACTCCTGAAGCCACATGGATGATTTCACAGGTGTATGTAGACTTGTCACTTCTCAAAATATCCACGCTGTCTCTCCTCTGGAAGGTGTCGTCTTCATTTGGACAAACACCTGAGGATTTTAATCCATCTTCGATCTCAACAATACGGCCATTTCTTTTGATCTGCAGTGTGATGTCTTTTGGGAGGAAACCGGTCGCCAGGCACGTCAAAACGACATTGGTCTTAAACACTGAGCTCTTTGCAAACAGGTGGATCTCAGGTTTAGCTGCAAAGAAAAAACCTAGAGTGAGTTCCTGTTTGCATGGTGGCTTTATTATTTTATTTCAACTATTCTATATGGAAAATGTTGCCACATCTTTCTTACAGGCATTCTTCAGCTGTTGCTCTCCATAACTCATGAACTTGGTCAACCAATCCATGCACTCATTCTCCAGGTAACCTTTGGTGTATTCTTTCAGGACCTGGATATTGTCCCACTTTCTCTTGGTCTCCAGAGCTGCATTAGTTGCAGCCACCCAGACAGAGTTGGTGTCATCGAAGGACAAGAAGTTGTCTCCATCATAGCTGTACATGTTCATGCCACGAACAAACTTTAACTTGCCGTCAGGCTGAAGGTCGCCCTCACAGCCAACCATCCACTGAAGGACATGGACGCCTAGTAAGACAAACACATACACATATACTCACAGAATAAGATGATACAGAGGTTTTCTGGTTAAACACTGAGGTGAAGTCAACTACAAGAAACATTACAAAATCTCACAAATCAGGCATGTCCTAACTATTCCACAAAGCGCCATGTGGCTGCAGGTTTTTGTTCCAACCAAGCAGATGGCTAGTGGCTACGTCATCAAGGTCCAAAAGGTCACTTCCGTGTCCAATCTCAGGATATTCAGAACAGAAACAATAGGCAGAGCTGGGTGAAAAGTACCGCGGGAGCTTTCATTTATGAATAATTAAACATATATTCATGTATATGAATACAATGGACAATATAGCCTCAATATAGGCTACTATGTTTTTTTAAATGAAAAAAACTTGAGCTGTATTTTTTTTGATCGATCGACTGTTTACCGTTTCAGCTGTCATAGTTATGATGGTTAGACAGATGAATTAGTCCGCTAACACATCCTAAAGTTTGACATGTCAAAGTTTTTCAGGTTTAAGTGTCAGGAGTATAGGGAAAGTACGCCGTCATTTTGTTCCTCTGCACAATAAGCCTGTCTGTCACTCTCTTTTTTTAAAGTGGGGTTGTATGATCTACAAATAGCCCCTAAGTACTTTAATTGCAGTAGAAGACTCTCTGCACTCCTCTTTGGGTCCATTCACAACACTGTATGTTGTAAATCTCTGGGCAGGGCTATGGGCTGGCGTTGCTAACGGGAGGAGTGCAGAGAGTCTTCTACTGCAATTAAAGTACTTAGGGGCTATTTGTAGATCATACAACCCCACTTTAAAAAAACGCTACTATCCCTTTAACAGACGATCCTAACCCCTCACATTCCCCACATCTTACCTGTTTCATCCTGTCTCATTCGATCCATCAGGATTTTAATGTTGACTTTGAACCACTGCTGCTTGATCTGGCGGGACTGTGTGCCTTTCTCCCAGTAATCAGCCTCAAGCTTCTCTTCCATCCATGTCTGCTTGGGAACTTTCCTCTGGTTCTCACTGTCAAAGTAGTCGATCAACCTGCCGTCCATCAGACCCATGGCTGTGAACTCATGGATACCAGGGAGTCCGACTGGTTTGGAGAGGGCCGTGTAGATGTAAGTGAGGGAATGCCTCTCTGGAAATCTCACGGGAAGAAGAGACAAACATTTCATTCAGCTTAGTTTTCTGGGGCCTGGGCTATGGATATGTCCCTTTAATGGGCTGGCCACCACACCCACTCAGGGTTGTGGCAACCAGGTGGACACTTGTCATTGGAAAAACACTTGTATAAAAGAACCATTGTTCCTGTCCTTCTCCATTTGACTCCCTGATGAAGGCGCCGAAACACGTCGGAGTTTTTAATTGTCATTTCGACCATGACATAATTCAATAAAGGCATTTTAGAGTTAAGAGAGTGCCTTGGAATTTTTCTTTTGTCTTCCAGACAAACAGTTAAAACACAAATATAGATTTGTTTCACAGGTTTGGATGAGCATTTTTTTTGCATTTTCTTTATTGCCACCTTCAAAAGTATATCTAAATATGTAGGCTCTGGTTGAATTAAAACATTTGACACTCAGAATTTGAGGAGCCGGAGGGCTTAGGATTATGGATAAGAAGCAATATGTAAGCTAAAGTTTACATATTGCTTCTTATCCATAATGGACCTTTGTGTGTTTGAGTTACTCACACTTGGACTTCTAAATAAGTCTCTTCTCCTCTTCATCTGAAGCTTGCAGAATGAATCAAAAATTGATCAAGAAAGTCTGATCACACATTTAATGCAGCTACTGATGCTGTTTAATTAGGTAGAGAAGGTTAAACAACATTGTGACTGTTTGTAATGAAAATACCACACATCTTTGAACTATATGTGTGCACTTGCACACACACAAACACAGAATATTTGTGTTCACCCCTTATACAGTCTATGGAAATTATTGCCTTGAGAGCTCACACTCTTGTGCTTTTTTCTTTCTTTCTTTTTTTCTAAATGTGCAATAGATATATTAATAATAAATTACATTATATTTTTAAATAAATAAATAAATGTCTAACTCCTCTGGTGAGAAGCAGGAGAATGTTTTTTTTTTCTTTTTACTTTTTGCCATGGTGAATACTGTTGGGCTTTTTCTATTGCAAGGGCTTTAAAGCAGAAGTAAGCAGAATTTTTGTGTTAATATAAGTCTTAAATAGTTATATCTTCCGACAGCAATCACAGAGTGTTTGGTCTGAAACACGGGTCTGTCAGTCACTCTGCTCTGCTGTAAGCCGAGGAGAAAACTTTCCTTGTATCCTACAACCTTTATCCAATGAGGCAGGGGCGCCGCTAGGGATTTTGGGCCCCATGAAAAGAATCTTTACAGGCCCCCCAACACAGCGGCAACATTTTTTGATGCTATTTTATATACAACTATGCATTTTAATGGTATTTTTGACTATCATTACCATATTTATGAAAGAGGAACAACATGACAGTTGACATGTACAGTAGGGGAAGAACTGAGCACTCAATGGAATACAATACAATGGAATTCATTTTTCATTTCCCAAAACAGATTCACCTTTGTATTGTTTTGAGACTGTAGTAAAATGTATTGTTATTGCAGGCGTTGATGTTTCCAAAACAATAAAGTTATTGTTACCAGGACATTGAAAATAAAACATTTGTGATTATATGTTAGTTAATAACTTGGTGTCATTATTTTTTACTGTGTTATCATTTAGTAGGTCGATTTTGTAAGGCTATTGAATGTGTTTAAATGTGTTTTTGAACCAGTGGCAGAACTTATAGTTCTCGGTGTATCGCGGACGACTCAAGATGGCGCCGCTGTTTACTTTTTCTTTATGTTGGGACCAAACCATGTCGTAGTTTCTGGCTCCAGCACATTTCATTTTGAGTTAAAAACTATTATCTTGGGTACAGTACTTTGTTACCTGCCTGAATAAATTAAATGTGATAGAGCGATATACATATATTTTGTCGATGTTGTAACCAGTTAAAATTGTTAAAACCTTGCAAGTCTTCAGCTCAAGCCTTCAGCTCAGGCATTTATCTTGAATCAACAGTCAAAGCAATATGCTAGTTTCTTCTTTTATTTGCACTATGAGTGAGATTAAATAAGGGAACATGTGAGGTCCTGTACATTTTATATTTCATGGTATTATTTTCAGTAGTTGTGAACTACATAATAGCTCAGTTAATTGACTGAAGGCGGATGTATTAATGCAGTTGTCCACTGAACTCAGGATTATTCTTTATGAAGAATGGGTAAATGTGTGTTTATTTGGAAATAAGAGGCTTATGCTGTAACCAGCCTGTATGTACAGTATTTTGGTTTTGTTTCTGATATTATGGATGTCGTACTGTTACTTGACATTTGAGTATGGAAAAGATATTTGCAAATTGATAAGTAAATTCGACTGAGCGAAGCTGCACTGAACAGAAGCAAACTGTCGCCTGTCTCATTCTTTCTCCTGCTTTACAGGAACCTTATCTGTGTACAGGTACTCTGCCTGGGACCTGTTACACTAACTCCATCCGCTGACAGGAAGTTGGCCAAAACGACCGGATCGCTTACTTCTGCTTTAAGGGATAACCTAACTTTCTGAAACAGGGCCCATAAGAAATGCACATTGCAAAACAAGTCAACAACTAATCGTCAATATTATTCCCAACTCAAAACTCAAAGCAGAAGCACACATTAAAGACATCACAACTGTCAGAATGTGTTAAAAAGTCTTCACTTACCGCTGTTTACCATCAATCCTGTCCCAAGAAGGGCAAAGATCGCAACAAAAATCATTGTGGTCTCAGTACAGCGTCTCTTTACTCCCTCTGAAACTCTTTTTTTTTTTTTTTTTTTTTTTTAGCGTTTTGGGGTTTTACCTGAGCCAAGCCAAGTCAGGGCTCTGACTCCGTGCCAGACAACGACAAACGACGGTCTGTTTCCTGAGTGCTGTTTCCTGGTCCTGTCATAGGTGTTTCATTGTGGTGACCCAGGCTGCTGCAGCTGCTGCTGTGTGTGTGGAGGCTGAGCAGAGGCACACCTAAAGATGTGCGTCTAAACCGAAACTTTATGTGACGTAAAAAAAAGTAAATAAATCTTTATTATGGACTAGAAAAAATGGCCCACTCTCATACACATACACACATAACATACAAGACAAAACAAAGCAAACAAACAAATAAAATAAAATACAGTAATCTGTCACTGTTAGTTTAAGAGAAACGGTGCAGACTATTGTGCCAGTGCTTACGAAGCCCGGATGTGAACTGATATTCCATCATGGGACAGATAAAAGGAATAGTTCACCCAAAATTCAAATTTCACTCAATATCTACTCACCCTCATGTCGACTAAGGGCAAAAAGACACACCAAAAACCATCCAAATACCTCCACACAGCTCATCTGTAGCTAATGTCCCTCTTGTATTGAAGCCCCGAATAATCGCATGAGATTTGGACTGACCAAGAAGAGCAGTGAAGGAGCTTCTGCTACAAACAAGCTTAAAACATAGACTTATTTAATTTTTTCGGAACAATTTCTCATATTGGGGCTTCAATACAAGAGGTACATTACAGACGAGCACTATGGAGGTATTTGGATGTTTTTTGGTGTGTCTTTTTGGACGAAGAAAAGTGAGCTCCGTTCGCAACCGTCATATGGATATGCAGTGCTATGCTGAGACCCCCTGTAACTCAGAGAAGGCACGGAGGACTCTGAAACTTCTCCCAGCCCTTAGTCGACATGAGGGTGAGTAGAAAGTGAAATTTGAATTTTGGGTGAACTATTCTTTTAAGGCCTTGATAATGCAGTCCAAAACGACACACATACGCAACAATGCCGGACTGTATGTTGGTACATTAGATAGAAATAACTGGCTGGCACTTTGCCATAATTTTCACTCTGTGAGAAGACCAAAGATGAGCTGTAGGGGTGACATAGGCCCTGAACAGTGCACTTTTAATCTCCACAGAACATAGCTGCTGGATAGAGGTAGAGAACACAATTACATCATCAAGGTACAACAAGACAGATTGCTAACAGCAGTCTCCAAACATATGAGGTGCTGAAACGTGCTGGGGCGTTCGCAAATGGCCTTCGATTAAACTCAAATAATCTAAATGGCGCACAGAATGATGTTTTTGCCCCATCTTTTTTGAGCCACCTCAACTTGATTATAGCCACCGACTAAATCCAAAGTAGCTCCCACCAGTCCATCCAGTGACTCTTCAATCCGTGGCAAAGGGAAAGCGTCTCTCCTGGTTTTAGCATTCAGGCAACAATAGTCCACACAGTCTAATCCTACCATCCTTCTTTGGATGAAAAAAAAGAAGAGAAAACTAGTCTGCCCCAAGGGCAATACCCAGATATTTTCTGCCCGTTACCGGCTCACTTGCCTGGCGAACGACTAGACAAAGTAAAATAATCCGAAAAAACAAAATAAACAACAAGAGCAAGAAACAGCTAATAGGCTGCCGATATTCTGTAGGAACACAAACATTAATCTTAAACACTGTATTAAATCCATAAAAACACAAACTGAGTAAATGTAAGGAAAAAATATCTGGTATGTTAAACTGTCCCCTTACCGACTACCAGCTACTTGCAGCTCAGCAGGGAAACAGGTCTGAAAGATATACAGTATAAACATATACAGTATGTACATATAACAGTCCGTGTAATTCACTATTTTTAACCCTGATCAAAATGTTCTTTTTGTAAAACAACACCAATGATTCTTTCCATGGATGTATTAGAGCCATGATTCTTCCCCATCATGGATTTTTTTTTTTTTTTTTTTTTTTTTTACAGTGGTTAGCGAACAGTGAATGATCAGTGTAGGGACCCAGTGGACGACCTGCATGACAAGTCAGACCGTGGTGAACAGACTGGTACACAACCGCGACTTGGAACAGGTTAACGAAACAGAAACTGACTCAAGAGTTCAAGTGATTGTTTGAGGTGATGATTCTTCTGGCTTGAGTTCTTGTTGCCTGGACCATTATTCTAAAGAAAAGTAAACAGATGTGTTACCTTCTCTACTTAAGAATCTGTCAAATTATCTATTTTCAATGTATTTTATATCACTGACAGGCATTTTTGGAGTGACATTGTTCATACAACTACGATGCTTACCAGTTTGTCAAGCGCCACCACTACCGTTGCTTAGAGACGATGCTGAAGTTGTGCAGAAAAGAAAGGGCATTTTGGTAAATGTATGTATGTACACACAGAAAATAAATTTCAGACCTTATGCTGGGAAAGACTTTGGTCTTAAAAAAAGATATTACTTATTTAACTGTAATAACTCTGAACCCACTTCAAATCAACAAGGCTAGAATCAGCAAAAAAAATACTTGATTACTTTAACAAAGTATTCAATTATGCAACTGCATGATTACCCTGACTCCAGAGGCGGTACTAGATGCAGAGGATCTTCTGGATCCACTAAGCTGAGAACCTAAACAAACACATACAGAGAGGAAAAAAAATATCACTGCAATAAGTACTTTTCAAAGAAGAACAAACACATAGACAGAAAAAAAACCTAAATACATTTCAGCCTTTGTACTCTTGGCTTCAAGTCAAGTCAAGATGAGAATCAATAAAAATGCCTTATTACTTTAATACAGTATTCAATAATGTAACTGCATGATTACCTGTTGTTTCGGCCCTGTATGTGTGTGTTTGTTCTCCTGCAGGCGGGTCCATCAAGCTGAACCACAGAACGCTGTCCTTATAGGCGATGCTGGAGCTGTCACCCTGAGGGTCTACACAAACACATACAGAAAGAGAAAATTGATGACTGCAATCAACATATTTTAAATGATCTTTACATCACCTTTTTCTTTTACGTGATCTTATAACAGGATGTCAACTTGACATCGGAGGACTAAAACATTTTAAACCAGTTTGGCTCAGTTTATTTCTGCTGATCTGAAAGCTGCCACTCAAACTTTTATTTCAAAGAAATAAAAGAAAAAAGATAGAGAGACTGAATCTGAATACACAGATGGTTCTTCAGCCAGACTCAGATGGTGTTACAGGTTTCGGATGTACTTTATTTTTGGTCTTTTTTATTATTAAAGCAGAAGTAAGCGAAATACTTGTGTTAATATAAGTCTTAAATAGTTATATCTTCCAACAGCAATCACTTACTTAGAGTGTTTGGTCCGAAACACAGGTCTGTCAGTCACTCTGCTCTGCTGTAAGCCGAGGAGAAAACGCCTGTATACTTCCTTGTATCCTACAACCTTTATTCAAGCTTTTTTGTGCTCTGATTATTTTATGAATAAAAGCTGTAGTAAAAAGTTGTAGCCTATGTGTGTTTTTAAGAGCCAATCACCACCACACACCTTCACTGCTGCCGATAAAAAAAACTGTCAGTGCTGCATTTTGATTTTAATTTGTGAGTCTATCAAGTGCATTGTTTATCAATACGTCATGCGTGAGTGTCTGAGGCGTATCACGAAGCGAGCTCAGCCTACCTGGGGTTACTCTCAGCCTATCCAGATGACCCTATCCACAACACTGTCACTGGATCAGCGGTACCACGACGCTGGTTATCAACTTGGTAACTCAACCCCAGCTTGTGTCGGAACGCTTACTTCTGCTTTAAATTGTGCATGTAAATAGACCCCATGAAATGCATCCTGCTGTTCAAGAGACAAAGGGAAAAAGTACTTTCTCTTTCTCTTCTCTCTCTTTTAATGTGTTTTGCATTGCGCATTCATACAACTAAGACACTTACCAGACTTAGATTTACCACGACTATACCATAGTTCATAGTCATCACTGCCGAGAAACTCCTTTGAATCTGTGCAGTAAAGAAAAGGCATTTTGGTATGTATGCACATGTTGTACTATATGTATATGTATGCAGTAATAATAAATAAAGCCTAAGTTGGAGCTGGGAAAGAGTTTGGTCATACTTCAACAGAAAACTCATCTACACGTATAACCGTGAACCCACTTTAAAAAACTGAGAATTATCAAAAATATCTGATTTTAATACAGTATTTAAATATGCAAGACTGCATTTGTATTAATCTCCAGAAAAGTTACTGGCTGTAGAGGCGCTGTCGGCCTCTACACAAACACACACAGAGGGAAAAATGGATGAGTGCAATAAGAATCTTTTTTTTTTTTTTTTTTTACATCAGTTTTATTCACAGCGGCGACGCTGATTGGCTCGGCCTTTTGAGGGTTTCAGGCCAAACGCTTACAGCGGGAATGAGGCCAGACTCTCTGTCAGAAATGAAATGAAATGCATTTCCGCGAGAGGCTGGTTTACGAGGCTAGACTACAGGTCAGTGGTTCCAAAATATTTTAAACCAGCTTAACCCATGTCACTCCGACTAATCTAAAAGCTTCCAATAGGCTTTATGCACAGCTCCACTACTTCCCGAACTTAAACAAGGTCCTTTATTTACTATCTTACATTATTGGACAAACGGATTAATCCAGGTGAGTCTGACCATTGTTGTGACTACTGAGGTCAGAGGCAGACACCTGAATTAATCAGTTTGTTCAATAATCTAAGACAGGGAATAAAGGATTTTAAATTCAGGAAGTAGTGGAGCTGTGCATAAAGCCAATTTAACCCTGATGCAGAATAAACTATCTGATTAAAGTTCAGTAGATAAGTGGGTCTCCAGTCTGAAATTAGAACTGTGTACAAGGCCTGTGTAGTGTATTTCTTTCCCAATCATGGATTTCAGGAAATAATTAACCTTAAATCTATTTACTACTTTTGAATTTGGTTTAGCCAGATTCTCAAGTTTCCTTATTTATTTTGCCACACAGCCATGGATAAAAATGTAACTTAGTGCAAAAATATTTTCAACTTAAAAAGAACTTACGTTTATAATGTTAAAAGACTGCATAGCTGAGAAATAAAGCCCTTACCTGGGGCAGACTGAGAAGGCGGTGCTTGGGGAGCTGTAATAAGAACAGTTAACACATCCAGGGTTAAAAATGTAACTAAACCCTTTAACTAATTTTTCTAATTTTAAAAGACTGCAAAGCTGAGAAATAAAGCCCTTACCTGAGGCGCCCACTTCAATCTTTAATCGGGTAACTGTAAATACAAACAACATACGGCACTTAAACAGATATACCTGATTGAATAAATGTTCTATCTATCTATCTATCTATCTATCTATCTATCTATCTATCTATCTATCTATCTATCTATCTATCTATCTATCTATCTATCTATCTATCTATCTATCTATGAAATTCAGAGTACAGAAACCACTGCAGGGTCAAGACCAGCAAATTTTCATCAAGTACCAAAAACACATCCAAACCAACACTGGGGCAGGAGAAACACAGAACAAACAGCCTGCAGCTTTTTTCTTACCGTTGGCATGGATGTCTCTTTGCCTGGCGGAACCTGTTGTGATAAACACAGCAGCATTAACACAGTAATCACAAAAACTGTTTTAGGAATGAATGTTTTGCACATAATAATATAGGTAATACAGAATCTAAACTCTATGGGCACAAACTTATGTTTATGTAAGAGACTGTGAGCTATATGAACCTGAATCTGAATTAATGAAGAGTAAGAGAAGCCCTCCCTGCTTAATGATTGACAGGACTGTGATTCAATATGACCTCTGACCTCCATAATAAAATAACACCAGGGCTTTGAATCTTATATCAAACCTGTTTTATCACAGTTTAATAATGACGGTTTTAGCTTTTGTTAAATCTTTTTTTTAAAGTTTATTCTAATACGAATATTCTCTTTGTAGCCTCTGGCACTGCTACATTGCATCGCAATTTATTAAGAGGTATTTGTAACATCCCTTGTTATCCACACATATAGGTCTGAACATCACATCATAAACTTTAAAAAAAAAAGAAAAGAAAAAAAGAGGAGAATTTATTCTAATTGTTTTATTAAACTTGATTAGTTTTGACTGTGTACGGACAAGTGTGTGTATATTACACTTACGTTTTTTCATGTACAACATAACCAGCACACCGACACATAACACAACAACAAACATGAGGATAGCAACTACATGTGGACCAACGGGACTTCCTCCAGGCTCAAAAACGACATAATCTGAAACACAGAAAACATTCACGTTAATTTTATTTTCAGTTTTCGTCATTCACCATCATTTCTATTTGATAGACTCAATTTACTATGATTTGCTATGGATGTGTAGCTCTGTGATGTGATGCTGATAGTTTATGACTTAAATTACCTGTCTTTTATGTCTAGTCCCTAACAAGTCACTGCCACTAGATGTGATTACATGGACACAAAACCTCGAACCAAATAAAATTACTCCATTAAATCTTCTTGGAGCCACGCCCTAAACCGAACTGGAAGTCAGCCATTTTGATTTGAATTTTTTTCCTATTTGAACGAACTCCTCCTACAGATTTCGCCGGATTTACTTCAAATAGGCTTCTTGCACAACGTTACTTCCCACTTCCGGTAAAGCGCCACTTCATGTATGCCTGTTTCCGGTCACCGTCTTGGTCACCCTCAATGGTGTTTCTGGGGGGTGGCCTGGGGTGGCACGGGCCACCCCTGAAAACTCATTGGCCACCCCCTTGAGATGAGAAATTGTATGGGTTCCTTAAAATCATTAATATGACCAAATCTCAAGAATTTAGGTGTCACTTTTGATCAATACATGAATTTTGACAAACATATTAATCAGTTATCCCGGATCTGCTTTTTTCATCTCCGAAACATTGCCAAGCTCAGAACCATGGTCTCCACACCCGAACTAGAAATGATCATTCACACTTTTGTTTCATCCCGTCTGGACTACTCCAATTCACTGTTCTCCTGCCTCAGCAAATCGTCCACTGACCGTCTTCAATTAATACAGAATGCTGCTGCCAGGCTCCTTACGGGAGCGTACCTATGTTCCCCGGGTTCTATGTTCCCCGGGTCCTATGTTCCCCGATCAGGGAACATAGGACCTTTTGTTTTAAAAAAGGTCCTATGTTCCCCGTTTTTTCCAAAAAAGCTCCTATGTTCCCCGGTTTGTATGGAACCGGGGAACATAGGACCCTTTATTTAAAAAGAAGGTCCTATGTTCCCCGCTGTTGCCGGGGAACATAGGACATTCTTTTTAAATAAGGGTCCTATGTTCCCCGCTGTTGCCGGTTGACACACACGCACGTTTTAAGACATGCGTACAGATGTGATACAGTCAGTGGAAGCTTAATAAATAAACACAAAGTCTCCCCCCCGTGTGCAGGTGTGTGTGTGTGTGTGTGTGTGTTGGCGCGTGGTGAGGGCGAGTGAGGGAGAGTTTGTTGGTCTGTCCACACGAGAGACGCCGAGGTGACCACGCCAATCCTCTCCCTCGTCCCGCTTGGCTGCAGACGGACCCGGCCGTGCTGCGTCCAGACGGGCCTTTACAGGGTAACAACACACCATAAATAATCCACTATGATGCTTTGGAATCGCCCCCACACCAGCCGTCCAAACGCCGACTGCCACGGTCCCATTAATGCACCTGTGCGCATTACGCACACAACTTACGGCAAAAAAACAAACAAAACATTCATTCATTCATTCATTCATTACAGGTCCGCACATCCCCGTGCGCAAACGCCAAGGATAATTGATAATGAAAAAAACCTGGGGAGCAAAGCTGCAAATCAACGAGCCCATAGCTCCAACAGACTATAGGCAAAACCCAGTGGATCACTACAAGTTGTTGCAACTTTGGGGAATTTCCTCCGGATAAAAAAGGCTTACAAACAGGGACCAGGACAGCTTTATAATATGCACAAAGATCCAAAGGAAACGAAAGGTAAAGAAAAAACAAACAAACAAACAAAAAAAGCAACAGCACGAAGTAGTTAAAATGTGTGTTTTACGCATGCCTCTGTGCGTCTGCCTGTTCAGCTCCACCTACACGTAAAATGACATTTGGCTCAGCCAAGACGTCCGTTGTCTATGCTCACAACCATTACAACAAACAAAATTATTCCAAGCAAATCATTTGGTGATTTGAAAGCCTAACAAATTGACATTTTCATTCTTTAAGATGAAGAAACTTTGTCTTGAGCAAAACTTCTTTCCTGCCACTTCTTTCTGTCATTTTACTGCACGTTTGTTACCAGTTTCCATCATATTTGTATCACAATCCTGAGAAAATGTTTATTATAGCAGCAAAAGGAAATGTGCAATAGTAAATCATATGCATTAGGTTCTCAAATCAGCTGTTAATCTGCAGGGAGGGCAGGAGTCATAAACTGAAAAACAAATGTGTAGACGAACAGGAGAGCTGGTAGGAAGAAAGAAAAGAAAGAGTCAGAGCGCAGCGCATCCTGTGGATAAAGATGCATCCGCCGCGATCTCCGTCTCTCTCTCTCTCTCTCAGTGACGCGCTGTCATTCATTTCAGCACCGAGACAGCGGACAGCGCGCTTGGTCACAGTTCAGCACTAGACAAAAGATATCAGTAGTTCACTCTGTGGCAAATACATCCATGGCACTGTCCATAAGGCAGAAAGAGAACTCAACACTGTCTTCTCCACAAGTAGAAAAATATAATAATAAAATAATAATATAACGCATTTTATAATGGGCTGGGTTGAGGGTGAGGAAGACAGAGTCCTGTCTGTCTGTGTGTGCCTGTAGGTGTGTGAGTGGGGAGGAGCAGAAGAAGTGAGAGCTGTCAGATAAGTTTGTGTTATGTTGTAGTTACGTCGGTTGGGACGCTACTGCGGAGCGGAGCCAATTTCATTTCTGTGCCGATTGTGCCAGTTGCGCCAGAGCGCGCACCTCTGTGCCAGGCTCGCGCTCTGCAGCGATTTGTGTTTATTCATTTTAACAGAGATGCTGACCAGAGAGGGATTAATACACACACACACACACACACACACACACACACACACACACACACACACCAGCTGATCCATTTTTTTCCTCATGTTCTTAGTCCAAAGTTTGCACTGCGATGATGCGCGTGCATTTGTGCGTGTGTGTGTGTGTGTGTGTGTGTGTGTGGAGGGGGGGGGTGGGGGGGGGGGCGGTGTTCGTGTGGGTGTCACAGTGCAGTGGTACTTGACTGGAGTTGAAATATTATCATCAGAAGCTGTAAAACCAGAACCAGTCCCAGAAGCTCCAGGCCCGGAGACCCAGAGAGGGGACCCTCCCAAAGCGCCCCCCGAGAATGGTGCATTGCCGCCCGCGTAAAATACGTGAGGGAGAGGGCTGGAAGATTTGACGCTTTTTTCAAAACTCCGATCTAAAATATCAGATTATACCACTTTTCCTTGGTCGATTGAGTCCAGTAAAAAGTATGAGAGAGAGAGAGAGAGAGAGAGAGAGAGAGAGAGAGAGAGAGAGAGAGAGAGAGAGAGAGAGAGAGAGAGAGAGAGAGAGATTCTCCACGTCCGTCAACCGGCAACGGTGGGGAACATAGGACCCTTTATTTAAAAAAAGGGTCCTATGTTCCCCGGTTCCATACAAAGCGGGGAACATAGGACCCGGGGAACATAGGATATTTTGGGTGAACAGCGGGGAACATAGGACCTTTTTATAAAAGAAGGGTCCAAAGGAAACGAATAATTTCGTTTGTTGTAATGGTTGTGAGCATAGACAACGGACGTCTTGGCTGAGCCAAATGTCATTTTACGTGTAGGTGGAGCTGAACAGGCAGACGCACAGAGGCATGCGTAAAACACACATTTTAACTACTTCGTGCTGTTGCTTTTTTTGTTTGTTTGTTTGTTTTTTCTTTACCTTTCGTTTCCTTTGGACCCTTCTTTTATAAAAAGTCCAAAGGAAACGAAAGAAGGGTCCTATGTTCCCCGGTTCCATACAAAGCGGGGAACATAGGACCCGGGGAACATAGGGATGATCCCCTCCTTACCAGGTCTCATAAATCACACCACATCACCCCCGTTCTGTTCTCTCTTCACTGGCTTCCGGTACATTTCAGGATTCACTTCAAAATATTGGTTATTACTTATCAGGCCATTCATGGACAAGCTCCCACCTACATCTCTGATCTCCTAAAGCCCTACACCACTTCCAGACCGTTACGTTCCTCATACCAAGGCCTGCTCCATGTCCCCCGCACTAGGCTCATTACGAAAGGTGACAGGGCTTTTGAATCCGTTGCACCAAGGCTTTGGAATGCCCTGCCTCCAGAATTGAGTGCTGCTTCCTCAGCTACATCATTTAAAAAGCAGCTAAAAACCCACTTATTTACCCTTGCCTTTTATTAACTCCTTTGCACTGTAACCAATGTATTGCTGATAGTTGCTCTGCATTGTTGTTGTTGTTGTTGCTGTTGCTGATTGTCTCCCTGTCGGTCAAATGTTGACTGATCGTGTACAGCACCTTGTGACTGCTGTCTGTGAAAGGTGCTATATAAATTAAAGCATTAAATGTAAGTGTAAACCAGGTCACTTCCTGTTACCACCGGGGGGCGCATTGAGTAAAGTGGGATATTGATATATCGGGCGAATCAGGGACTCACTGCCGTAATTGCAATTCAAGTTTGAAGTTGATAGGATAAAGTATGTGGGCGTGACAGCCAACCGAATTTGGATGGCAATCGAGCCCAACTTTGGCGCCCACCAGAAGCCACGCCCTTTGACGTATCGAGCTACGGAGCACAATCTTTACTCAGCTAGGTCAGAAGATGTTGTCTATCAAATTTGGAGCGTGTCGGGCGAATCGTTTTGGACGAGTTAATTTGGCGCCAAAAACGACCAATTCAAAATGGCCGACTTCCTGTTGACATTTCACCATGACATTAAGAGGCTTTTTTGTATATCTGGGTATGGTACATATGTGTACCGAATTTTGTTGGTCTACGCCAAAGTAAGCGAAATTGTCTATGGGACTTTTTTAAATTTGTAGGGGGCGCTATTTCGCCATTTTGCGTCGGACATGCGCGACCACCCCAAAATATCGAATTTTTCACCAGGCCGGACGTCTGGGCAAAGTTTGACAACTTTCTAACTTGGGGAAAGGGGTCAAATTAGGGTTCAATGACCGCAAGAATAATAATAATAAACAGCACGATTTCAATAGGCCTTCGCCGGGCGAGTGCTACTCGCCGCTCGGGCCTAATAAATGTTCCTTCCTTCCTTCACCCCAAATCTGATAGGTAGTTAGTCAAGTTCGCCAGCACAAGAAACTAGAGAAATGCTGTCACACACTCCCCTACACACAGTCACTGCAGCTGTGCCTCGCTCCACACACACACACACACACACACACACACACACACTTAAACTCCTAACTATATTAAAAGGTACATTGTGTAACTTCTCCTGTTATCTCTTCACGAAAATCAATGATTTCGTTCAAAAGTCTGTTTTTCTTTAATCAGTAATCCCCCCCATCAACAAACTGAAGTGTTCCTTTCAGCTCTGAATTTGCCGTTCATATCATTCATATCTCCATGGAGCGGGTAAGCTCGGTGCTGGCTGCCATGTCGTGTCGCCACGTTTTTACGTTCAGTGGCAGCGTGACGGTAGGAAACCATGGAAAACTCACCGGAAACACCAGAGCTGTCGGCTCAGGTCGAGGTGACGTCTGTGAAAAGTCACCGTGGTAACGCAGTGAGGACTGTGAGGACCGGGTCGGAAAAACGGCCGTCGGTAACAACATTTTAGTTCATAACATTCATTTTAGTCACAGAAGTCGAGAGAAAGCCGGTAAAATGTGGGTCAGGTCAACAACATGACATCGCCATGACAACATATTGTCACGTGTGTCGTTTTGCCTCGTGCTGACGGACCACTTGTTTACATAGAGGCTTGTTTAAGCCGTTACCTGCAGCGGCTGTCGTCCGTCTGCCATCTAACTGATTTTAAGTGATTGCAGCATGAAAAATAAGACTGAGTTGCTTGTGATCTACAACCGCGCCGCTAGATGGGAGTAATTCTTACACAATGTACCTTTAATGATTAAACTCCATACGACATGGGACCAAAAAGGAATATATCGACGGAGGATATCGACGACCTGAAAAAGTCACCCGATTACCTCACGGAAGAAGTTTCTGCTGTCCACAAACAGCAGAAAACAATCATGGGCCAGGTGGAGGAGGTGAAAGCCCTCAAGATTCAAAACGCCGAAAAGGACAAAAAGATTGCGCTGCTGGAAAACCGGGTCGCTGATTTGGAGCAATACTCCAGAATTAATTATATCATAGTCTCCGGACTGGATATCAAACCCTGGTCTTATTCCCATGCGGTAACCCGCAATGAGAATGGAGGAGATCTCACCGAACAAAAAGTAAACTCCGTGGAGGAACAAGTGTCCACTTTTCTTCATTCACGTGGAATCAAGCTGGATGTCAACAACAAATAAAAGCATGCAACCTGCTCCCTCGCAGAATTAAAGCCGACAAACCGGCCGTGATCATACGGTTGTTGAACAGAAAGTTCAAAACTGGGCTTTTACAACAAGGTCGCGGCTGAAAGGAACCAACGTGTATATGAACGAACACCTGACGAAAACGAAAATCTACTTGGACTGCAAATTGCAAAATCTTTATCAAATTAAATGGTTCCCCAGAGCAGGCAAAAGTGCTTGTCGTCAGAAGCGTGGAAGAGCTGGATAAGTTTCAGTGACACATATCACCCACGGTAGGATCCTTTTTTCTCTTTGGACTATGAACATGCCCTTGAACCGCTATTTTTTTAAAATCTTCTTTTTTCGTTTTTTGCGCTGTTTCGGACAGAAGACGTCATCTATTTATTTATCTATGTATTTCTTCCTTGGACGGACTTGTTCTTTTTTTTCTTCTTTTTATTTTATTTTTTTCCCATCCCCCACCCCCATTTTTGGATTTGTACCTGCTCTGGAACATCTATGAAACTTTTTATTTCTCTGTCTCTCTGTCTCTCTCTTTCTCTCTCTGTCTCTCTCTCTTTTTGCGCTGTTCCGGACAGAAGATGTCATTTATTATTTTATTTATTGCTTCCTTGGACGGACTATGGAGAAAGCATGCTTTCTTTTTTGCGCTTGCTAGTATCTTGCATGCGTCAGCTGGAAGGAAGAGTGGGGAGGAGGGGAGGGAGGAGGAGAGGAGGGAAGAGGAAGGGAAAAGAAGAGATAACAGAACATTTGGTCAGTCTGGTGCAGATGGATGTGTGTGTGTGCGTGCTGTGTAGTGATGTAATATCGTTAGGATTTTATAGATACCAATACCCATACTGATACTCCTTATCGGTACTGATACTTAGCGATACTCTTATCGATACTACAACATGTAATTTAGTGAAAAAAATAAAGATGTTATAAGATTCAATCGTTTTTTGTTTTGTTTTGTTTTTTAATTAGGGGGGTAACACCAGCAACATAAAAAAATTGACAGCAGAGAAGAACACCTCCTTTAAACCCTGAGCAAGTCAACAGTTAACCTGCAGAAGCTGCAGTTAATCTGTCATCATGATAAAATAGGATCTCCATCTATGGTTCTTGATGAATATTTAGCTTTTTTACTCTTAAAGTTTTATTGCTCTGACTCACAGCTCACGTCAGCTCAGGTGATCAGCAGGTTGTTGTTTCACTTCACTGCTACGACGCTGCGCCCCGTGTGTCACACACGCTGCATCCACAGCAGCCGGTCCATGTTCTTCACGCCGTAGACCAGTCAATTTATGAGACGTGTTACCGCAGAATAAACTACACAAGCAGCTCAGTGTTTCCACAGTCAGAGTTTTCTCCTCCTTTCTTACCGGAGTGACATCAGGTCGCTCTGACGCCAGGTTCACACCGGACGCGGAAGCGCCGTGAAGTGGAGCGGCCGCGGAAATCGTGCGCAAGCCGCGTCCCTCCAGTTCACACCAGACGCTGATTTCTGCGCGGCGGTCGCAAGCGCCTCTGCTCCTCAGCTGTTGTTTACTCACATTCAGAGCTGTTTTTTTACATCACGGATAAGTAAATAACCTCATATAATTATAATGCTGTGTGCTGTGGGTCAAACAACTCCCTGTACTTCACTTCCAAGATGAATTTCACGTCGTCCTTCACTTGACAACAACTCGTCTCTGCCTCCTCTCTCTCGCTCTTTCCCTGTTTGTTTGTGTGTTTTGTGTGCAGAAAGGAAGCGGTCTCCGTTTCGCGGCTATTTGCGGCGCTTCCGGCGTGACACTCTGCTCCTCACAGCAGCAGACATGAATATTATTTATTGTCAGTATAATTGTTTTTATAATTTCAAGCTTTCAAAAGTGTTTGATCTCTGTTTTACGTGATGTGAAAAAATTATTACATCGTCATAATTGTGTCATGACAGTCAGTTTATCCTTCATGATATGTTAATGACAAATAAAAATGCTACCACTTTACTTGAGGTCAGATCATTTCTTCATTAACTGTCATAATGGTGTCATGACAGTCAGTTTTGGGTATCCTGTCCACATCCTGTCAAACAACAATGACCAAGTGCTAGATTTGTTCTGTAACCTTGCACATCTAATTAATAATCATTATGTCAACTAAACAGAAAATATTTCATTAATGTCAAGTTGTCATGACAAGGCCCTTTTCTGGTAATGTCACTTTGAGTAATGTCAAATTGTCATAATAAGGACATCCCAAACAAATTTAATGTCAAGTTGTCATGACAAAGACGACTTCTGGTTATGTCACCTTGATTAATGTCAAGGTGTCATAATCAAGACAACCAAAATAATGTCAACTTGTCATTACAAAAACGAATGACACTTAATGACAACAGTCATAAATGTTTAATGACATTGACTTAATGTTTATGACACGTTTATGACTGTGACGTAACACTATTATAACATTGTCATGTCACTCTTATGACGCTACCTTCAAGTAAAGTGTTACCCCATTGTTTAATCTTTATTTTTTACACAATTTGCATAAACTAACTGAAAAAGAATCAACTGACTAAATAACAACTACTTTCTAGGCCCTCTCTGCCTCTCTGCGTAAAAGCTGCACTGACCTGCTACAGTTACAGTAAGCCTGGCTCTATCTCTGCAGCGGATTGGTTGATTCAAGTGATTGACGGCTCATTCGAACCGTTAGAGCCAATAGAATGAGGCTATACCCACGTTGATGGGTGATTGACAGCACTGGCATCAGAATCAGCCAAATGTGTGACGCGCAGGCTGTTGTGGGCGGCACTCGTAAAGTCCGGACCGATTTAGATGTAACACCGGTCAAAGTTAAAATTGGAGATACTGTGGATTTACCCATAAAACAAACTTTTCATGACAAAACAGCAAAGGTAAGAGGAAATGTACAACCATGTTTTGGCCAAGCAGTGTCTGTGTTTGCTCGACTTTGCTCGTTGTTGGCTTCTCTCTCTGCCGTGCTTCTGTGTAGCTTCTGTGTTAGCCGTGGGTGCTATCGTTCCAATCTTTGTAGCGGCTCTTTAATGTGAGCGGTAGCTGATGTGTTTTGCATAATGTACAGTAGTATACGAGCCAGAAATGTGGCGACTACGCCATGATTGAGGAGCGTATTCCTTCAGCTGAAAATCTGTCGGCGGAGACGCTCAGAGAGAAAGTAAACACCCGCGGATCAGCGCGATCTCTCCCTCCGTACAAACGCTCCGTTCTGATCCAGCTCCACTGGACTTTCAAAGTAAAGGTGACGCCAGCTCTAGATGAGTTAAATAGTGAAACAGCAGCGCTTTAATAGCCGATTTTAGGATCAAACTCTGAACATAACCTGGTCGGGACCAGGTTATGAGCTAAGCATTGTTACCATGGTGATCTAGTCGGGTTAAAAGAGACCCACCTTTGTAGTACATGAGAGCCTGGCTTTAGACTCAACATACCTGGCTAACCTGTGGCTTCGCAGTACAGCTCTCTGGTGTGAAAGGGAGGGCTCCGGTTCGCGCAGAGCGTGCGATTTTCGGTGCACGGTGCTTTGCAGTGCTTCTGCGGTGTCCGTGTGTGTCGCTGGCGTGAGGCTACGTTGCTTCTGAGGGGAACTGTTTTCTACAGCAGGGCCGTCAGGGGAGCAACTTCAGTGCGACACACAACAACAACACAGGACAAGTGGGACAAGCATTTAGCCGCCCCGTGGTGTGTAGCCCTCCAAATTTAAGTCGCCAGGGGAATATTTTAGTCGCATTTGGCGAGTGGCGACTGTTAGTTTACAGCCCTGTGTGTGTGTGTGTGTGTGTTCATTGTTAGAGAATAATTTCACTTCCCCATAGATAGTTTGTGTAGTTAATGGTCAATCCCTCTGTGTCATGGTGACTTTCTGTTAGATTACTGTTGGGATCAGTTATCTGCCCTATTTTCTCTCTGAGGAACATGCCAAGGCCATGGTCCCTCTTTTGCTGCGTTCACATGGAGTCCAGTAAACGGCAGACGGTAAACGGCAAATGCCGCTGGACGGAACAGTAAAACCAAACAAACTGTCGGACGGCACGGCACAACATCAAGACGCGTCACCATGTTGCTATGGCAACATCAACACACTCGTACTCAGACGGTTTAATAAATAAAGACATGGGATATTTCATTCAGTGTGTAATGGACATAGGGCTGGGCGATATGAGAAAAAATCCTATCATGATAATTTTTCTTCACATCAGTTGATATCGATATCACGATAGGACTCAAGTCACTATTTTTGTCAAGCCTAAATGTTCCATCATACTCACAAGTGAGATTTGAAGATATCAGAAGGTTATTTCTGATTTAAATATTTATTTTCCGTCAAAAATTCAACATTGCAGATATAATGATGAACATATAATAACAGCAATGAGTAATAACAGTTTCAGATAAATAAAACTGGTGTTATATATATTTATACATGCCAACAGATTACTCCTGCCTCGCGCTGACAGCTGATCTAGTAGCGTGCCCCACGGCTGTGCATACGCGCATCCTTTGTGTAAAACGGGGTCCCTATTGGATCACGGGGCCCTACGCACTGTGCGTGTTCTGCATGTAGGCAGGGGCGGCCCTGAGCTCACGTCGTGAATGTAACGGTTTTTTGTGTTGTTTATTACAATTTTCACTCTGTGTGAGATGGTAAAGAGCCGCAGTAAAAGAGAACAAAAAAGCTTACTACAACTCATCATTTCTCGCAAACACGAGTTTACCTGGTTGTATAGCTCCAGTTGCTACACTGGAGTGAGGACAACACAACTCCACTGTTCAGGCGTTCTTTAACATTACATCAGACAGGAGTTAAGTCAGAGCCACACTCCCCATACAGGAGCTGCCCCATCTCTCTGCTGCTGCTACAGTTATAAACGGACCTGAACATTAAAACCCGGACCTGACGTGGTGGTCCATCTAATTAGCCATCATTCTCAGCCTAAACTGCTGAAAAAGAAAAAGGAAGAGAAATTGCCGCAGTTAGCGCTTGCTTCGCCAGTGGCCAGTGTTTAGGTCGGCACAGCTGAACAGCTGCGGTGCGTTTGTGTCACTGAGAACACAACAGTGTCTCTGGTGTGAGCAGCAGCAGCAGCAGCAGCAGCAGCAGCAGAGCAGCCACGCCGTGACTGCGCTCCCTTTGATGTGTGACTGCAGTCGGATCTCGATCCGCTCCGACTGCCTGGTGTCTCCGTGGTTAAAGTTTAGTGTTGTTTACAGTACTGTGTCTCGGGGTTAATGTAAACATGACGTACCATGTTTCTTTTCACGGTCAGTCGTCCTAGTTCTCCTTCATTTTGTCTTTCGAGGCAACACTCACTCTCTCTCTCTTTTTTTTTTCCGGCGATGTCCCGCTGCAGACGCGCACGGCTGCAGCAGCCCAAACATTACCACGTGTTGTTGTGTTGTGTCTTCCTGTGCTGTGTCAATCTAACCTGCTGGCTCAGCAGGTCTGGTTTTGGGAGGAAACCAGTTATCTCGTTATCATTGGCTGTTTGTATTTTCTGTCAAAACATGAATGAATGAAACCTATCGACTTTCTATCGACCACGTCTCATATTGCTATTGAGTAAAAGTTATTTTGCAATATAGTATATATCGTTTTATTGCCCAGCCCTAAATGGACATAATATATTAGTTTAACTTTTTGAATTGAATTAGTGACATAGGCCTTAATAAACTCTCCCATGATATTCTAATGCACCTGTTCATCAGAAACAATAGGAGTGATAGGTACAATAGGATATGCAATAATTAACTACTGCATACATCTTGACAGCTCTACTACACTGTTGATTTGTATAATCCCAACAGACATGTCCAGTGATTTTCAGCCTTCTGTGTTTACATTTTTCTGTTTTGATGATACAAGTCAGCGGTCCTGAAATGTGTGTTTTTCGGAGGCAACGTCTTTCTATGTAGGGCTTCCTTCACCCTCTAAATGGGGCAGAGCTCCGTGGGAAACACCTGCCACAGCAACGTAGGGAACCGTGCATGTCCGCGGCGCACAGCTCCGTGGAGCCTCTATGACTCAAGAGGTAGGGTTGTGAGCGTGCATGTCGCGCGTCTACATTGGATTATTATCAGAGGCAACCATGAATGAGTTCGCCTCAGTTTCACGTGATTGTCACTGTCAGCCTGTTAGAAAAACATTTTACTGACCCGAGCAGAGACGCAGCTTCTTATCATTTCTTCAATACAGAAATGTTAACATATGCAAACAGGACATGTTCTTACCCCATGACTTCACAACATGTACTCCTGAAGCCACATGGATGATTTCACAGGTGTATGCAGACTTGTCACTTCTCAAAATCTCCACACTGTCTCTCCTCTGGAAGGTGTCATCTTCATTTGGACGAACACCTGAGGATTTTAATCCGTCTTCAATCTCAGAGATACGGCCGTTCCTTTTGATCTGCAGTGTGATTTCTTTTGGGAGGAAACCAGTTGCCAGGCACGTCAAAGTGATATTGGTCTTAACCTTTGAGCTCTTTGCAAACAGGTGGACCTGAGGTGGAGCTGGAAAGAGAAAACATAAAGTGAGTTCCTGTTTGCATGGTCACTTTATTATTTTACTATTCTATATTTTCATATTCAATATGAAAATATAAAATCTCTCTGCGCCAGCGTGTGCGGCTTGCCGTCTACAGGTTCTACTCTGTTTGCTGCTGCATTGTTTTGCTTTCTGTAAGATTCCTCTGCCTTGCTGGTATATGATCGACAAGCACTTCTTGACATTGAAGCATGTCAAACCACACTGCTAGAAATTGATTTGCCTATTAGCCTGGCTCTCCTGAATGGTAGATCGCTACCAAACTTTTATCCTGAATGACTTCTTCACCTCTCGTGAATTGGATTTCATGTTTCTGATGGAGACATGGATTCAAATCTGTGAGTCTATCCAGTTCTCCGAACTGCTACCCCCGGATTGTGTGTAGGCTAGGCCTGGACGATAAAGCGTTGATAGACACGTGGTGCGATAGAAAAAAAACGGGTCGATAAAAAGGAAACACAGTTTCCCTTCCTTTTTCATTATAGCCTATAAAGGTCATTACTTCCTTACAATCAATCACATACAAGAGCCCACCACCTCTCTTGCAAACCACAACAGAGCAGCATGTGTAACCCAAACATGTGGCTCAAATGCAGACGGCCAAAACAGCTGCTGCCACAGGTCACTGCTTTAAGAGTTTGAAAGTATAACTTTACATGAACGCAGCTCAAACCAACCCAGTGCCTCAGCACAGTGTTCAACAGGACAGCGTGTCCTTTTACCCGGGTCGCTATACCGGAGCTTGATATTAAAAAAGAAAGAAATGCCAGGCGCACGTCACGGCAGAACAGAGAACAGCTGACATTTCCTCTACAGCTGAAGAGCTGATATGTGGTGAAGACGTACAGAGACCTGTCACAGTGTCACGGTGCATTTCATCAATATACTTCAACCTCAGAGCTCTCTGTCCTCAGATTGTCCTGACCTGTCCCTGAACATCACACAGAGATAACATGGAGTTGTGTGACAGGTTGAGTTTTATTACATCAGGCTGATTATCATGATAATTAAATACTTAGTAAGAAGCCTGTAAGTTCAACACACAGTATGCTACTGTGATTTAACTAGCCTAGTTAAATAAAAAGATGTAGTTCACATTTATTCAAGCATTATTTAATATAATATCTAGGGGTGACCAACGGGGAATTTATTCTTCATGTGTCAAATATTGTGCTGGTCATAATACAGAACAGGTTGTGGCTTAAAGCAGAAGTAAGCGATATTTTTGTGTTAATATAAGTCTTAAATAGTTATATCTTCCGACAGCAATCACTTATATAGAGTGTTTGGACCGAAACACGGGTCTCTCAGTCACTCTGCTCTGCTCTGAGCCGAGGAGAAAACTTTTCTAGTATCCTACATTTTTTATCCAATGAGGAGAGAGAACAGCATGAAGGGCTGTGTGTGCAGCCAAGGGATGCGCGTGAATGTGGTGACGTAGGGACGAGGACCAATAGATCCATGACGAGGGCGGGGGCTGCTAACTCCGTCGGCTGACAAGAAGTTATGGTGCGTTCAGGGCAGCCCATAACTCGTGTTTTTCCGACCTGTGAAGTCGTACCAGTTCGATCTGGTGCGAGTTCACAGGTCGGAAGTTACGAGTGGCCGTTAAAGTGACTTTCACAGGTAAAACAGGTTGGAGAAGCGCGAGTTGCGGGTTGCCTGGAACGCTACAAAGTCGTAAGTTGTGACTTGAAGCTGTAACTTACAGTTTCAAAAACCTGCCTGGAACACAACATTAGCCAAAACGACCGGATCGCTTACTTCTGCTTTAATTGTGTCTGTTGATTTAAAAAGTTGAAATATTTCCATGTTTGTCTATTCTGGGTCACATTAGAAGTCATCAAATTTCAGAGTTGGATTTGAATTCAGTGTTTGTGTGTTCTTTATTAAAGCAGAAGTAAGCGGAATATTTGTGTTAATGTAAGTCTTAAATAGTTCTATCTTTCGACAGCAATCACTTTTATAGAGTGTTTGGTCTGAAACACGGGTCTGTCAGTCACTCTGCTCTGCTGTAAGCCGAGGAGAAAACTTTCCTTGTATCCTACAACCTTTATCCAATGAGGAGAGAGAACGGCATAAAGGGGCGGTCCTCTCTGTGTGTGCAGCCAAGGGATGCGCGTGAATGTGGTGACGTAGGGACGAGGGCGGGGACTGCTAACTCCATCGGCTGAGTTAGCCAAAACCACCGGATCGCTTACTTCTGCTTTAAAGTTAGGTCATCAAGCAATAGCATAAAACGGCCGGGGTTGCACTTCAAATATTTTTCTTATTTGTTTTGATAATTATCGATCAATATGAATTTTTTTTTTATCAATATGCTTTTTTTTCTATATCGTCCAGCCCTAGTGTAGGCTATTCCAACTGGAGGGGTAGCATCTGTTCTCAAATCCAGCTTTCAGTGCCGACTATTCCCGTCGATCTCCTTCTTCAGCTTTGAGCTGCAGACTTCTGTTTTAAACTGTAATACACCTTTCATGTGCGCTGTGGTCCACTGTTCGCCTTGGTTCAATAAGAGTTTTATAAAGGACTTAAAAGACTTTGTGGCAGGACTGACAGTGAATCATGATTGATTTTTAATTGTTGGGGATAGAGATGGTCCGATCAGGTTTTTTGGGACCGATACCTATCACCTAAAGCCTCACCGATCCGATTACCGATCAGAACTGATCGATCACATGGGACAATATTATTAATATTTATATATTTTTTACTCTTTTTTTCCCCATTAATTCATCCACTCATGCAAAAATACTCTGGTAAAAGTAGAAGTACTGATTCAACTTCTTTACTCAAGTAGTAAATAAATAAAGTTTGAAATTTGAAGTTAGTAAGAGGCTCGGAAATGAACTTAAATGTAAAAGGGGGCTTCTTTGCTCTGGGCCCCCCAGACTCTAGGACCGGCCCTGCTACCCATAACGTTTTTTTCAGTCAGGAGTCTTCATATTCCTGCTCTGTCTGCACATTGTTGGACTTTCCTTCAGTAGAGGATTTTGATGGGCAGACACTAAGTACAGCATCTTACTGTGAGTGACACTGAGTCACACACCTAAGGGAAAAAAGATCGTTTTTTATCGCTTATTTGCGCATCTATATGTCAATAAGGTTGAAACAAGTAACGAGCCTGTTTTGACAGCGTAAGGAGCATTTTGTTTAATTTTGGAATCCTGCTGTATGTATCCACAAGTTTCCGAACGTCATCTATGGTCAAAACCGGCTTACGTTTTTGACGTTCGGAAAAAGGTGGATAATGCGATCGGATCTGTGATTTTAACCTTTGATTGGATTTCCCGATCGATCGCTTTTTTATCATATCGGCCCGATCCGATCAGTTGCCGATAGATCGCCACCATCTCTAGTTGGGGACTTTCACATCACATATTCACATCTGCTTAGTGCGCATGCGTCAACTCGCATGCAGCCTGTTGCAGTCGCTCCGTGTAACTTTTGTATTCTTTCTCATTTTATTCGTTTTTCTCTTGTTAAACTTCTTTACTTTTTAAACTACTTTATATTTTATCTAAACCACTTAATTTAAATATGCGGGTAGATAAAATTATTGCCTTTTTGCTCGCTGTGATACTACTACAAGCTGGCATCGCAGCACAACAAGTCCAACCCGAGCTGATTGTTTACTCCAGATAACAGCTGATTGACCTGAGGCCGGCCTAGCGGACAGACCGGCAAAGGTTCCAGCGGAGCTATGGAGAAAAACACATCGGGGACGCAGAGGAGACAGCGGAAGAAAAACGACGGGTTGAGACGGCGGAGGTTAGAAAAATCATGGGGAACGTGAGGTCCCTGGGCAACAAGATGGACGAGCTGGCAGCGTTAGCCCGGAGTCAGAGGGAGTATCGCAGTGGCGAACCGTGAGCACTACAGCTGGGCCTTCAGTAGTCCGACCGGCTTCTTACATTTTTCATGTTTTAAAACAAATAAACACAAAGTCTCAGCATCTGAAGGAGGCGATGCGTGAACGGGAAGCAGACCGTGGTGCTTTTTAATCACACACTCCGACCCCGTTTGTTGCAACTTATGAAAATATAATCATGTGGGGAAAAAGACTTACAAACATGGACCAAAACGGCTCCATAATACGCACAAACATCAGAAACAGAAACAAAAATTAACTTTAAAAAAAAATAACTAAACAGCATGAGGGTCAAAATTGCTGTTTTACGCATGCCTCACTATCTATCTAAAACACACACCATGCTTGCAAACTGAACCACTGTAGGGGGGTCTGGGGGCACACTTATGATTATTATCATTATATTGTTGCTGTACGGAGTCAAATACGACGAAGAGCCAGCGCTGTGAAATATGAATGAATGACAGCGTGTCGCAGAGAGAGAGAGAGAGAGAGAGAGAGAGAGAGAGAGAGAGAACCTGGTGCTGATCGCGGCCGGATGCATTACAATGCGCTGCTACCGGCTCTGCCTCTTTCTTTTCTTTTTTGCCACAGGCTTTCTTGTTTGTGTACATCATTGTCCTCCGGTGCTGTCTCCTGCAGATTGGTCAGCTGACTTGAGAACTTATTGCGCATTCACTTGTTTTGCTTCTGTAATGATAATAAATAAACCTTTCCAAGCTGACTCAGAGCCCTGGTCGGAATATACGGATCATTTTGGTCGGAGCAATGCGGAGAAAATAAATCATAGCGGAAAAAAGACACAGTATGATAAATTGAAAGCGTTTAACAATTGCAATCATTTAATTAACGATGATAAGGATGTTCAAATAGACCATCAAAAACATTCTGCGCAACAAGAAACATTCCCAACATTAACTTCATAAACTGGAGACCTTTTAGGCTACATTAAAGGAGCATTATCGCAAATCCAAATTCTTAATTCGGCCACTAGATGGAGCCAGGCGGAGCTTATCAAATATAAACAAGTGGGCAGCTGTCAGAGAGAGAGAGCAGCCTCGTTTAGTCCCCCCCCGCATCCCCTCCTCCTCCCTCCTCCCTCCTCCCCCCTCCTCCTCCCTCACCAGGCTGTATGAACGTGCAATCGCGGGAAAAAGAAAACTCGCCTAGTGGAAGCGGCAGCTCTACGTCGCGCACAACCACAACAACGACAACAACAGCAACTGCAACTTCCTCCTCCTTAATAACGCTGAGAGGACAGCTGAAGAAAGACACGGGACGTGGAGACAAAATGTTCTACCAGCGATTCAGTGACTGTAAGCAGCCTGACACTGCTACATTACAATTTACTGTTGCATTTTTCCGGTTCGGAGGTCGGATTTGCGAGTTCCGAGTGCAAATGAACGCAGCAAGCGCCGGGCCGGCTTGGATCATAACAAAGACAAATTCTGCATTTGCCCCACGGACACTATACTGTTGGCGATTTTTTTTGGAAATTTAGTTATGGCTCCCCCCAACCCATCTTTTGCATATTTCATCTTATTTTATGCTATTACTGCTGTATTTGTGATAATGCTCCTTTAAATAAACATACTCTAATGCCAAAATCTGTAATAAAATGAGGTCACCCAGAATGTTACCCCGTGACACTGCTGACACTGACACCGAGGCTCATTTCATCACCATGGACAGCGCTATGAAATCAGGGCGCACAACGAACCATACACACTTGACAAATAAATTCATGAGCAGACTCAAACTACAATACAATTTGAAATGCACAATATAGCAAAAGTTACACAAAGCTGGTAAAATAAAGACTTTTTTTTAAAGTTGCAATGAAGTGCAAATACCTCTCCATGCGCAATTACGCATGGCAAATCAAAAATAAAAATGAAAGTCACAGTTTCCATATAGGTTCCGCTACGACTTAATTATGTACAGTGAATAAAATGGGGGGAATAAAAATCCTCTAAAAACTAAAATCCAACCACACTTCTGATAAATTTACAAATTGAATTAAAGGCAATTTGCGCTGGAAATGTTCCGAAACAACCTCCGCAATAAATACAAATTACTGCATGTCCACTTGGCTCAAATTAATCACTTGAAATAATAATCAAGGTGATTTGTAACATAGGCAGCCGCCTACCTTACATGAAAACGAAATCCATTCGTCTGTCTTTCTTTGTGAAGTGGGCGATGGCAGCGTCGTAAAGTTTGTCCTTTGACTTGAGCTCCAAGAGAAGCCCTTTCTCTATGGACATCAGTGCCAAAGCTCCCAGGCGATCATGTCCAGTGCTGTTTCTGGCGTGCGTCTTGATGCGCTTCAGTGCCGAGAAAGACCGCTCCACGGAGGAAGTGGACACGGGGATGGTCAGCACCAGGCAGGTGAGGTGATACAGCTGCGGCATGCTCTCAAAGTGCAGCAGGTCTGATGGGCTCCTTCCCTAAAAGTTTGCCATGTTGTACATGACTGTCAGTTCAGTCTTGAGCCTGGGGAGGTCAAAGTGCAGCCCGTAGTTTTCAGCGAGGCTCTGAAACTCAGAGCTGGGGAAGCTTTCTCTGTATGAGGCAAACTTCTTGGGGTCGAGAAGGGCAAGGAACATCAGCTTTTCATGATCCTTGAACCTGTTTCTCAGCTGAGTGAGAATGTTGTCCAGGATTTCACTGTGCAGCTGCTGGTACGCTGTGCGCACGTCTCCAACTCTCCGTGCCCTGCGCCCGCTGGGAGCCCCGGCTTCGCGTACCGTGTCCTCATAGATGGAGTCAAATTTGGCCTTTTCTCTCTCTGTGGTGCTGCAAAAGTCATCAATGCTGGACAAACAGAACTGCATGTCACACTCCTTATTCTGCAAGATCCCAAAGAGCACGTCGGAGTAGGCAAACACTGAGTTGAATGTGGCGAGGAGAAAGCAGAACTCGAAGCCCGTCAGCAGTGCGATGTATCCATCAGCGCTGTGCACAGCATCATCATCAAAATCATTGTGGTTGTCCACAATGAATTCAAAGAGCTCCAGGAGTTCTTCTCTCCACTCATACACAGTGCAAACCAAACGTGATGAAAAGTTCCACCGTGTTGGGGTCACTCTGGGCAGTCTCCGCTGGCATATTTCATCCAGGAGTTTCGTGCGTTTGGCTGGCTTTATGAAAAAGGCTGCGAGGCCACTGAGGTGTGAGAAAAATTTTTTGCACTCTTTGATTTTAGCAGCACTTTGAGACATGACGAGGTTCAGAGAGTGCGCATAACAGTGAACGAAGAGAGCTTGTGGTATTTTTTCCTTTATTTTAGCTTGGACCCCATTCAGTCCAGAGGCCATGACTGCAGCTCCGTCGTAACACTGGGCAATTACCTTGTTGGTGCAGGCACAGTCCTCCAGAAACTCCAAAACTTGTCCAGCTATGGCGTTTTCGCGCTTATCACCACTGACATCACCAAACTGGAAAAAGCGCTCCTTCACACCGCTGTCAGTGGTGTAACGCAGGACATACGACATCTGAGCGGTGTTACTTAGGTCAGTTGTCTCGTCCACCATAACGGAGACAAAAGGCGTATTTCTCACCTCCTCCCTCATTGCCAGTGTTGGGTATAGTTACTTTGGAAAGTAGTTAATTAAGTTACAACGTTACCATCAATTAAAAGTAATCAGTTACGTTACAGCGTTACCTATGAATAAAAGTAACGCGTTAGAGTACTCATGCGTTACTAAAAATGAAAAGCATTTTGCAGCGCGCCTCGCACATGCTGCAACAACTGACAGCCTCTTTTAAATGCACCGAGTCCTGACGAATACCATCAGTCATCCAACCAAATTAACTCTACAGGATAACATTAACAGGAAAGACAGTCAAATATGCCACATAGGGGTTGTTTTTTTTTTGGATTCAGGAGTTACCGTGAATCCCTCTCAGCGGCTTCACTGCTCGATATGTCTGTCAGTTTGAACGGAGGACTCAACGTGTGGAGAGGAGGGAGGCTGGCGAGACGTGAACTTCCTGCCTTGTGTGTAATAAAAGTTAAAAATGCGGTTAAATGTACTGGTATGTTTATGTTTATGTTTATGTTTATTGAGGATCCCCATTAGCCGACGAACAAACGCCAGGCTAGTCTTCCTGGGGTCCTTTAAAAAATGTGTCAGCCGAGGCGCAGCACTGTGATGCGTCTGTGCCCTGCTGACCTACGTGTGTGTGTTTCAATTCACCAGCGAAAAGGACAAGAACATAACGGTAAAATGCACACTGCGTTGGTGATAACCTTCTGTCGACTGCAAAAAATCCACTTCCAATTTAAGGGCCCATAGATCAGCTCCACGTACGGACCTGCTTCTCCAGTCACACTGCTGCTACGGCAGCTATGGAGTAGAGATCCGGGGCTGGACCGGGGGAGAACTGAGCGGCCGCTCGCCGAGAGGGCGCTGCTGAAAGCGGCCAAGCACTGAGAGCCGGGCTGAGCTGTTGCTGCTGGAGAAGCAGGTCCGTACATGGAGCTGATCTATGGGCCCTTAAATTGGAAGTGGATTTTTTGCGGTCGACAGAAGGTTATCACCAACGCAGTGTGCATTTTACCGTTATGTTCTTGTCCTTTTCGCTGGTGAATTGAAACACACACACGTAGGTCAGCAGGGCACAGATGCATCACAGCGCTGCGCCTCGGCTGACACATCCGCAGGTTGCACAGTAGTCTAGCCGTTCTGTCTGACAAAAAGCAGGCTGCAGTCGGGATTTACTTTTCCTTATCCGGCGAAAAGTAACGGATTAGTTTTTAAAAAAAATAACTAAGTTACTGATTACTCAACGCACGAAACTAACGCGTTACGTTACGCGTTACACGAAAAAAGTAATTAAAGTACTCTAACGTGTTACTTTGTAACGCGTTACCCACAACACTGCTCATTGCCTCGGTCATTACATCCGCCACCGACTGGATCAAGTCATTCTGAATTTTGCTGGAGGTGCCGATGAAAACAGTGGCCGACTCCAGGTGGCAGCGCAGAGGGCTGTCATACTCCGCCAAAAACTCCAGTAACTCCAAGTAGTTCCCCTTATTTGTGGAATCTTTACTTTCATCATGTCCTCGAAATGCCAGCTCTTGCTTTCCAAGAAATGTGACGACATTGATGAGACGTTTCAGGATCTCTCTGTTCTGCCTGACCTTGTTGTTGTGGGCTGTAGTATGATTGCGGCGCTGCTCATCTAGCTGAAGATCAACTCTTGTGTCCCCAAAAGTTTTCAAACTGACCGTCGCTTGCAGGTGTGCCGCAGAATCTTGATGCCGGTGGGCTGACTTGGTCAGATTTGTAAGGCTGACAAATCCGCCGCTGACCCAGGTGGATGACTTGTCACTGGTAAAAAGTAAACAACTCCAGCAGTACAGCCTGTTTGTTTTCTTACAGCCCGTCATCCATAGATACCGCTGATAATTTTCGGTCTTGAAATGCCTTTCCACTTTTTTAACTTTTTCTTTTAATTCCAGTTCTGGAGTTGGTCTTCCGTTTTTTATTATTTTAAGTTTTTCTGTGAAGCACCGCCTTGAAAAAGGCGATGCTATCAAGCTAGCCACAACGTCGCTCTCGTCCGCCATTTAACTGTCTCTCAACCGCTCTCACCACTCTGCCCCAGTTCGGACTTCACGAAGGCCTATGATCTTTTGTTTTTGTCCCGCCCACTTAAAATCAAACCGTGATTGGTCAATTTTCCCATCACTCTCCAAACCAAAACACATAGCTTGGCCTTCCCCGAGATTTGTGAAGTCCTAACCAATCAATGAGCTAGCTAACTGGGCTACGATAGAGACGAACGATTCTGATTGGATAACACGTTTCAGGACAGTAACCCTTTCATTGCTGATGTGAACTTGACAGTAAACTTAACTTTAGAACATAGATGAGAGAAAATGTATTAAATGTATTGTATTAAATTAAATTAAATCATTTAAAAAAAATATATATATATATATATATATATATATATATATATATATACACACATTATTTAATACTCATATTTTTTGGTTTAGAATTTTTAAGGCCTTCACTGAAGGCCTAGAAGGCCCTGAAGGTTCCCCTCTGGAGTATCGGGAATGCAGCATAATGTGTTTTACTGAGACATGGCTGCACCAGGATATTCCTGGTGATGGGCTTTCACACCGTACGGGCCAACAGAGACTGCGCCAAGAGCGGCAAGCGCAAAGGTGGGGGGGTCGCCGTGCTGGTGAACAACCGATGGTGCAACTCCGCTCACATCACCATCAAGGAGCGCACCTGTGACCCGAACATGGAACTTTGTTCTGTTGGATTTCGACCATATTAGGGCTGCCACAAACGATTATTTTGATAGTCGACTAGTCACCGACTATTTTTTTCGATTAGTCGACTAATCGGATCATACGTAAATTGAATGTAAAACATACAGCTTATCGCACCAGCATGCAGCAGCTCTTATATACCATCATTAACTTTCAGCTTGAAGTGTTTAAGGTATATGCTAACTAAAAATAAAGACAATTAACATGATAGTTCATTAAACTTTTAATGAAATATGAAGCTTGTTGCAACAAACAGTTCTTTAACTGTAGCATAAAGTGCAAACAGCGGAGTAAAATAAGGATAAGGTACTGGCCTAAACAACACCAAAATAAATACTTAAGGTTTTTTAGGTTTTTCTTTCCTTCATTTGTCTCTGGCATTAAACATAGCTAGCTACATTTAAATAAAATGAGGTAGACACCTGAAACTAAGGAATTATTCACAATAATAAAGTTTTGGTAGGCCTATCATTCAAATATAACTTGTGCTCAGTGTAAATAATAGTCGTTCTGTTAAAAAAAAAAATCGAATAGTTTATAAGACAATCGTCTTGTCTGAAAAAATTTAAATGTTCCCTTTTTACTGTCACAGAAGGAGAAACATGGAAAGACTCAAAGTTCTGTGTGAAACTCTGTCAAATGAAAACAAGTGAAACTGAGGTGCAGCTCAAACTCTGCAAGCTGTGGACTGTGATGGGAAGCTATTGATGTAGTTTTACGCCGGGAGAGAAGACTTCCTCATTAAGATGAGCGCTCATTACGTGACGAGGACCGCTGAGACCAGGAGCTGTTACGTTCCAATATTCTCCAACACCGAGTCTCAAAGTCCCTATTTTTAAAGTATTTTTAAATGACAAACGGCTGTTTTTCAGTCCGTGATTTAAAACGATGGAGCGGCGGTAGCAACCGCTCCTCCACCGCTTCTCATTTAAAATGACATACGAGAGAGAGAGAGAGAGAGAGAGCGATGGGCGGTGGCGGCTGGGGGGATGGGGGGGGCTACACCGGTGGCGCTTGATGACGGGCGAGAGGTAGAGAGAGAAAAGAGAGAGAACACCTGTCTGCCTTGAGTGAGTGAGTGCATGTGTGTGTGTGTGGTGGGTGGCAGCGGGTGCGTGTGTGGAAGGTGCTGCAGCAGTTTTGAGAGAAAAAAAAAAAAAACAAAAAAAAAACGACGCATCGACTATTAAATTAGTTGCCGACTAATCGTGGCAGCCCTAGACCATATTATCTGCCCAGGGAGTTTTCACAGGTAATCATGGTGGCTGTTTATGCCCCCCCCCCCCCCCCTCTGCAAATGACTCTATTCACACCGCCATAGCCTAGGTACAGACTCAGCACCCAAGTGCATTCATTGCTATCTCGGGTGACTTCAATCACATCACCATGGACACTACACTCCCCACATTCACACAGTATGTGTCCCACCAAAGAGGAGAGAACCATTGACTTGCTGTATGCTAATGCTAAGGAGGCATACAGCTCCTCTCCTCTCCCCCCACTTGGCAGGTCAGATCACAACCTGATTCACCTCAAACCCTGTTATGTGCCTGTCGTGAAGAGCCAGGCTGTAATCACAAAGACTGTGAGGAGATGGTCTGAGGAGGCCCATGAGACACTGCGGGGATGCTTTGAAGTGACAGACTGGTAGACGCTCTGTGAGCTGCGTGGAGAGGACGTTGATGGGCTCACAGAGTGTGTAACGGACTATGGCCCCATCCACACGAATACGCGGCTTCACTGTATCCGATTTTTTTCTTAATCGTTTTGAAAAAAATCTCTGTGAACACTGCATCGTTTTCAGAAATATCTGCGTCCACACGGACGTAGCATACTCCAGGCGTGTGTGGAGCATGTGTGGTGCTGTAGCGCTGCCACACATAAACACTTAAGACAGAGAAGAAGACGGGAAGTCCCTGTTGAAATTCAATAGAAGAAGAAGTCCCCCGCTGTATTCCCAGATAAATACTTTATCGGATCGGCCTCGCGTCCACACGGATACAGCGTTTTCAGGGGGTGAAAACGGTACTTTTTGAAAACGGGTCCCAGAGTGGGAAAATTTGAAAACGCCGCCCCAGCGTTTTCGTCTGGACGGCCAAAACGGGCTTTTTCCGCGCGCTCTCCCTGTAACCTGAGACACACACACACACCGCTACAGCAGCTACACAGTCTATGGACGTAACAACAACAACAACAACGGCCGACTACTGTCGGGTCGCTCAGACGCTGCGGCTGAATCGCGCCTGTTTAATCATCACTGATCGTCATATTTACTCTGACACGACTCCCTGTCCACATTTAATCCCATGTTTGAGTTTGAATACAGCGGGGGACTTCTTCTTCTATTGAATTTCAACAGGGACTTCCCGTCTTCTTCTCTGTCTTAAGTGTTTCTGTCCCAGCAGAACAACATGAGGGAGGTCTGGAGTGAAATGAGGACCATCACTGGCTTCAGACCAACCAGCAATAGAGGAGTTGAGGGCAGTGTGGACTGGGCAAACGAGATGAATCTGTTTTTTAACAGATTTGACACTGTGACCCCGGCTCATCCTCCCACGGGCTCCTCTGCTGCACGCCTGCAGTCAGCGTCCACTCCACTCTCTCTCCCTCCCCCCTCCTACAGCCCCTCTTCCTCCAGTGATGGCCCCCTGCACACCTCCACCTCCTCCTCCCCTGGCACCCAAGGTGACGACACTCTCCCCCACCGGTCACCTCCTCACTCCACATCACCGCTGATCAAATCATGAGGCAGCTGAAGAGACTCCATGCAGGCAAGTCCGCAGGTCCTGATGGTGTGAGCCCCAGGGTTCTGAAAGCCTGCTCCCTCCAGCTATGTGGAGTGCTACACCACATCTTCAGCCTGAGTCTGAGGCCCCATCCACACGAACACACGGCTTCACTGAATCCGATCTTTTTCTTAATCGTTTTGAAAAAAATTTATCCGGATTCGAAAAAAACGGATTCGTGTGGACGGGGCCTGAGTTTTCACAGGGTCCCCGTGCTGTGGAAGACGTCATGCATCGTTCCTGTGCCCAAGATGCCGTGCCCCAGCGGATCCAAGGACTACAGTGACAGGCACTGACATCACACATAATGAAGACCCTGGAGAGACTCATCCTGGATCAGCTCCGGCCCATGGCCCAGACCACTACTAGACCCCCTCCAGTTTGCCAACCAGCCCCGACTAGGAGTTGAGGATGCCATCATCTACCTGCTCAACCGTGTCTACGCTCACTTGGACAAGCCGGCGAGCACTGTGAGAGTCATGTTTTATGACTTCTCCAGTGCCTTCAACACCATCAGGCCAGCTCTACTGAGTGAGAAACTGACACCAATGCAGGTGGAGCCCCCCCTTGTGTCCTGGATTGTGGATTACCTGACTGGCAGACCACAGTATGTGCGCCTGCAGCACTGTGTGTCAGACAGACTGATCAGCAACACTGGGGTCCCGTAGGGGATCGTCCTATCTCCCTTCCTCTTCACCCTGTACACCACGGGCTTCAACTACTTCACAGAGACCTGCCATCTTCAGAAGTTTTCAGACGAATCTGCAGTAGTTGGACTTATCAGTAAGGGTGATGAGACTGAGTACAGGGGTGTGGTGGACAACTTTGTCACGTGGTGTGAGCAGAACCACCTGCAGCTCAACATGGCAAAAACTAAAGAGCTGGGGCAGCAGACTGAGGGTGTGGGACGCCAACAGACTTAACAAACTCATCCGCAAAGCCATTCATGTTGTTGGAGAGGAGCTTGACTCCCTGACAGCAGTGTCAGAGAGAAGGATGTTGTCCAGGATCAGGTCCATACTGGACAACTCTCTCCATCCTCTTCATGACGTGCTGGCAAGCCACAGAAGCACATTCAGCAAGAGACAGGGATGTGATTGGCCAAGGACAAAAAAGCAGGAAATTATACAGACCCATAGCGCGACATGGCAACAGTGCAGCCCTTATGCACAATGACATCATTTTGACACTTTATATACACAAACAGAAAACAATTAATTTAGGGAGAAAAAAAACTCAAAAACAGCATGTCAAACAATAGGTGCAGATATTATTACAGTATGTGTCTGTGTGTGTGTCGTGAACATCACACACAGACAGTGACATAATCTTCATCATTTTGATCATTCAAAATGTGCGTCTGAGAGTGAGAGAGACAAGAGAGGGAGAGCCAGTGGTGGCAGGTGGAATTAGCACTTGATATTGAACTTATTGGTATTTAAAAGGAAAACAAACATGCATTAATTACAGGGTTTCCGCTACATGTAATTGATCGTGGCGCACCGCCACGGCAAAATTAAAGCCGCCACACCTTCAGAATGATGATTTTTTTTTTTTTTTTTTTTAATGTTAAAACAATGTAAAGCAGGTTTTCCACTAGGGGTTGCACAGACTAGTCCCCTGCTCCACAATGACGTTTTGAGCTTGACGTCGACTAGTCGCTGATCATGTAACAGTAGGCTACAAGAGTAGCGGCTTGAAACAACAGCTGAGTGCGCTGAATGAAAAAAATACGAGCGCCGTCAAGCTGGATAGAACGAGGTCGTACCAGACAGGAAGTCGGGCACAGAAAAGGCGAGAGAATCCGGTCAATTTTCAAAATAAAATAAATGATGATTAAGTTTGCTTGTCCGTCTATAAATATTTGTCAGTTGCGTCTGCACACAAGACACACATCCATAGGCTACATACAGCGCTAGAGACAGACCTGTGTGTGTGGAAAACCGAGTAGCCTACAGACGGGTCGATGTTTGACCGGCGTGGAGAGAGAGAGCAGGAGAAACTGCCGCTTCCGCGGGCAGTGTGTCCGGGCTGCCGGCAATTAAAAAAAAAAAAAAAAAACTCCGCTCATGTCGACAGCTTTACATCGCGCACAACAACAGCAGCAACCAACCAGGAAAAAGAGTGTGACTGAGCAGGACTGTGATGGTGACGAGGCCTGTGTGTCGTTTTCCTCCCTAATTGTTTAATGAACAGTAGCTACAGTATTTTCTTTTGCACCTGTAGCCTATATGTTACAAAAAAACAAACTGATTTACAGTTTGTTGTTTAAGCTGCTGTACTGTGGACTCATTTCTGTGCGTGAGCTGTCAGTCATTGAATACAGATTGTTGCAGAGCATTTCCCTCCTCCTGGGATTTTAGTTATGATGGGAAAAATATGAATGATGTCATCAGCGACTACTCGACGATCCGGTCTCGCGCGCCGCCAAAAAGGAAAAAAAAAAAAAGTTCTTGAACCATTGAGACCTTCCATCCAGATGTGTGGTACACGTCTAATATTTTTTTGTAGCTGTAAAACTTAAAGCAGAAGTAAGTGATCCGGTCGTTTTGGCTAACTTCTTGTCAGCCGATGGAGTTAGCAGCCCCCGCCCTCGTCACGGATCTATTGGTCCTCGTCCCTACGTCACCACATTCACGCTAGTGATGCGCGGGCCGGGTTTTTTTCCAACCCGCGGGTCCCGCATCTATGAAGTATTCTGACCTGCCCCATCCCGCCCCGCACTACCGCATCTATTTTCACAACCCGCCCCGACCCGCCCCGCCCCGCCACTATTAAACGTCAGACAGCGGGCTTTTTTACTTTGAAAGGGCAGACAGAGGTGCTGTGTTGCCGGTAGCTTGTCAGTGTGGACTGTGGAGCTCATGAGGAGTGGGAGAGTCACAGTGCAGAGTGCAGCAGCCGCGGTGGCCGCCGCCTCTCGTCCTCCCCAGTCTCTGCTCTCTGTGACAGCAACCCCGCTCTGCTGATGCTCCCAGCCGCCGTCTCATCCGGTTCCCTCACACCTCCGCCGGCTTTCCCCTCAACATCAGCGCGGCCCTGATAACACACTCTGGACTTCATCATCAGTTTTTTTAATGACCCGCCCCGACCCGCACCACAAATAAAGTAAAGATTTCTTGACCCGCACCGCCCCGCCCCGCGGGTTGACCGCGGGACCCGCGGGCTACGGGTCAGCCCGCGCATCACTAATTCACGCGCATCCCTTGGCCCTTCATGCCGTTCCCTCTCCTCATTGGATAAAGGTTGTAGGATACAACGAAGTAGGGGTGGGACAAAAAATCGATACACTTAAAGGGACAACGAGGAGTTTTGGAAAAGCGAAGCGTTCACACTACATTTATGAGCCTCCGCGCACACCGTAAAATTCTTTTGACCGGCGCAAGACGGACTCATGTTTTCATTCATCAATAATTTAAGTCAGAGGTTCAAAGAGGTTCACATACCGTCGTAGTTCCGACCATAAACGGCGATTCAGCTACGTTATTCTCATGACTCGTTGCGAAACTGAAAGTAAAGAAACGCTGGTCGGCTCGACCAGCATCTCCGCCACCACTAATAGTAACAAAATAACAATAGAGACAGAATGATATTTATCGAAAATGGGCCCATTAACAAGTGTGGGTAGCGGAGATTCATCCACATTAATGTGAGACTTTTTTATAACCGATTAGAAACTCCTCGTTGTCCCTTTAAGTATCGCGATTTTTTGTTTTGTCAATTTTTTTTGTTCAAAAATCGATTTTTTTTTCAAATTCAAATGCTTCATTTGACAGTGCGTTCCAGGCAACCCGTAACTCGTATTTTTCCGACCTGTTCCTATGGTTACCAGTTAGAACGTACAGTCAAACTCGTAACTTCCCACCTGTGAACTCGTACTAGATCGATCTACTCCCAGTTCCCAGTTCGTAACTCGTAACTTGCCTGGAACGCTACAAACTCGTAACTGGTGACTTGAAGTCGTGACTTACGGGTTAAAAAGCCTGCCTGGAACGCACCATTAGTCTGTGTTAAACCGGGTTGGGAACAGTTACCACTTTTCTCCAGCAGAGGGCGAAATGTTTTTATTCAACACTGCTTGCCGAACGGATGGGACGTCACGTTACTAGGTAACCTGTCTACCTAGTTACCTTACGTCACATCCTTCACGGCGCGTTCGTGGAAAAAAAAGAAAACAGTAGCTGAGAATGGCGGACAAGACGAGAAAAGGCACAGCGGCGGAGATAAAACCCCCACCATCACATTTTAAATCAAAAGTGTGGGAACATTTTGGATTTTTTGTTTCGAAAGAAAAAGGAGAGCTGGACATGTCAAAAGCTGTTTGTAGACTCTGTCATGCACTCATTGCGTACTGCTGGAACACAACCAACGTGGCTGCTCACCTAACAAGACACCACCCTGAGGTAAATAAAGAGCTAACTTTCAAACGTACTGCCGCAGCAGCAAGCCAGCAGACACTCAGAGAAGCATTGTACAAACTATCCAGCAGTTCTGAAAAAGCAAAACGCATAACTAAATCAATAGCGGACTTTATTTGCAAAGACCTGCGGCTCTATAGTGTTGTTGAGAATACGGGATTCAGGAACATGATACACACGCTGGACCCGAGGTATGTGATACCCTCCAGAAAGTAAATTTCTCTGAAACAGTGGTGCCGCAAACCTATAAGGACATTAAAGCAGAAGTAAGCGATCCGGTCGTTTTGGCTAATGCTGCGTTCCAGGCAGGCTTTTGAAACCGTAAGTTACAGCTTCAAGTCACGACTTACGACTTTGTAGCGTTCCAGGCAACCCACTCGTGTTTTTCCGACCTGTTTTACCTGTGAAAGTCACTATAACGGCCACTCGTAACTTCCGACCCGTGAACTCGTACCAGATCGAACTGGTACGACTTCACAGGTCGGAAAAACGCGAGTTACGGGTTGCCTTGAACGCACCATAACTTCTCGTCAGCCGACGGAGTTAGTAGCCCCCGCCCTCGTCATGGATCTATTGGTCCTCGTCCCTACGTCACCACATTCGGGCGCATCCCTTGGCTGCACACACAGCCCTGCATGCCGTTCTCTCTCCTCATTGGATAAAAATTGTAGGATACAAGAAATGTTTTCTCCTCGGCTCAGAGCAGAGCAGAGTGACTGACAGACCCGTGTTTCGGTCCAAACACTCTATGTAAGTGACTGCTGTCGGAAGATATAACTATTTAAGACTTATATTAACACAAAAATATTGCTTACTTCTGCTTTAAGGAGAAAGTCAAAGAAAAGCTCAGCAGAGCTGAGCGTGTTGCTCTCACCTGCGACGCATGGACTTCACGGGCGACACAGTCTTTTGTCACCGTAACAGCCCATTACATCGCTGAAGACTGGTCTCTATCCTCCCACGTCTTCCAGACCAGAGTCATGCACGAGGCTCATACTGGCGCAAATGTAGCAGAGCTGCTTGGTAATGTGGTGACTGAATGGGACATCGCAGAGAAGGACCCGGCTTTAGTGTCAGATAATGCGGCTAATATGGTTGTCGCCGCGCAGTTAGCTGGCTTTTTTTTTCTATGTTAGGTGCTACGCGCACACGCTCAACCTGGCCTCTCAGCGTGCCCTAAAGCTGCCGGCTGTAGCAAGAATATTTGGACGAGTTCGGCGCGTGGCTGGATTTTTTCACAGAAGTGCCACAGCAGTTCATGTTTTGGAGCAAAAGCGGAAGTTGCTGGAACTGATAACTGACGTATCCACCAGATGGAACAGCGCTTATGATATGGTCGAGCGTTTCCTGGAACAGCAGCCAGCAGTCACGGCTGCACTGCTTTCCCCCGATGTGAGAAAGAGAGAGAAAGAGATCAGCACCTTCACTGAGTCGGACATCTCTAATGCAGAGGAGTTCATTCAGGCCCTGAAGCCAGTCAAGGTGGCTACAAACGTTATGTCAGATTAGAAAACCCCGACAGTCTCTGTCATAGCCCCACTCCATGCCCAACTCCTGTAAGCCACCCAGGAAACCCTCGGAGATTCTCCGTTTGTCAGAGACCTGAAAGAAGCTATTCACCAAGACCTAAGTAAAAGGTACATGTCGGAGGTCGAGAGGGCTACATTGAATCTAGCTTCAGCGCTAGATCCAAGCTTTAAAGTGCTGCCATTCCTGCCAGAGGAGGAGAAACAAGACACATGTTCAAGAATGGTACATGAAGCTGCAGCCACTGTGGATTATTGTCAGGTAAATAAATACATACATATAAATACTTACATATATGAATAAATAAATAAAGCATTAGAGATATGTTCTATGACAGTGGTTCTCAACTGGTGGGTCGGGACCCAAAAGTGGGTCCCGTTTTTGACAGCTGGTCAAAAAAGTAAATAATATTTAATGCACATGTGATGTTGGACATGTCTTTTATTTTGAAAAATAACTTATATTGAAAGGCACACGTGACACGTGAACACATGCAGTTGTAATGGTCCTCCTCAGTTTCTTCTTATTTGCTCTGAATGCAAAGATATCAGTTTCTTATTAATGTGGCCTGAATGCAGTGAATCTTGCTTTGTTTTGTGGGTCTTTATTTTGTGCAATTTGATATTTATTCACTTTTGTGAACATGCTCTGAATGCAGAGATGCATTAGAAGTCAAATATATTGTTTGGTTGGTCTCCAATTTGTGCAGTTTTATATTTTTTTTATTCACTTCCGTACATGCAGTTGTCATGGTCCTCCTCAGTTTCATTCATGTTCTCTGAAATGCACTTTGCTCAATGAAGAGCAAAATGAGTTTTTAAAGACTTTAAAAAAAAATTCTTGGTTTGAATTCTATAAAAGTGGGTCGCAACTTAATGACCATGGGAAAATGTGGAGCCCAGAGTGAGACTAGTTGAGAACCCCTGTTCTATGAGTCTTTCACAATGTAGTTCTACAGGTATTTGTGTTTACATTATGATTAATAATAATAATAATAATAATAATAATAATAATAGCGTAATGTAGAACACTGTGCTAATATTGTGTCATGATGTGTTGCAATTACCAAATAAGCAGAATGGTATCAAAGACAGAACATAAAGACATTTATTTGTGTACTAATTATTAATTATTATTTTTGTACCACTGTGTTTTATTTGTTGTAGGACAGTGTGAGGCAGGGCCAGGAGGAACTTGGTGATTGTGCTGCTGCTGCAGAAGAGAGTCAGAATAACGGAGGAGACAAAGATGTCCAGGGCCCCCCATCTGCAAAAAGAAGAGTGTCCTGTGCACTACATGAACTACTTGGAAACAGTAGTCAGCCGTTGACTGTGCAGCAGAGGAGGTGAAAGAGTACACCAGAGCTGTTGGTTTGCCACTGTCTGAAAACCCGTTAAAATGGTGGAAACAACATCATCATGAGTATCCTCTCCTGGCCAAATTAGCCAAGAGGTACTTATGTGTTCCTGGGACAAGCGTCTCTGCTGAGCGTGTCTTTTCCACAGTCTTTTCCACATTGTCACTGCTCAGAGGAGCAGCCTCAACCATGAGCACGTTGACCAGCTCTTGTTTTTGCACAGGAATCTTGACATTCCTAAGTAGGTTACTAGCTATCTTGATGAAGAGCATAGTTAAATGTAGGAGCAGAGTACCTGAAAAAGTATATATTTTTGTTTATTTTATTATACATTTAATTTACTACTTTTGATTGATTTGATGTCCTACATTTCATACAAACTTTAAGGCCCACATATGAGTATTCAGGGGCTTTATTTGACCTGACATTTGTTTTCTTAAAGCACTGACTGACAGGAACAGCTAAATAAGCTTTTTTTTTTTTAATTGTGCAATGTGCATTTGTTTGCCTTTTTTAGGTTTTGAAAAGGGTTTATGTTCATGATTTAATTTAAAGGCTACTACAGTATTGCAGATGAATGTAGCAGTTTACCTCAAAGTCTACCAGTTGTTGTTTTTGCACAAGAATCTTAACATTTGAATGTAGAAGCAGAGTACTTGAAAAAGTATATATTTTTAGATATATTATATATATTTTATTATATATTTAATTTAGCCTACTACTTTTGATGTCCTACATTTCAAAGTTTAAGGCTCACATTTGAGTATTCAGGGGCTCTATTTGACCTGACATTTGTTTTCTTAAAGCAGATATCAGTGGCACGGCCGTTTCGGCTAATGCTGTGTTCAAGGCAGGCTTTTGAAACCGTAAGTTACAGCTTCAAGTCACAACTACGACTTGGTAGCGTTCCAGGTAACCCGTAGCTCGTGTTTTTACCGTCCTGTTGTCTGTGAAAGTTCCCTATAACGGCCACTCGTAACTTCCGACCCGTGAACTCGTACCAGATCGAACTGGTATGACTTCACAGGAAGGAAAAACACAAAGTACGAGTTTCCTTGAACGCACCATGAGTTAGCAGCCCCCGCCCTTGTCAGGCATCAATTGGTCCTCGTGCTACGTCACCACATTCACGCGCATCCCTTGGCTGCACACACAGCCCTTCATGCCGTTCTCTCCCCTCATTGGATAACACTTGTATCCCACAAGGAAAATTTTCTCCTCGGGTTACAGCAGAGCAGAGTGACGGAGAGACTCGTGTTTAGGCTGAAATACTTCATGTAAGTGATTGCTGACGGAAAATAGGACTATTTAGGACTTATATTAACAAAAACATTCCACTGATATCTGCTTTAAAAGGACTGAAACAGCTAAATAAGCAACTGGAGAAAAATATTTTATTTATTTTTTATATTGTGCAATGTGCATTTGTTTGCCTTTTTAAATACAGAGAGTCCAGGCAGTCCATGCTTTTGAAAAGAGAGTTAACATATTGCTGCTGAATAAATCTTAAAAACGGACTTACATCTGATGTGTATTTTTTTTGGGAAATATGGTTCTTGGAATAGTCTGAAGACAATCATAATCATTCAACTGTTTCACTGATGTTACAAATCGGGAAAATAGGCAATATCGTAGAATCGCAATTTAAATCGAATCGGCATTCAAAAAATCGTGGAAGAATGGAATCGGGAGAAAAGCATATCGTCCCAGCCCTACAAGGAAGTATACAAGCAGTTTTCTCCTCGGCTTACAGCAGTGCAGAGTGACTGACAGACCCGTGTTTCAGTCCAAACAATCTATGTAAGTGATTGCTGTCGGAAGATATAACTATTTAAGACTTATATTAACACAAATATTCCACTTACTTCTGCTTTTAAGTAAAAAAAAAAAAAAAAAAAAAAGCAGATTTACTACTGACTGAGGTTCCTATCATTGTAATGGCAAGAATGGCTGGAGTGTATGAAACTTAGGGCGGATCAACTTTGTAAACAAAAGCACGTGTGTCCCACAGTCGCTCAATCGTTGGATAAAAATTATCAGCGGGATCTTCCACGAAAAGTACACAATGAAGGTCATGAATGCGTTTCTTGCTTTTCCAGTTGCACCTGTCCTGTGCTTATTCATCACTTGGATGAGGCTATGTGGCCGTTATGCAGCAGTCCCTGTGAAGGATGGTCAGACAACAAGCACACAGACGTCTGCATGTGCGTCTGAAGGATGGTGCGCTAAAAAAAAAAAGAAAAAAAGGACGGCACAGCAAAAAACAAAACAAAAAACATAATCATTCTCTCAGGATGCTGCGTTGCCGTTGCATAAGCCTAGTCACATTTACAGTATTTCTATAACGGTTATTAATCAGATAACAACTCTCTGTTATCAGTTAAAAAAAATATGAAGAATGTGCATCCTTAACGGCGACGGGTGCGTCCTCTCCAGCATCTGATAAATGTTTTCCACTGACCAAATATCAAGGAGGCAGCGTGTCTATCTGTGCTCCATGTTGACCCACGGCTCATTGTTAATAATTTCCACATTTTCTGACAAAAACGGAAGCCTGATGAATCCAAAAAGGCGCTTGGATTTTGCATTTGGTTCGGGAAAGGTTCGGTTTGCATTCACACTGTACACAAATCACACCAGGGTTCTTTTCGGACTAATGGTGCGGATCAAATAAGTGAACCTCCCACCTGCAGAGGTGGTCTCGGTCCACTTGTTTGATCCGCACCAGAGTCGGCTGGTTTGTATTCACACCTCCCCAAAAGGTCCGCACCAGAGGAAAAGTCTGTTTCCAGCGGACCAAACAAGCCTGGTGTGAATACGCCCTAAACTGAACTCAGAACTCGTCTGGTGGGGAGCTGTGGCTGGAGAGCCCCCTTTACAGCAGGTACAGCACTAGGCTTGGGCGGTATTACGGTAATACCGTATACTGCAGGTATTTAAGGGCATATTCACACCAGGAAAGTCCGATAGTTCACTTGCTTTGGTGCGGACTAAATTTTTTTTTACTTGGTGCGGTTTGTATTCACATTGCATTTTTTCACAAGCGGATCAACTTTGTAAACAAAAGCACGTGTCCCACAGTCGCTCAGTCATTGGATAAAAATTATCAGCGTACTCAGACCAGGGTTTTTTCTGCATTATAAATTTTGAGGAGGCCGCCTGTCTGCGCTTGTACGGAGAGATCGCGCTGATCCGCTGCTGTTTACTTTCTCTCCGAGCGTCTCCGCCTGTTCAGCTGAGGGAATACGCTGCTCAGCTGTTGAGCCGAGCGTCAGGTGCAAATTGATAACCAGCTTCGTACCGTGTTAACTCGGGCCGGGGCTTGAGGTTTTGTTAAGCTGGAACATGAGCACAAAGCCTGGCGATGTTGAGCCTCCTTCGCAGTACTACTACAGGCCGGAGGAGTCGGTGTTTTTTTTTCCCTCGGCCTTTATTCTGAAGGGACAGCTGGAGAGAGACGGGCAGGCTACGTGGAGATAAAGTGAGGGGGGGTTGACACGCAGTCCATTATTATCTGAAGCTTTCAGGCAACATTATCACCCCTAAAAATACTATAGCCTAGCTATATATTGGTGAGAAATGAACGAGGAGGAGGGGGGAAAAAGACGTGCTATTGATTTTTCTAAACGGTTATGATTTGTACCCGTTTACACGTGTAGATGTTGACCCCTAGTCTGAAGGATGGTGCGCTAAAAAAAGAAAAAAAGGACGGCACAGCAAAAAACAAACAAACAAAACAACATAATCATTCTCTCAGAATGCCGCGTGCCGATCGTCATTTAAGCCTAGTCACATTTATTTCTATTAACGGTTATTAATCGGATAACGACTTTCTGTTAGGCTATCAGTTAAAAAAATATATATTAAGAATGCGCATCCTTAACGGCGACGGGTGCGTCCTCTCCAGCATCTGATGTTTTCCACTGACCAAATATCAAGGAGGCAGCGTGTCTGTCTGTGCTCCATGTTGACCCACGGCTCATTGTTGATAATTTCCACATTTTCTGACAACAACGGAAGCCTGTTGAATCCAAAAGGGCGCTTGGATTTTGCATTTGGTGCGGGGAAGGTTCGGTTTGCATTCACACTGTACGCGAACCGCACCAGGGTTCGTTTGGGACTCTGGTGCGGATCAAACAAGTGGACCGAGTCCCAGCTGCAGAGGTGGTCTCGGTCCACTTGTTTGATCCGCACCAGAGTCCGCTGGTTTGTATTCACACCTCCCTAAAAAGTCCGCACCAGAGGAAAAGTCCGTTTTAAGCGGACCAAACGGGCCTGGTGTGAATACGCCCTAAAAATAGCAACGGTATCAGTTTCAATACCGTCATGAAAAAATGCGATGCACTTATACAGGAGATAAGGATTAAATATTAAATAAAAGTAATTTAATGTCTAAAATTAATTATATGTCCAGTAGCACTTATGTGTGGTTGAATTATAAGTTAGTTTAATATGTTTTAGCCTACTTTTAAACACCCCCCCCCCCCCCCCCTCCACTGTCCGCTCCCCCATCGAACACGTTCCTCATAGTCACTCTCACACACATCACACAGCCAGATCGCTCTGCACACAGTTTATTAACTTGATTAGTTTCAAAAAGTTGGTCGGGTTTTACTGTTATGCCTGTTATTTCACCAATAAACACAGTAGATGAGGGTGAGTGACTGAGCTGCGGCGGGTGGGGTGGGGGGTCCGCGGCGTGGAGCGGTGCGGGACTCTGACTGCAGCGGGGACTATCATGTCTCTGCTCCGTGACACTGAGGGCGTATTCACACCAGGAAAGTCCGATAGTTCACTTGCTTTGGTGCGGACTAAATTTTTTTTTACTTGGTGCGGTTTGTATTCACATTGCATTTTTTCACAAGCGGATCAACTTTGTAAACAAAAGCACGTGTGTCCCACAGTCGCTCAGTCATTGGATAAAAATTATCAGCGTACTCAGACCAGGGTTTTTTCTGCATTATAAATTTTGAGGCGGCCGCCTGTCTGCGCTTGTACGGAGAGATCAGCTGATCCGCTGCTGTTTACTTTCTCTCCAAGCGTCTCCGCCTGCAGATGTTCAGATGAGGGAATACCTACGCTCCTCGCGTCAGGAGCAAGTTGATAACCAGCTTCTAACCTACCGTGTTAACTCGGGCCGGGGCTTGAGGTTTTGTTAAGCTGGAACAGGAACACAAAGCCTGGCGATGTTGAGCCTCCTTCGCAGTACAGGCTGGAGGAGTCGGTGTTTTGTTTTTTTCCCCCGGCCTTTATTTTGAAAGGACAGCTGGAGAGAGACGGGTAGGCTACGTGGAGATAAAGTGAGGGGGGACTGACACGCAGTCCATTATTATCTGAAGCTTTCAGGCAACATTATCACCCCTAAAAATACTATAGCCTATATATTGGTGAGAAATGAACGAGGAGGAGGGGGGAAAAAGACGTGTAAACGGCTTATGATTTGTACCCGTTTACATGTGTAGATGTTGACACCTAGTCTGGTGCGCTAAAAAAAAAAAAGAAAAAAAGGACGGCACAGCAAAAAACAAACAAAAAAACATAATCATTCTCTCAGGATGCCGCGTGCCGATCGTCACTTAAGCATAGTCCAGGGTTTCCCGCAGCGCTTTCCTGTTAAGGCGGCCGCCTTAACAGGAAAGAGCTGCCGCCTAAACTAATGTCTTAAAAAAAAAAAAAATGTAGCGATATTCGCCGCCGCCGCCCCCCCCGTCGGACGATGGCCGCATCCTCTCACACCAGTGTTGGGCAGTAGCGACGTTACTACAAGTAGCGGCGTTAGTAACTTAACTACATTTCTCAGTAGCGTGGTCATAGCGGAGCGCGGAGCGCAGCACGCAGCAGGTGACAGAGGAGGAGGGATAGTTAAGTTCGTGAATCAGAGCCGTAGCTGGACAACTTTATCGCTGCACAGCGACCGCGCGCACCGTTGCACGTCGCTCCAAGAGCCCGGTGCGTCCTGTCTGCAGCGGAGACACGGCCACTGAGAGGCTGAGTGACGGGACCGTTCCTGTAGGAACGCGCCTTTTAATGAATCAAACCAAACACCCTGCACAGCATGCTGAGTACGAGAGGGAGAGACGGCTGCAGCAGTTAAAACGAAAGCTCCTCGTCCCAGCATGTCGCCCACTCCGTCCGTGGCCGACGTCTTTTAAAACAGTGTTTCCCAACCTTGGGGTCGGGACCCCACGTGGGGTCGCCTGAGATTCAAATGAGGTCGCCTGAAATGTCTAGTAGCCTAATTGATGAATTTAAAAAAAATCTGACCAAGAAAGGTTAGGAACCACTGTTTGAAAAGACACTTGGGTTTTTTTGGAATGTACTTGCATAGATCTTTCAGCACTCACAATGGGCCGATATCAATGAAAAACTTTATTTAACTTCTAAAAAAAATAGCTTTGATGTAGCTAAGCTACTTTTGTCATTTTATTGTAGCGTAGCTTGCTACATTTCTCTGGTGGGTAGCTTCAGTGTAGTGAAGCTTCATTTCATGTAGAGTAACTTGTAGCTTAGCTCACTACATTTTCCAAGTAGCTTGCCCAACACTGTCTCACACACATACACACCACAGAGAAGCGCGCATGCATAACAGCAGCGCGTGTTGATAGCGAAACTTAATACGGCGCAGCACGGCGCGTCCCCGACCCCCCCACCCCCGACGATCGATACGCTCCCCCCCCCCCCCCGTCGACAGGTCAGACACCACCTTAACTAACAAATTTTCTGGGGGAAACACTGTAGTCACATTTATTTCTATTAACGGTTATTAATCGGATAACGACTTTCTGTTAGGCTATCAGTTAAAAAAAAAAAAAAAAAAAAAGATCCTTAACGGCGACGGGTGCGTCCTCTCCAGCATCTGATAAATGTTTTCCTCTGACCAGATATCAAGGAGGCAGCGTGTCTATCTGTGCTCCATGTTGACCCACGGCTCATTGTTGATAATTTCCACATTTTCTGCCAACAACGGAAGCCTGTTGAATCCAAAAAGGCGCTTGGATTTTGCATTTGGTTCGGGAAAGGTTCGGTTTGCATTCACACTGTACGCGAACCGCACCAGGGTTCGTTTGGGACTCTGGTGCGGATCAAACAAGTGGACCGAGTCCCAGCTGCAGAGGTGGTCTCGGTCCACTTGTTTGATCCGCACCAGAGTCCGCTGGTTTGTATTCACACCTCCCCAAAAAGTCCGCACCAGAGGAAAAGTCCGTTTTAAGCGGACCAAACGGGCCTGGTGTGAATACGCCCTGAGACAGACCGCCGGTGAGCCTGTGGGACGGGTCCGCTAATCGTTGAAAACACCAGTGATACAACATCGGAAAAAGTCGCTCTTGACAAGAAAAAAAAAAAAAAAAAAAACTGACAGCGAGCGCGTGTCATGACTTCCTGTATCTGGCCCTTCAAAATAAAAGCCCTATAGCCTTTCATACAGTTGGGTCATATTGATTTTGACTTAATTTTGACAAGACAGGGCTCCAAATGTTTTTGTTTTTTTCCTGCGACCAATCGACCAATGAGATTTTGGTCTGCTAATGTTTAGCCCTAGTAGCCTATTCAGTTTCTGAATGGTGAAGACACAAGCCAATGTTTGGTAATGCCACTTACGTCATCATTTTTAATTAGTCACGGTAATACCGTATACCGTGGTAAAATGTGGAGGAAGTTTGACGGTATAAAAATTTGGATACCGCCCAAGCCTATACAGCACACACACACACCTGTTGCTGTGCTGTCTCTCTCTGTTCCTCGGCTCTCTGGACTGGTCTTTTAATAAGTAGCATGGACGGCCCAACCCGTCTGGACGTGCTGGTTCGAGCCAGGTTCGTGCCGAGAATATGACTCGGTGAGGCCGGGCTTTTTTTCTTTTTTTTTGGTTGGGTTGGGCCAGGGAATTAATGCTCGTCGTAAATGTAAACACACTAACGTCAGCGCGTCACGTGCAGCACCACGCCATTCCAATAAACACTACCGCGGCAAAAAAGAAAAAAAAAAAATAACCGCCGCTACGTCTAGTTACTGCTCCATGGTCGGGTCAATATCAACACCTATGGCTGTGTGGGTTTAATGGTGGATAATGGCGGTCTGGCGGTCCGCCAGTCCTACCGTGTTGTATTATTCTGCTATAATATTCTTTACGTTTGTACACTGGAGTGCTGTGACGAAATAATTTCCCGCAAGGTATATTCTATTCTATTCTATTCTGCTGCAAATTGCGTCCCTGAGTACACAACTTTCTGAATCTCATTGACTCTTGTAATATTACTCAGTCTGTATCGGACCCAACACACTGGTCCTTATATTGGCATCTGGCCTAGAATTAAATATCACTGAGATTGTTGACACACACACATTTCTAACTACTTTGCTGTTTTATTTAACATTACACTGCCTCACTCCCAACTAAGCGAGTAATCTTGTCTTTCTCAATCTTTCTCTCTCTCTCTCTTTTAACTTTCTCTTTAATTTAAAATTTGTTTTAAATTGAGTTCTTATTATTCCTTGTATTGTTTTTATTTATTATAGCGTCTATGATTAGTATGTACGGTTGACTGAGGTTGTTTTAAATGTGCTTTATAAATAAACTGTGACTTGACTTGACTTATCTTTTCCAAAACAATTTTCAAGATCACGTTATCTGAATATGGTGTTCCTTCAAGTTTAATCATGACATCATTTTGGTTCCTAAATGTATTCTATGTTTCAAAAAGATGTGGATTAGATAAAATATTACTTAGTATTAAGTATAGTGTTGATGGAAAATGTTGCCACATCTTTCTTACCGGCCTTCTTCAGTTGTTCCACTCCATAATTCATGAATGTGGTCAACCAATCCATGCACTCATTCTCCAGGTAGCCTTTGGTGTATTCTTTCAGGATCTGGACATGATCCCACTTTCTCTTGGTCTGCAGAGCTGCCATACTTGGAGCCACCCAGACAGAGTTGGCGTCATCGAAGGACAGGAAGTTGTCTCCATCATAGCTGTACATGAACATGCCACGAACAAACTTTAACTTGCCGTCGGGCTGAACGTCGCCCTCACAGCCGACCAACCACTGAAGGACATGGAGGTCTATGGGACAGAACAGTAAGACAAAACAAATTGTTAACAACAAAGAAACACAAACATATACATAAATCAGGCATGTCGAAACCAACAAACTAAGCAACTAAATTAACATGGGGAAGAAACTTTGAGAGCTATTTAGGGTCCGGGCTAAGCTACCAGGACACTATTGTATTTCGAGGAATTCTTCTTCTTTCTTTCTTCTTCCAAGGAAGTCATACTTCCCATGGGCGAAAACTCACCAAACTTTACAGAAACATCCAAACCCATGCCAGATTCACTCAACTCCAAGGACATGTGCCCCCCCCTCCTAGGGGGGGCACAATAAGCGTTTAAATTTAAAAACTTCAAAAATTCCTACCAAACCAACAGTAGATGCTACAGTTTTGAAACTTCACCACAATGTAGCCTCAAAACTGCTTCATTTAGACTCAATACAAATTATGAAGTCCATCCATCACTCTGTTTTTTTCAATAACTGTAAAACTTTTAAAATGTATCTCCTCCCACAATTTTTGCTCAATTGTCACCAAACTTGCTACAGAGCATCTCCAGACCGTCCTCCACAAAACTTGTTTCTCAGATTTTTGATTAATCAATCGACTTTTGATTAATCCTACAGTGCATGAAAATGTTTCACTGTAAACATATGTCACCCAATTCCTGCTAAATACATTTTCAATCTTCATGAAAAAAATTGACAATAATTTGGAGTCATCGTTGATGAAGTTTGGCAAATATCAGAATTTTATCTCAAAAACTGAATTTTCTAGAACATTTTGATGCTCTCATGGGAACAACTGCAGTTAATGTAAGAGTGGTATTTTCTCTTGAGAAGCAAAACACTTATCGCTAAAAACAAACCACCAACATTTCCATGCTGTCAAGATGCAATTTATGTATTATCAGATTTTTGTTTAGATATTAGAATTTGTGACATTTTGACCATTTTTTAAATCTGCCTTGACAACTGCTGCCTGGCTTTGACTCCCTGAGTCTATTTGAGAAGACACACAGCAGGTCTCACTAACAGCTAATTAGCTCAGTGAGTTAGGAGCTGGTTCTTGGTGTTGGAGGATGTGGGTTCAAGACCCAACCAGGGAGTTGATGCTAACACATCAAAACACCAGATGGTCTTTGTGAAACAAATGTACAAAATCGTAGAGTCACAGTAGATGTTTGACAAATACATACCAGAATTTTACCTCTTTTTACAGTGGTTTCAAATCTGCCTGCACAACAGTGAATGGCTTACTCAATTTGTGAAGCCGCTTGCACTGTGCCAATTAGCTCAGTGCAATAGACAATGGTCTTAGGGCGTATTCACACCAGGCCCGTTTGGTCCGCTTAAAACGGACTTTTCCTCTGGTGCGGACTTTTTAGGGAGGTGTGAATACAAACCAGCGGACTCTGGTGCGGATCAAACAAGTGGACCGAGACCACCTCTGCAGCTGGGACTCGGTCCACTTGTTTGATCCGCACCAGAGTCCCAAACGAACCCTGGTGCGGTTCGCGTACAGTGTGAATGCAAACCGAACCTTTCCCGAACCAAATGCAAAATCCAAGCGCCCTTTTGGATTCAACAGGCTTCCGTTGTTGTCAGAAAATGTGGAAATTATCAACAATGAGCCGTGGGTCAACATGGAGCACAGATAGACACGCTGCCTCCTTGATATCTGGTCAGTGGAAAACATTTATCAGATGCTGGAGAGGACGCACCCGTCGCCGTTAAAGGGATAGTTCACCCTAGAATGATATTTCGCTCATTATCTACTCACCCTCATGTTGACTAAGGGCTGGAAGAAGTTTCAGATTCCTCCGTGGCTTCTCTGAGTTACAGGGGGTCTCGGCATAGCAGTGCATGTCCATATAACGGTTGCAAAGGGACACCGGAGCTCTTCGTAAAAAAACACACACAAAAAAACATCCAAATACCTCCATGATGCTCGTATGTAATGTCCGTCTTGTGCTGAAGCCCCAAATTGCGTAATTGTCCCGAAAAAAATTAAATAAGTCTATATTTTAAGCTTGTTTGTAGCGGAAGCTTCTCAAAGCTCCTCTTCCTGGTCCGTCCAAATCTCGTGTGATTTGCGCCGGCGTCAGTGCGGTTACTGCGAATCACGCGAGATTTGGACGGACCAGGAAGAGGAGCTTCGAGAAGCTTCCGCTACAAACAAGCTTAAAATATAGACTTATTTAATTTTTTTCGGGACAATTACGCAATTTGGGGCTTCAGCACAAGACGGACATTACATACGAGCATCATGGAGGTATTTGGATGTTTTTTTGTGTGTGTTTTTTTACGAAGAGCTCCGGTGTCCCTTTGCAACCGTTATATGGACATGCACTGCTATGCCGAGACCCCCTGTAACTCAGAGAAGCCACGGAGGACTCTGAAACTTCTTCCAGCCCTTAGTCAACATGAGGGTGAGTAGATAATGAGCGAAATATCATTATAGGGTGAACTATCCCTTTAAGGATCTTTTATTTTATTTTTTTAACTTCTTCATCCTGAGAGAATGATTATGTTTTTTTGTTTGTTTTTTGCTGTGCCGTCCTTTTTTTCTTTTTTTTTTTAGTGCACCAGACTAGGTGTCAACATCTACACATGTAAACGGGTACAAATCATAAGCCGTTTACACGTCTTTTTCCCCCCTCCTCCTCGTTCATTTCTCACCAATATATAGGCTATAGTATTTTTAGGGGTGATAATGTTGCCTGAAAGCTTCAGATAATAATGGACTGCGTGTCAGTCCCCCCTCACTTTATCTCCACGTAGCCTACCCGTCTCTCTCCAGCTGTCCTTTCAAAATAAAGGCCGGGGGAAAAAAACAAAACACCGACTCCTCCAGCCTGTACTGCGAAGGAGGCTCAACATCGCCAGGCTTTGTGTTCCTGTTCCAGCTTAACAAAACCTCAAGCCCCGGCCCGAGTTAACACGGTAGGTTACGAAGCTGGTTATCAACTTGCTCCTGACGCGAGGAGCGTAGGTATTCCCTCATCTGAACATCTGCAGGCGGAGACGCTTGGAGAGAAAGTAAACAGCAGCGGATCAGCTGATCTCTCCGTACAAGCGCAGACAGGCGGCCGCCTCAAAATTTATAATGCAGAAAAAACCCTGGTCTGAGTACGCTGATAATTTTTATCCAATGACTGAGCGACTGTGGGACACACGTGCTTTTGTTTACAAAGTTGATCCGCTTGTGAAAAAATGCAATGTGAATACAAACCGCACCAAGTGAAAAAAAATTTAGTCCGCACCAAAGCAAGTGAACTCTCGGACTTTCCTGGTGTGAATACGCCCTTAGTTTCCAGAGGGGGACAGCTCTCCATTCCGACACACCTCCACTTCGACACCCCGCTGTTCCGAAATACCCCCACTTCGAAACACCGCTACTCCGACACCCCCTCCTCCCCCCCGCAGCTGTCCAAGGTGCTGAACCGCGTGACGTTGTTTACATTCTGCTTTGTGGCTTGTCTGTGAAACGTGCGCTGCTCAGGGACTGGGCAGATCTGTCCCACTTGCTTTCTCCCCGACTCCGTTGTTGGAGATCTCCCACACAGTAATAGAAATACACTTTTTTCTCCCCCCCTGCTCCGCTCGAGCGCGGCTGAACCCGGCTTGAGCTCACAGGGGCGCGAGGCTGCTGCAGCCGCCGCTCGTGCTGACAGCTGACTGAGGGAGATGCTTTGGTTGGATTTAGGCAATGAAGAAAGGAGTTGGTTAAGTTTAGTAAAAACACCAGGTAGAGGCTTGACAGGCTAGAAGCATAATGAACATTATATGTCATATGAAGTAGGCTATTTGCTTGTTTTGCAGTTAATTATGCACATGATCCATTTCGACCCCAAAAAGGAAAAAAGGATCAATGCGCACTGCGCACTGGGGGTTTCCCCCAATAGCCTTTTCGGAATAGCGGGGTCTTTAGAAAAAATAGAAAACCCCGCTATTACGATGAATGGAAGTCTATTGTCGGAAAGGCGGGGCTTCGGAAAGGCGGGGTGTAACCTTTCCAGAGGTTGGGGGTTCAATCCTCAACTGGTGCAAAGTGAACATTACAAGGTCAACTGGCAGGATAAGCATCGCTTATTTTATTTTTAAACGCACCGAGTCCACGTTAACGTGAGCCGAGCTGCGGCTCCAGAGGCTCAGTCGGCTGCTGTAGCGGCTGTTAGCTGGTAGCTAAGCACGTCGTCCCCTGCAGCGTCAGAGCCTCCTGTGAGCCGCGGGGCTTCGACCAGATATGAAAATGATCCATTGTTTCATTTTTCAGCTCGTAAAGTTCGCAATCACACCCGTTTGTTTTCTCTGGTCCAAACTGTAAATCCGTGAGTGTCACGATTCCATGACGACTGACCGGAAAAAGAGCGTGGTACGTCATGTGCACGTGACTCCAGATGTAAAATGAATAAAATAAATAAAATAAAACAAAACAAAACAAAACATGGATGATGGATCTATATTACATCCATGGAAATAAGGCTAGACTTTAACAATGGAGACACCAGGCAGTTGTTTTTTTAGTTTTTAATGCTAACAGTTGATGTTATTTATTTAAATATTTTTTTTATAATTATAATTTTTTTTTTGGGTTGTTATTGAACAGCATTTCAAAAGTGCCTTTCTGTAAGACTGCTGTAAGCTGGTGTTTAAATATGTTACATAAATGTCTTATAATAACAGATGTTTATGATAATATTTTCAAATTTCCAGTCAACTTTTAACATTGATCTTAAGGCCTTATGGAATCACGCCTTCTAAATGCTACTGCTCCATTAATTAATCTGTTACCTACAGGGCCCTGCCATCGGTCAATGGTCAAGATCAGGCCCCTGTCACAAAAACTTGGGCACCGGTGGCCCGCCGATGGGCCACCGATGCCACCCTACCACCGAGCTTAACCAGTTTTCTGGGGGAAACCCTGTATAATTTTATTTGGTTTTATTTGTTTCATTTTCAATTTGTTGTCTTGAGCATTGTCACTTTATATGTATGTCCAGTTACATGTCCTGTCCTGTTTGTAAATGTCATAAATGTGAATGTTAAAGCTGTTTCACTGCAAACCGTATATAACCGTTTAGTAGCCCAGGAGTTTAATACGCTAAATCGACTTGGAGCCCAGGCATTTATAAGAACCAGGCGCGTATTTGCAACAGGCTACAATTTATTTTTGCAATGAGCAGCACTAGACTATGCACCAGATTATGCAAAGAACAAGGAGGTCACCATAGGACCACTGGAACAAAACTACTTTTTTCCCCAACACATCTTTATTGACATTAGACAATAAATACAAAGACAGTTCGTCTGTGTTACCGCACACAGGGAGCTGATCAGAGCAGCCAATCAGATCAGTGTTATGAACGATAACGGCGGGGGGGGTTGATCGCGGAAATTTCAAAACTGTAGAATTAGCATTTATTTTTTTGTCTTTGTGTATTAGCAGTCCAGCGTGACCTGGCATGTTCGTGTGTGTGTGTGCTCGGGCGTTTAATTGAATGGGCGTTTAATATGCTGAATGAGGTCGGACCCCAGTGGCTATTAGAGCATAGGCTTTGTTCCAACAAAGCAGCAGCACACCAGACTTGATTCGTTTAATCAACTGATCTCAGTCTTCAGACAGTTGATTGGTCAAACTGTGTGCTCTTGTTTGGTTGGACAAATACCTGCAGCCACACGGCAACTTGTGGAATGGTTTGGACATGCCTGACATAACCTACTCACAAAACAAGATGACACAAAGGTTTGCTGGTTAAACACTGAGGCGAAGTCACCCAAAGGACACATTACAAAATATGGTGAAAATGATATTGGTTTTGAAATTGAAACATTGAAACATTAACACAGGATTTTTCAACCTTGGGGTCGGGACCCCATGTGCGGTCGCCTGGAATTCAAATGGGGTCGCCTGAAATGTCTAGTAATTGATTAAAAAAATTACTGATAAAATTTTTTAAAACTAATTATTGTTATGATTAAAACACCACACACAATCTTAAACAACTGTATTCTATACTTTCACTTTCTCAAATATAAATTGAGTTCAATCTTTTCATCTTGATTGATGGCTGCAGTCACATGATCGCGGGGTCACCAGAAATTTGTGATGTCAAAATGGGGTCACGAGCCAAAAAAAGTTGGAAACCACTGCTGAAACTAACCCCTCAAATCCCCACATCTTACCAGTTTCATTCTGTCTCATTCGATCCATCAGGATTTTAATGTTGACTTTGAACCACTGCTGCTTGCTCTGGCGGGACTGTGTGCCTTTCTCCCAGTAATCAGCCTCAAGCTTCTTCATCCATGGCTGCTTGGGAACTTTCCTCTGGTGTTCACTGTCAAAGTAGTCGATCAACCTGTCATCCAACAGACCCATGGCTGTGAACTCATGGATACCAGGGGAACTGACTGGTTTGGAGAGGGCCGTGTAGATGTAGGTGAGGGAATGTTTCTCTGGAAATCACACAGAAAGAACAGACAAGTCTATCAGGGCTAATAGATTTGATTCACAAGTTTTCGATGAACATGTTTTTGCATTTACTTTGCTACCACCTTTGAAAGTACATCCAAATATGTATGCTCTAGTATAGGCAATATCCCTTTAAAGGTAGAGTCCGTATATTTGTTCATTGCAGTTTGTAAACAAAACATTGAAACTTGGCCCCTCCTCTCGGGCTAAGCTGTGTAACCTCCTGCTCCTGACAGCAGCGGTTGTCAGGACTGCAAAGGAAAGGAAATACAGTCTGATTAAAGTGCTGGAGCTGTGGGCCGAAACCTGACCATCAACAACACCGGGAGCTTCCAGTGTTATGTTGTTATGCCGTTGTAGTGAACTGGAAAGACGGTGTTATTAGTGTTGCACCGATACCGATACTAGTATCGGTAGGGGGCCCGATACCGCACTAAAATGCTGGCATCGGTATCGACGAGTACAAACAAATGACGCACCGATGCCATTTACTGATATGAATGCTGCGCCTTGTGTCTTCTCTCGCCCGACACTCACTGCTGTGTGATCACACGTGTTCAGTGCATGCCAAGCCAAGTAAGGATGTAAACAATTAAATTAATTGCAGTTAATCCTTTTCAAGGAGTTTTTTGTGAAATGTAAACAAGCAAAGCGACATAAAGTAGCGGGATCTCTATTTAAATGTGTGCGCAGCGCACTGAGCACACAAGGGGAAGAGAGGAGGTGAGAAGAGACAACAACACTGTTACCTGCTGTATACTGGCCTCAGCCTGTACCATCGCTAACACACAGAGACCAGTGTGTAACGAGTCAAAAAGCCGCCGTCACTGAGCTGCCAACCCGACGCGGGTCCGGTGTGTTTATCAAAGCTTGGTGGCTGTGCTGAGGGTCGATTTGAGCTGCATTCAGGCTGCATTACAACTCCTCAGGCAGTGATCAGTGTCCGCGGCTTTTTGACTCGTTACACACTGGTCTGTGTTTTAGCGATGGTACAGGCTGAGGCCAGTATACAGTCTGCAAGTAACAGTGTTCTCTCTTTTCACCTCCTCTCTCCCAGTGCACTGTGCTCAGTGCGCTGCTCAGTGCGGTGCGCACACATTTAAATAGAGATACCGCTACGTTATGTCGGCGCGGTCGCTACCGGAGCTTAATTTAAAAAAAAAAAAAAGCGCTCGTTGCGGTGCAGCTGAGAGCAGCGGAGTTTCCTCTGCTGCAGCTGATCAGCTGACATGTGGTCAAGACGAAGCTACAGAGTAGACCTGTCACTGTCACAGGTGTCTCTCATCTCATCTCATTATGATAGGACTTCAACCTCAGAGCTCTGTCTTCAGACTGTCCTGACCTGTCCCTGAACATCACACAGGGACAACATGGAGCTGCTGTGTGATTGGTTACTGAGTTTATTAATGTTTACATCAGGCTGCGTTCAACCAATCAGTTTATGCTACTGTGATTTATGTATATACAGTAATCATCATAGTGTAGGGGCAGGAAAGACCATTTCATGTATCAAATCTATTGTTTTGGTCAAGTCAGAGGAAAAATGTTTGGGGTGTTTTTACTGTTCCTAAATGTAAAAATGGGTTACATTGGACCCTCAACATTATTTAAAGCAGAAGTAAGTGATATATTTGTGTTAATATAAGTCTTAAATAGTTATATCTTCCGACAGCAATCACTTACATAGAGTGTTTGAACCGAAACACGGGTCTGTCAGTCACTCTGCTCTGCTCTGCTCTGAGCCGAAGAGAAAACATTTATCGTATCCTACAGTTTTTATCCAATGAGGAGAGAGAACGGCATGCAGGGCTGTGTGTGCAGCCAAGGGACGCCGTGAATGTGGCGACGTAGGGACGAGGATTGTTATGGTGCGTTCAAGGAAACTCGTAACTCCGACCTGTGAAGTTGTATCAGTTTGATCTGGTACGAGTTCACGGGTCGGAAGTTACGAGTGGCCGTAATTTACGATTTCAAAAGCCTGCCTGGAACGCAGCATTAGCGAAAATGACCGGGTCGCTTACTTCTGCTTTAAGAGTGTTTTCAACATGGACATTATACATGTAGCAGTGTATCTGTCCTAAACAGCGAAGGATGCATTCCTTGGCAAGTTCAAAGCAGCTTTGACGTACACCCCGTCTCCCGACACAAACACACACACACACACACACACTTTTTTTTAACAACTTTGACTTGGCTGAGCAAACCACGACACACTGATTAATCCAGGTGTGTCTGAGTAGTCACAATGGGCAGACACACCTGGATTAATCAGTTTGTTCAATAATGTAAGACAGGAAATGAAGGACCTGCCTTAAATCCAGGAAGTGGTGGAGCTGTGCATAGAGCCCTGCGGCGTCTACTCTTCATATGTCTATGGTTTTTAGCGTTGTTATTAGTTAGGCTAACGGTGGCTAGCGCTAACTAGGTTAACTTTAGCCTCTAAAGGCACTACAGGGATATATTACCGTATTTAGATATATCTATGGGTTAGGCTTGACATCAGGGGTCCGCTTTTAGACAGTGAACGCAGCAGCAAGACAACACCTCGACGGCAAACTCATAACTTACTTTCACTTTTAACCTTTCTTACCAAAACAATTCACTTACCAGTGTTAACCATCAGCCCTGTCCCGAAAATGACAAAGATCGCGATGAAAAACATTGTGATATCATAACAGCGTTTCTTTACTCCTTCTAAAACTCGTTTTACCCGAACCCATGTCAGGGAGTTTTACTGCGTGTCCGCTGGCCGTAATCGACGCTTGATTTCCTGCTTCTCTGACTGGTTGCGTGGTGCATTCAATGTTACTCGTAAAGTGAAGTTCTACTAAAGACGCCTCCGACTTTCTTTTTTTTGCTAGATGGATCCGCTTTAAGTCCTTTATTGTTATTGTTCATCAGTAGTCTCAGCTTCTCGGGGTTTTTTTGTTTTTCTTTTTGTATTCTCTGTTTCTCTCTCTCTCTTTATATTGTGCAAGATAGACTAACAGCAGAGACGTTCTGTGTAGGATGTTATATCTATCGCTCTGGGCTACCCTAGAAGGACTTGCTAATGTCAACACACAGGACAATAGAGACAAGAGTGGCAACAGAACCAGACAATAATCTAACAAGACAACAACATATAATAATAGCCTAGAATGAAAAAATAAATCCATAACAACCATCATGTTAGTATCATTCCCAGAAATAGGCTAGTTTTCTTCATAATGCGTTGAGCTGCGCCAGCCTAGGTGTTTTTTTTGTTTGTTTTTTTGCTAGATAGATCATACCATCCGCTTAACTTAATCAATAAGTAATAAGTGGTTTATTGTTATTGTTCAGTCGTAGCCTCTGGTTAAAACTCGAATGACATACAAAAAGGTTGCCTTTCTCTCTCTTTTGTGCAAAATTGGTGACAACACGACACAGGATAATAGAGACGAGAGTGGCAACAGAACCAGGCGATCTGGACTCTACTAGGATGGGTTGAATATTCCTTCAACTGTGGATGTTGGCAGCTGGCCAATGGACAAACCATCTACAGTTTGGTTCAGTGGTGCACGAACTTAAAGCAGAAGTAAGCGATCCGGTCGTTTTCGCTAATGCTGCGTTCCAGGCCGGCTTTTGAAATCGTAAATTACAGCTTCAAGTCACGACTTACGACTTTGTAGCGTTCCAGGCAACCCACTCGTGTTTTTCCGACCTGTTTTACCTGTGAAAGTAACTATAACGGCCACTCGTAACTTCCGACCCGTGAACTCGTACCAGATCGAACTGGTATGACTTCACGGTCGGAAAAATACGAGTTTCCTTGAACGCACCATAACAGTCCTCGTCCCTACGTCGCCACATTCACGGCGTCCCTTGGCTGCACACACAGCCCTGCATGCCGTTCTCTCTCCTCATTGGATAAAAACTGTAGGATACGATAAATGTTTTCTCCTCGGCTCAGAGCAGAACAGAGGGACTGACAGACCCGTGTTTCAGTCCAAACACTCTATGTAAGTGATTGCTGTCGGAAGATATAACTATTTAAGACTTATATTAATACATCACTTACTTCTGCTTTAATGTTGTCTTTTTGAGCTTAGAGGTTCTTTACTCACTTCTTTGTGTTATTATTTTTGTTGAATCTTTGTTTTTTCATAATTATTAATTTAAAAATATTGTTTTATGGAGGCTACAGTAATATAAAAATACACATTTTTACACAGCGTAATAAAATAAAATGTCAACACTTTTGACAGGTGTTTACTTTGGGTGAACCAGGCTGCTGCCGCATGTGTAGAGACGGAGCAAAAACACCAACACACCCAAGTCGCTCTGTGCGTGTGTACACTGAAACTTTACATGACGTAAAAGTCAAACTTGTAAAAAATACCTTAAAAATTAATTAATTTCCAATAAGGTTTTTACACTGTCTGTTACTTTTACTTGTAGGCTACTAATGTGATTTAAATCAGTATAAGCTACTGCTATAATTCACTGTTAACTGTTAATTTTCTTTTTGTATCATCCAAATAAGCTCACGTGAACAACATTAATGATTCTTTTTAGACCAGTTTCCCTTTTCATGGATTTTATTTTTTAACTGTGGTTAGCAAACAGTGAATGTTTCATTGCAGGGATCCAACGGACGACCTGCATGACAAATCAGATCTTGGTGAACAGACCGGTACACAGCCGTGACTTTGAGCAGGTTAGCTTCACACAAACTGACTCAAATAGATCAACTGATTGTTCTTCTTCACAAAAACACCTCAAACCTCTAAAATACAGCTCATTAAACACACAACTTCAATTCAGGTTTCCACAAATCATTTACATCCTTTAGGCTATTTAATTTAATTTGCATAGGCATGAAATCACACACATTTTATAACAAACAGATGACATCATCTAAATAGTGTTCAATTTTGTCATTTTAAAGGAAAATGTACACAACCACAATGTCACTCCTTAACTGTTTTTGGTCCACAAAAAGTTATTATTGCCTTGATTCTATTCTATTCCATTTATTTCCAACTTTTTAGGTAAAACCAACACATTTTATGTCACATGTCACACACGGATATAGCTACAATACATCTTAGCAGATTTTGGTATTCTGATTTCTTACACAAATAGACTAATGCAAAGTGCAATTTTTCTTTTTAGCAAAAGAGAGAAAATCTGTTTATAAAAAAAGAAGAAAAAAATTTAAGTGTCAAGTTTCACAAACCATCCTTACATATTTGACAGGGTATTTTATCCCTGTAAAGCGCTTTGTGAGTTCTCTCTGTGAGAAGTGCTATACAAATAAATGTTACTTACTTTAGATTCTAAAAGCACAAAGCTAATCGGTAAATGATAGAGACAACAAAAAAGATATCAAGTAAAAAAATCACTAAAACCTTAATTCACCATATAACCCATCACACAGAATATCTTGTACTTAATAGATCACAATAAAGGCACTTATCTCTAATCTGCTTTATTAAGGCCTCAGTAGAGATACATGTATATCACCAGGACTTTGAGCCCTTGATATAACCTTCCTCTTTTAACTAACCCAACCCCTCCCCCAAGGTTGAAAAACGTTTTTTTTTTTTTTTTACTGAGGCAACATTATGCAACCGTCAATTACTCTTCTGAAGTTAAAACCCATCCCTATATCGGTATATCCCTAAATGTTGACAGTAGATTCAAAACCCTAGAAATCCAGTGGACATTTTTTTTCCTTTTCACTGGATGGACAATTTAATTTTCCTTTTTATTGTCTACCCACTGTCAATCTGGTAGATTGGTTGGTTGGTATTCGCAGAAACTTCAGATCAGATCATCCCATTTCTTGAGGTCATGATTGTTCGAGCTTGAGTTCTTGCTGCCTGGACCATTATGCTAAAGAAAAATTAACAAATGTGTTACTTTCTTTATTTAATGATTTTTAAAAATATATTTTTTTGTGTATTTAATATCACTGGAAGGCATTTTTGGAAAACGCTTTTGGTTATTCAACAAAGATACTTACCAGAGACACCTGAGTCCCCTGATCCTGCGGAGGAAAGAAAAGGCATTTTGTTATGTATGAACATAGTGTATGTTCATGCAGGAATAAATGGTATGTGTTACCTTCTCTACTTAAGAATCTGTCAAATGATCTATTTTCAATGTATTTTATATCACTGACAGGCATTTTTGGAGTGACATATTGTTCATACAACTACGATGCTTACCAGTCTCTCCAGCGCCACCACTACCGTTGCTGAGAGACGGTTCTGAAGCTGTGCAGAAAAGAAAAGGCATTTTGGTAAATTTATGTGAATTTATGTATGTACACGCATAAATAAACCCTAAATAAATTTCAGACCTTATGCTGGGAAAGACTTTGGTCTCATTAAAAGATACTACTTATTTAACTGTAATAACTCTGAACCCACTTCAAATCAACAAGGCTAGAATCCTCGAGAGGAGAGGAAAAAAATAGAGAGGAAAAAAATTGATCACTGCAATAAGTACTTTTGAAAGAAAGAACAAACACACATAGAGAAAAAAAAACATTTCAGGCCTTGTGCTCGGGCTTCAAGTCAATAAGGTGAGAATCAATAAAAATGCCTTATTACTTTAATACAGTATTCAATAATGTAACTGAATGATTACCGGTACCAGTGAGCGGATCGTTTTCCTTAGAGGCCTTAGAGGTGCTGTCATCCTGAGGGACTACACAAACACATACAGAAAGGGAAAAATTGATGGCTGCAATCAACATATTTTAAATGATCCTTACATATTTTTCTTTTACGTGATCTTATAACAGGATGTCAACTTGACATCCGAGGACTAAAACATTTTTAAACCAGTTTGGCTCAGTTTATTTCTGCTGATCTGAAAGCTGCCACTCAAACTCAGGTGAAAGAAAGAAGAAGAAAAAGATAGGGAGACTGAATCTGAATACACAGATGGTTCTCCAGCCAGACTCAGATGGTGTTTTACAGGTTAGGTTAGGATGTACTTTATTTGCCTATATTAAATTGTGCATGAATCTGCTTATGTAAATAGTCCCCATGAAATGCACTATATCCTGCTGTTCAAGAGACAAAGGGTAAAAGTACTTTCTCTACATAATAATTTTTGTTATTTTTTAACGTGTTTTGCCTTGCATATTTGTTCATAGAACTAAGACACTTACCAGACTTGGCAGAGCCACCACTACCACGACCAGAGTCATCACTGCCGAGAGACTCCTTTGAACCTGTGCAGAAAAGAAAAGTCATTTTGGTATGTATGCACATGTTGTACAGTATGTACATGCAGTAATAAAGCCTGAGTTGGAGCTGGGAAAGACTTTGGTTGTACTTAAACAGAAAATTAATTTACATGTAATAACTGTGAACCCACTTTAAATTAAAAACTGAGAAACATCAAAAATACCTGACTACTTTAATACAGTATTTAAGACTCTAACACTGCATGATTACCTTTGCCCTGCTCTCCAGAGGGCTGAGCCTGAGGGCCTACACAACCACAATAAGAGAGGGAAAAATGGATTGCAATTAGAACTTGAACCAATTTTTACATCTGTTTTTTTCAGTTACATGATCTTATAAATCAAGTCAAGGAATTTATTGCCATGTCAATAACTGATAGGAATGTGTCTTGGTTTGCTCTCAAATACTGTACATACAGTACGACCACCACAGCACCATACAAACACCACATAAAAAATACAGACTGGCAGAAGACAATATTAATTATGAAGGACAGTACCCAGTGGCATCATGTTCAGCATAACTGAAATCAGAGCTGTCAACTTAAAGAGAAAAAAAGGAAATCACTCACTGTGCCTGAATACAGGTCAGTGGTTCCAAAATATTTTAAACCAGTTTAACTCATGTCACTCTGACTGATCTAAAAGCTGCCAATTTAACTGTGACAAAGAATAAACAACCTGACTCAATCTGAACAGATAGGTGGCTCTGTGTACAAGGTCTGTGTCCATGTGGTGTTTTACAGGTTGGTGATGTATGTTATATTCTGTGGAGTGTGTTTTTTGCTGATCATGGTTTCAGGGAAAAAAATCTTAAATTTATTTACTACTTTGAAAATATATATTGAATTTGGTTTAAGTAGTTGCAACAAAAAGACTAAAGTTTCTAATGTTAAAAGACTGCAAAGCTGAGAAATAAAGCACTTACCTGGGGGTGCCTGAGTAGGCGGTGCTTGGGGAGCTGTAAATAAAAGTTAATATACAACACTTAAACAGATAAACTCCACTGAAAATAGGAAAACATAGCCTATCTTAATGAAATTCAGTGTACATTGACTACAGCTGAAGTCTATTTCTTTGCTGATCGTGGTTCATAATGTGACTTAGTGCAAAAACCTTTCAACTTAAAAATAACTTAAAGGGATAGTTCAACATTTTGGCAAATTGGCCCATTGCCATAATCGCTATAGTCATAGCAGTAGGTTCATTACCTTTAATTGTAGGTGTAAGCTATTTTCAGTACGGCGGAGCGCAGCAGCTGGCTGCTCAGAGCTACGCTATGGAGGCTAAGGGAATTTCTTGGTTTCCCTCATTAAACTCATCAAATACAAAATCCCAAAACTCCACAGCGCTTTTGTAGACAAGTTGTGACCTGCACAACCACCACGCTATGAGATAATGACGGAACGATACGAAACGGAGCCGTTTTCGAGGTAAATACAGGGTAAATACGGAGACTGCTTGCTGATAAACTGTCCCTGAACGCAACGCGCATCAGCGGTTTTGTATGAATTTACCTTGAAAACGGCTCCGTTTCGTATCGTTCCGTCATTATCTCATAGCGTGGTGGTTGTGCAGCTCACAACTTGTCTACAAAAGCGCTGTGGAGTTTTGGGATTTTGTATTTGATGAGTTTAATGAGGGAAACCAAGAAATTCCCTTAGCCTCCATAGCGTAGCTCTGAGCAGCCTGCTGCTGCGCTCCGCTGTACTAAAAATAGCTTACACCTACAATTAAAGGTAACGAACCTACTGCTATGACTATAGCAATTATGGCAATGGGCCAATTTGCCAAAATGTTGAACTATCCCTTTAACCTTCTAATTTTAAAAGACTGCAAAGATGAGAAATAAAGCCCTTACCTGAGGCAGGCTGAGCAGGTGGTGCTTGGGGAGCTGTAAATAAAAACAAAGTTAATATACAACACTTGTCTTAAACAGATAATCCACTGAAAAATGTGTTGGAAATATAATGAAATTCAGTGTACAGTATTGACTACAGCTGAAGTCTATTTCTATGCTGATCGTGGTTTCAGGGAAATAATTTATCTTAAATTTTATGCACTACTTTCCTGATTTATTTTGCCCCACTGCTGGGCTTAAAAATGTGACTTTCAACTTATGAAGAACTTAGGTTTCTGATTGGAGACAGCAAAGCTGCCCCCAAATACTACTACTGATATAGATTAATGCACTGCTGCAAATCAAACTTAACAAATGCACCATTTCCTCCTGACTGAGTCACCTTTGATGCAAGTCAGTTTTTTTTTCTTATCTTGGTCATTGTTGTCTGGCTTGGCAAAACCTGTTGTGATTTTAAACACAATTAACATAGTAATCAAAAACGGTTATTTTTGCTTATAATAATATAGGTAATACAGAATCTAGACTCTGTGGGCACAAACTTATGTTTATGTAAGAGACTGTGAGCTATGTGAACCTGCATCTCAATTAATGAAGAGTAAGAAAAGCTGCTTAATGATTGACAGGACTGTGATTCAATGTGACTTCTGAGATTCAGAATAAAATGATACCAGATCTTTCAATCTGATAAAGAACCTGTTTTATCACAGTCTAATCTGACGTCAATGATGGTTTGACAATAAGACTTTATTAATTAGGGTCCGGGCAGCTAAGCTGCCGGGACACTATTGTATTCCTAGGAATTCTTCTTCTTCTTCTTTCTTTCTTCTTCCAAGGAAGTCATACTTCCCATGGGCGAAAACTCACCAAACTTTGCACAAAGGTTCAGTCCCATGCCAGATTCACTCAACTCCAAGGACATGTGCCCCCCCCTCCTAGGGGGGGCACAATAAGCGTTTAAATTTAAAAACTTTAAAAATTCCTACCAAACCAACGGTAGATGCTACAGTGTTGAAACTTCACCACAATGTAGCCTCAATACTGCTGAAACTTTTGTCCACTTAAACTTATTACAAATTATGAAGTCCATCACTCTGTTTTTTTCAATAACTGTAAAACTTTTAAAATGTATCTCCTCCCACAATTTTTGCTCAATTGACACCAAACTTGCTACAGAGCATCTCCAGACCGTCCTCCACAAAACTTGTTTCTCGGATTTTTGATTAAAGCAGAAGTACGTGATATATTTGTGTTAATATAAGTCTTAAATAGTTAGGCTATATCTTCCGACAGCAATCACTTACATAGAGTGTTTGGACTGAAACACGGGTCTGTCAGTCCCTCTGCTCTGCTCTGAGCCGAAGAGAAAACATTTCTTGTATCCTACAAGTTTTTATCCAATGAGGAGAGAGAACGGCATGCAGGGCTGTGTGTGCAGCCAAGGGATGCGCGTGAATTTGGCGACGTAGGGACGAGGACTGTTATGGTGCGTTCAAGGAAACTCGTGTTTTTCCGACCTGGTGAAGTCGTACCAGTTCGATCTGGTACGAGTTCACGGGTCGGAAGTTACGAGTGGCCGTTATAGTGACTTTCACCGGTAAAACAGGTCGGAAAAACACGAGTGGGTTGCCTGCAACGCTACAAAGTCGTAAGTCGTGACTTGAAGCTGTAATTTACGGTTTGAAAAGCCTGCCTGGAACGCAGCATTAGCCAAAACGACCGGATCGCTTACTTCTGCTTTAAATCCCTTACTGCCATAACATGTGGATGCTGTTATTCCCGTCATTTTGAAAGAGAGTGCATGTGGTTTGTGTCACTCCCCGACAACTGTGACATTGTGTTAATAAGTATTTGTCTGTCCTGTGTGATTTCCAGAGAGACATTCCCTCACTTACATCTACACGGCCCTCTCCAAACCAGTCGGCCTCCCTGGTATCCATGAGTTCACAGCCATGGGTCTGATGGACGACAGGTTGATCGACTACTTTGACAGTGAGCACCAGAAGAAAGTTCCCAAGCAGCCATGGATGGAAGAGAAGCTTGATCCTGATTACTGGGAGAAAGGCACACAGTCCCGCCAGAGCAAGCAGCAGTGGTTCAAAGTCAACATTATGATCCTGATGGATCGAATGAGACAGAATGAAACAGGTAAGATGTGGGCAATGTGAGGGGCTGTTGGTGATTCACTTGTAACTTTTGCTACATTTATTGAAACCAACATGGTTTTTATGAGATTTTGTAATGTGTCTTGTAGGTGACTTTACTTCAGTGTTTAACCAGAAAACCTCTGCAGCATCTTATACTGTGATGTGTATGTTTATGTGTTTGTCTTACTGTTCTGCCCTATAGACATCCATGTCCTTCAGTGGATGGTCGGCTGTGAGGGCGATGTTCAGCCCGACGGCAAGTTAAAGTTTGTTCGCGGTATGAACATGTACAGCTATGATGGAGACAACTTCCTGTCCTTCGATGATGCCAACTCTGTCTGGGTGGCTCCAACTAATGCAGCTCTGGAGACCAAGAGAAAGTGGGACAATGTCCAGGTCCTGGCAGAATACACCAAAGGCTACCTGGAGAATGAGTGCATGGATTGGTTGTCCAAGTTCATGAGTTATGGAGCGGAACAGCTGAAGGCTGCCCGTAAGAAAGATGTGGCAACATTTTCCATCAGCAAACACTATAGTTGATATTAAGTATTATTTTATGTAATCCATATCTTTTTAAAACGTAGAATACATTTAGGAGCCAAAATCATAATCAAACTTGGGGGAACAACATATTCATAAACCGTGATCTTGAAAATTGTTTTGGAAAAGTTTTTAGAAAAGATAAGATATGTCACATCAAGTCAAGTCACAGTTAATTATAAAGCACATTTAAAACAACGTCAGTCGACTGTACATACTTAAAGGTGTACAGAAAAGAAAACTGAATTTGAGCCCACTCTGGGTCTTAACATTAGTGTAATAACTCATCTATCAGACGATGTAGGCCAAACTTTGTGCAAAATTCTATTTTTGAGTAAATCCGGGCTGAAAGTGTGTTTTTTTTTTTTTTCGCATTGGATAACGCAGGCGCACGGATTATAGCCTCGTAAACCAGCCTCTCACAGAAATGCATTTCATTTCATTTCTCGGGAGAGTCTGGCCTCATCCCCCCTCTAAGCGTTTGGGGTGGGCGGCAGCAGGGCGGGAGCAGTAGCAAAGACGGTTTAATATCTTTGGTAGTAGCGTTGACAGACAACCCCATTCAGCCAATCAGCAAGTTGGTGTAGTGACGGGGCGTTGCACCAGTCGGTCCCTGATTGGCCAACGTGCTGTGTCAATCACAGCGGGCGACGCTGATTGGCTCGGCCTTCTGAGGGTTTCAGTCCAAACGCTTAGAATGGGGATGAGGCCAGACTCTCCCGAGAAATGAAATTAAATGCATTTCCGTGAGAGGCTGGTTTACGAGGCTACACGGATTATACGTCAGCCTGTACACGATTCACCAGCCACTGATATTGGATCTGTCATCCGTCATTCAAACGTCTGAGACACGCACACACACATGGAGCTCGGTCTCGCCCCAAGCTTTGAATATCCCGCCCGCTTGATAACGACCAATCAAATTCGTTTTCCTCACTCGGGTAAACTTGTGTTGCAGCTCGTGACAACTCGGCGCGACAAACAGGACAAACGGCCATTTCTGCACACCTTTAATCATAGAGACTATAATGAATAAAAACAATACAAGGAATAATAAGAACTCAATTTAAAACAAATTTAGAATTAAAGAGAAAGTAAAGAAAGAGAGTAAAGAGAGAGAGAAAGAGCCACGATTACTTGCTTAGTTGGAAGTGAGGCAGTGTAATGTGAAATAAAACAGCAAAGTAGTTAGAAATGTGTGTCAACAATCTCAGTATTTAATTCTAGGCCAAACACCAATATAAGGTCCAGTGTGTGTCCATTTTCATGTGTTGGGTCAGATACAGACTGAGTAATATTAAAAGAGTCAATGAGATTCAGAAAGTACTAAGGGACGCGATTCGCAGCAGATGTGAAAGTCCCCAGCTATTAAAAATCGATTATAATTCACTGTCAGTCCTGCCACAAAGTCTGTGAAGTCCTTTATAAAATCCTTATTGAACTGAGGCGGACAGTGGACCACAACGCACATGACAGGTGTATTACAGTTTAAAACAGAAGTCTGCAGCTCAAAGCTGGAGAAGGAGATCGACGGGGATAGTCGGCATTGAAAGCTGGATTTGAGAACAGATGCTACCCCTCCACCTCAGCCGGTGCTTCGGGGGGAGTTGGAATAGCCTACACTAGGGCTGGACGATATAGAAAAAAAAGCATATTGATACAAAAAAACTTCATATTGTATACTGTATACTGTCATACTGCATATGAAAATATAGAATAGTGAAACTCACTTTATGTTTTCTCTTTCCAGCTCCACCTCAGGTCCACCTGTTTGCAAAGAGCTCAAAGGTTCAGACCAATGTCACTTTGACGTGCCTGGCAACTGGTTTCCTCCCAAAAGACATCACACTCCGGATCAAAAGAAACAGCCGTATCTTTGAGATCGAAGATGGATTAAAATCCTCAGGTGTTCGTCCAAATGACGACGACACCTTCCAGAGGAGAGACAGCGTGGAGATTCTGAGAAGTGACAAGTCTTCATTCACCTGTAAAATCATCCATGTGGCTTCAGGAGTAAATGTTGTGGAGTCATGGGGTAAGAACATGCTTCTTATTGTTTGCATATGTTAACATTTCTGTATTTAAGAAATTATAAGAATTGTATAATATCGACATTATTGCAGAAACAACATATCTGTAATGATAAGAATGGTAAGAACATGCTTGTTACTGTTTCAATATGTCAACATTTCTGTATTGAAGAAATGATAAGAACTGTAATGTAACTTAGGTCTGCAATAGCCTATGGACATTATTGCAGAATCTACTGACAACATGTCTGTTATGACCTTATGTTCATTTAAATGACCTCACCAACAAAGGTTAAATGTATGTCCAAAGGCCAGAACACTCAAGACTAGATGTCCCTGAAGTATGATCTAGGTTTATTTTCAGTTTGACACTTATTTCTGGATACAAATTAATGAAAATATCTTCACTATGACTACCAACACAAACCTACAGTTAATACAGTATAAAACTATCCACAGGTACCACATCACCCTGAGTAAAATGTTCAAAATGAGATTAGCTGGCACAAACATCTCCACACACAAAGGTAGCACAGACATGCCACATGGGTCTGTGATCCAGTTTGCACTTTTTGGACAGTAGTCATTGAAAATCTCTCCACTATTTTGGACTGCAGAATCCCATTGTCCCCATCACTCTGTCTACTAGGAGACTGCTGTGAGAGAGGAGGGAGGGGGGAGAAATGCATTGTAGCCTAATAAATGATGGCAACGCAGTAGACTATGAAACTGCACAAAAAGTTACCCATTTTTATTTAATACAAAGATACTGTAAGGAAACACTTATTACTTAAAATGTGTATGTTTGAGCTGAGAAATACACTCCTAAAATATGGTTATTCCCTGTGTTGTGCTTGATAATCAAGCAAATAAACTCATTACAGCATTAATTTACAATCACAATTGTACATTTTTATCAAATCGTGCAGCACTAGTTTGTATGTGGCCCAGGATAAGACCAGCATTAAATGCAAAAACAACACAATTAAGATACACTCAAAAGATATAAAATGAGAAGAGGATAGAGAAGGAAGGAGAAGGAACCTAAAATATTTATACCCTCAACACATGGGGCAGGTGCTCTACCAACTGAGCTAAACACCGGTTTGGGACTGTTCATTGTGATTGAGCTGTTTCTATGGAGTAATTTTATTTGGTTTGGGGTTTTGTGTCCATGTAAACACACCTAGTGGCAGTGACTTGTTAGGAATTAGACAAAAAAGACAGATTATCAGCTGAGGAGAAACATTATACATAATTTACAAATTTATGTCATAAAATATGAGCATCACATCACAGAGCTACACATCCATAGCAAATCATACTAAATTGAGTCTATCAAATAGAAATGATGGTGAATGACGAAAACTGAACATAAAACTAACGTGAATGTTTTCTTTGTTTTAATTTTAGATCACGCACTTGTTCCACTGTCTGCAGAAAATGGAATCATCATTGGTGCAGCTGCGGGTGGGGTGGTGCTCCTCTTGGTTGGTGTTGGTGTTGGACTGGCTTTGTTCTTTAAGAAATGCCAAACTGGTGGTAGGTGCCGTGCACACACATTTGTCAGTATAATGGGTACACACAGCCACAACCAATACAGTCTAACAGAAAAACTAGAACAAATATTACTTTTCTAAAAGTTTATGAATAATTTGCAATGTACCGTACTTTCCGGACTATAGAGCGCACCTGAGTAGGCTATAAGCTGCACCAGCTAAATTTTAAAAGAAAACACATGTATAGGCCACACTTGAATATAAGACAGTAGGGACAACTGTGCAAGTCCGCTCGCTTTTCCACTGTTTTGGTTACGCTCCTCTTTCAGATCGTGCCACTCTTGATTCTGAAGAAAGTGCCGTTGGTCAAATTGTGGTTGCTATCCTGGAATTCATGATTGTTGCTGCTATTGTGCCGGTTGTGTTGTACATGAAAGGCAAACTTTATAAGTGCAGTACACACACACTTAATGGGCACACAGTCAAAACTAATCGAGTTTAATAAAACAGTTAGAATAAATGGTAACACATCTATAGTGCATTCTGAGCGCATTCATAGTGCATTATAATTGCACTTCCGCGTTCAAAAAACTGCAATCCCCTCGGCTTCCTCTGGGGGCTGGCTCCAGGGAGCAACTCCAGTTGAGCCCCATGTTAAAATAGCCGACTTTACAGCTTAAACGTTGAGTGACAGGTCCGGAGACCGCTGCTTCGAGGCCAGTGGGCGGGTTCTCGGCCGGCCAACCGCCGCACCTCTCCAAATATGGCAAGTCAAATCCAACATGGCGCAGCTCAAACCCCCGTAGTAGCGGCACAAAACCATGGATGTATTATATTATCACAAAACAGACTCCCCCAAACCAATGGGTGACGTCACGGGTGCTACGTCCATTCTTTTTACAGTCTATGGTTCAGATCATTAGAATAAACTTTTTTAAGATTTAACAAAAGCTAAACATCAAAACCATCATTGACGTCAGATCTACTTATATTATTAAACTGTGATAAAACAGGTTTGTTATAAGATTCAAAGCTCTGGTATTATTTTATTATGGAGGTCAGAGGTCAATCAGTCTTGTCAATCATTAAGCAGGGAAGGCTTTTCCTATACTTCGTTAATTAAGAGGTTCATAAAGCTCACAGTCTCTTACATAAACATAAGTTTGTGCCCACAGAGTTTAGATTCTGTATTACCTATATTATTATAAGCAAAACAGTCATTCCTAAAACAGTTTTTGTGATTACTGTGTTAATGCTGCTGTGTTTAATCACAACAGGTTTCGCCAAGCAAAGAGACATCCATGCCAACGGTAAGAAAAAAGCTGCAGGCTGTTTGTCCTGTGCTTCTTCTGCCCCAGTGTTGGTTTGGATGTGTTTTTGGTACTTGATGAAAATTAGCTGGTCTTGACCCTGCAGTGGTTTCTGTCCACTGAATTTCATTAAATGTGTTTTATTAATGTGCAATGTCCCTGATCCTTAAACCTTTAAATAAATAAATATTTAAATACTGTATTAAAATCAAGATATTTTTGATAATCCTCAGTTTTTTAAAGTGTTCACAGTTATGTAGATGAGTCTTCTGTTGAAGTATGACCAAACTCTTTCCCAGCTCCAACTTCGGCTTTATTACTGCATACATATACACAGTACAACATGTGCATACATACCAAAATGCCTTTTCTTTACTGCACAGGTTCAAGGGAGTCTCTTGGCAGTGATGACTATGGTCGTAGTAAATCTAAGTCTGGAAGTGTCTATGACTATGCAAGTATGAATACGCAATGCAAAACACATTAAAAAATGGCAAAAAATCATTATGTAGAGAAAGTATTTTTTCCCTTTGTCTCTTGAACAGCAGGATATGGTGCATTTCCAAAAATAAAGTACATCGCAACCTGTAAAACACCATCGGAGTCTGTCTGGAGAACCTATTCAGATTCAGTTATTTTCTTTCCTTCACCTGAGTTTGAGTGGCAGCTTTCAGATCAGCAGAAATAAACTGAGCCAAACTGGTTTGAAAATGTTTTAATCCTCCGATGTCAAGTTGACATCCTGTTATAAGATCACGTAAAAGAAAAAAGTGATGTAAAGATCATTTAAAATATGTTGATTGCAGTCACCCATTTTTCTCTTTCTGTATGTGTTTGTGTAGACCCTCAGGGTGACAACACCAGCATCGCCTCTAAGATAAGCGTTCTGTGGTTCGGCCGGAAGGACCCGCCTGCAGGAGAACAAACACACACATACAGGGCCGTAACAACCGGTAATCATGCAGTTACATTATTGAATACTGTATTAAAGTAATAAGGTATTCTTATTGAATCTCACCTTATTGACTTGAAGCCTGAGCTCAAGGCCTGAAATGTATTTATTTATTTTTTTCTCTCTGTGTGTTTGTTCTTCTTTGAAAAGTACTTATTGCAGTGATCAATTTCTTTCCTCTCTTTTTTTTATGATCAATTATTTATTGGGTTTTTTTTGCAGACAACTGATAAGACATGAAAAGAAACACAATCGGTGGGGTAGCATAATGAATTACTGCTTTTGTTATCTTTGTTTTCACCCATTAACCCCTTCCCCCCAGCCTCTTCTCAATTGGCATACTGAGTTAACAGAATTGTTCAATCAACCAGAACCAGACAAACAATAATATTCATTTAAAAAACAACACAAAAACAACACAAAACAAAACAACAACAACAAAAAACAGACAAAACCAATAACATCCCAAAGCACTCACTCATACATCATTCATTCACTCACTCATTCTACCCTAACCCAGAAATCTCATGACCACACACACAGCCAGTATGTCAGTTGCATGCACATCTGTACATATACATTTTATACGTTTTAGTCAGATGGACAGGAACCAAAGTACACAGGAAATAAGCAGTTCACTGCAGAACCGAAATTAAAAAGAAAAAGAAAAATACAATTCTTACATTAAACTTAAACATTTTTTTTACCAAGTTTGACCAACAGTGTTTTTTTCTGTGTTTTAGCTGAATGTAATCGTGCAGTGGTAAGCTTTAGCTGTGCAATATCCTTGTATGAAGAAAGCCATTCCTTGATTGACATAACATGTGGGGGTTTCCGGCAGCGGCAAGCTATCATCCTCTTAGCTGCTGTAAGCCCAGCAAACAGAAGACGGCTATTATTTATTGTTAGTTTCAGAGAGGAAATATCATTAAGTAATAGTAGAGAAGGAGAGCAAGGAACAGTTCTCACCACTCGACAGACAATATACTTGAAATATTTTCCCACAATCTGTTAACTTCCGGGCACTGCCAAACTAAATGAAAAAACGTACCAATGGTATTGCCTGAACAAAAATCACAAAATGGGTTATTTTTAAGTTTCATTTGATGAAGTCTCTGAGGTGTAAGATAAGATCGATGGACAAATTTATAGTCAATCATCTGATGATTTGGATTTCTAGATGAGATAGTAATATTTGACCATATAGATTGCCAGCTGAACTCTGAGGAAGCATTTATGTCACTTTTCCAAAGTCTGTTTAAAGGCAGATGTTTAAATATGAAGCCTCCACAATCAGTTTGTACAACTCAGAGGCAATACCCTTGTTTTTACCTTTAGTATTCAGTTTAATATGAAAAGGATGATCTTCTAATTTGGAGTCCCACGGAACACCGTAACTGTAAATAAAAGAAAAAGGAAGTGCCCGGAAGATCAAAAGTTCTTTGTAATTTCCGGAATTCAAGGAGACCTTGTATCCCTATAATGTCCGAAGTGTATTTACTCCCTTATCACTCCACTGGGGAAAATAAATGGGTTTCCCATCTATTAAGACTGTTCTGTTGAAGTATGACCAAACTCTTTCCCAGCTCCAAGTTAGGCTTTATTACTGCATACATATACACAGTACAACATGTGCATACATACCAAAATGCCTTTCCTTTACTGCACAGTTTCAAGGAAGTCTCTCGCCAGTGATGACTATGATCGTGGTAAATCTAAGTCTGGAAGTGTCTTAGTTGTATGAATACGCAATGCAAAACACATAAAAAATGACAAAAAATCATTAGGTAGAGAAAGTATCTTTTCCCTTTGTCTCCTGAACAGCAGGATATGGTGCATTTCATGGGAACTATTTACATGCACAATTTAATAATAAAAAAGACCAAAAATAACCTGTAAAACACCATCTGAGTCTGTCTGGAGAACCTATTCAGATTCAGTCTCTCTATCTTTTTTTTTTCTTTCACCTGAGTTTGAGTGGCAGCTTTCAGATCAGCAGAAATAAACTGAGCCAAACTGGTTTGAAAATGTTTTAGTCCTCCGATGTCAAGTTGACATCCTCTTTATAAGATCACGTAAAAGAAAAAGGTGATCTAAAGATCATTTAAAATATGTTGATTGCAGTCATCAATTTTTCTCTTTCTATGTGTTTGTGTAGACCCTCAGGGTGACAACACCAGCACTGCCTCTAAGGAAAGTGTTCTGTGGTTCAGCCGGAAGGACCCGCCTGCAGGAGAACAAACACACACATACAGGGTCGTACTGTAACAACCGGTAAATATATTGGAATGTATTTTTTTTCTCTCTCTGTGTTTGTTCTTCTTTGAAAAGTACTTATTGCAGTGATCAATTTCTTTCCTCTCTGTATGTGTTTGTTTAGGTTCTGAGCCCACTGGATCCAGTGCATCTAATACCGCCTGGAGAACAAAAAACACTCATGGGTAATCATGCAGTTGCATAATTGAATACTTTATTAAAGTAATTAAGTATTTTTTTTTATGATTCTAGTGTGGTATATTGATGTGTTGATGAAAAGAAGGAATCACCGCCGACACGTCTTCACTTGTATTCAAAAAGGAGTTTATTAACAAGAAGAAGAACAGTGTACAAAAAATGCCGAATCCTGGAGCATCTCTGGTGCCAATGTGAGATCTCTCTCTCTATGGCTCAAAACCATAGCTTTATATGCTTTCTTAATCCAAAACTCCCCCTTCTCCCAACATAAAGATATGGCTTATCATATTAGGCACATTAACATGAGCATTCCATGTTTCCTGTAGATCTAATCAATTCTATTTCTGTCTGTATCTGTTTAACATACACAGTTCATGTTCTATGTTCATGAACATAAGACAGAATCTAACCTATGTAATTTTACGACTTTGCATCATCTTCCAGATGAGGCTAATCAAGACTCTCACAGGAAAAATGTGATTGACAGGACACACATTTTCCCAGGATACATTTCACAAGGGTCACTCTTCTCTGTCTCATCTATCACTGTTACTGAACACCTTATGGAACATCTTTATATATCTGTAAATGTATGTGCGTCTGTCTCTCTTATAACATCTGCCTTCGATTTGTTTACTTCTAAGCAAAACATGTCCATGAAGTAAAACACCAACTCACACTTTCCTTCAGTTCCAAAAAAGGGCACATATACAAAGAAGAACATAATACATGGTGATGATATAAGATAATAGAGCAAGAAGTTCAGGTGGATAATAGACTACACTAGCCTTGTTGATTTGAAGTGGGTTCAGAGTTATTACAGTTAAATAAGTAGTATCTTTTAATGAGACCAAAGTATTTCCCAGCATAAGGTCTGAAATGTATTTAGGGTTTATTTCTGTGTGTACATACCTATATTTACCAAAATGCCTTTCCTTTTCTGCACAGCTTCAGAACCGTCTCTGAGCAACAATAGTAGTGACGCTGGACAGACTGGTAAGCATCATAGTTGTATGAACAATATGTTACTCCAAAAATGCCTGTCAGTGATATAAAATACATTGAAAATAGATGGCAGATTCTTAAGTAGAGGAAGTAACACATCTGTTTACTTTTCTTTAGAATAATGGTCCGGGCAACAGGAACTCAAGCCAATCACCAGATGATTTGATCTGAAGTTTCTGCAAATACCAACCAATCTACCAGATTGACAGTGGGTAGACAATAAAAAGGGAAAATAAATTGGCGGAGAACAGTGAAAAGGAAATAACCAAGTTCTTTTTATTTATCTTTTTTGTTGTCTCTATCATTTACCGATTACCTTTGATAAGAATGCTCTTGGAATCTCATGTAAGTAAACATTTATTTGTATAGCACTTCTCAGAGAGAACTCACAAGGTGCTTTACAGGGTTAAAATACCCTGTGAAATATATAATACTAATACTAATATATAATACTAATACTAATTTTTTCACTTCCTGTTAAACAAATTTCCTTCCGTTTTTTTGGTTTCTCCTGCATATTTGCTTTATCTCATTATTTCATATTAAAGCAAGTTTTTTAATCTTCTGAATTGTATGGAACTACAGATGTATGACATGAATCACAATGTAAGGGAGGGCTGAACTTGATAAGCTTTGCTTCATTCAGCCCCTTCTCAAACTTGCACACAGTATCATTATTGTTTTTGTTTCTTTTTACATAGACTGTCTTTTGATGTGCTTGTTTGAGACAAATAAAAATCAAATATCTACTGTATACTTTGTATGCTTTTTTGTTGTTGTTGTTCCACTTTTTAATATGTTGTTTTATACATCTTTCATGTGTACAAAATACAAATACAAATAAATTGTAGTTATATCAGTGTGTGACATATGACATTAAAATGTGCCAGTCTTACCAAAGAAGCTGAAAACAAATCAAGGCAATTATAACTTTTAGTGGACCAAACAACAGTTAAGGAATGACAATTGACTTAATTCAGGGTTGTGTACAGTTTCCTTTAAAATGACAAAATTGAACACAATAGGTGCTCTAGGTGGGGTTCAATCCCACCACCTCCCGCACCGGAGGCGACGATGCTAACCTCTTCGCCAAGAGATTGACAACCACTTGGCAAGTTGGTTAGCACGTCTTTTATGGGTGGAGTGAGTGCACATCCATTACACAAATTCAATTAAATAAAGGATGTAAATAATTTGTAGAAAGCTGAATTGAAGCTGTGTGTTTAATGAGCTGTATTTTAGAGGTTTCGCTAACCTGCTCAAAGTCGCGGCTGTTTACGCGATTTGTCGGGGCTTCAATACAAGAGGGACATTAGCTACAGACGAGCTGTGTGGAGGTATTTGGATGGTTTTTGGTGTGTCTTTTTGCCCTTAGTCGACATGAGGGTGAGTAGATATTGAGTGAAATTTGAATTTTGGGTGAACTATTCCTTTTATCTGTCCCATGATGGAATATCAGTTCATCAGTTCGTAAGCACTGGCACAATAGTTTGCACCGCTTCTTTTAAACTAACAGTGACAGATTACTGTATTTTATTTTATTTGTTTGTTTGCTTTGTGTGTATGTGTATGAGAGTCAGCCATTTTTTCTAGTCCATAATAAAGATTTATTTACTTTTTTTTTTTTTTTTTTACTTTTTTTACGTCACATAAAGTTTCGGTTTAGACGCACATCTTTAGGTGTGCCTCTGCTCAGCCTCCACACACACAGCAGCAGCTGCAGCAGCAGCAGCAGCAGCAGCCTGGGTCACCACAATATAAACACCTATGACAGGACCAGGAAACAGCACTCAGGAAACAGACCGTCGTTTGTCACTGTTGGGCACGGAGTCAGAGCCCTGACTTGGCTTGGCTCAGGTGAAACCCCAAAACGCTAAAAAAAAAAAAAAAAAAAAAGAGTTTCAGAGGGAGTAAAGAGACGCTGTACTTAGACCACAATGTTTTTTGTTGCAATCTTTGTCCTTCTCTGGACAGGATTGATGGTAAACAGCGGTAAGTGAAGACTTTTTAACACATTCTGACAGTTGTGATGTCTTTAAAAATGTGTGCTTCTGCTTTGAGTTTTGAGTTGGGAATAATATTGACGATTAGTTGTTGACTTGTTTTGCAATGTGCATTTCTTATGGACCTTGTCTCAGAAAGTTAGGTTATCCCTTAAAGCAGAAGTAAGCGATCCGGTCGTTTTGGCTAACTTCCTGCCAGCGGATGGAGTTGGTGTAACAGGTCCCAGGCAGAGTACCTGTACACAGATAAGAATCAGGAGAAAGAATGAGACAGGCAACAGTTTGCTTCTGTTCAGTGCAGCTTCGCTCAGTCGAATTTACTTATCAATTTGCAAATATCTTTTCCATACTCAAATGTCAAGTAACAGTACGACATCCATAATATCAGATACAAAACCAAAATACTGTACATACAGGCTGGTTACAGCATAAGCCTCTTATTTCCAAATAAACACACTCTTCTTCATAAAGAATAATCCTGAGTTCAGTGGACAACTGCATTAATACATCCGCCTTCAGTCAATTAACTGAGCTATTATGTAGTTCACAACTACTGAAAATAATACCATGAAATATAAAATGTACAGGACCTCACATGTTCCCTTATTTAATCTCACTCATAGTGCAAATAAAAGAAGAAACTAGCATATTGCTTTGACTGTTGATTCAAGATAAATGCCTGAGCTGAAGGCTTGAGCTGAAGACTTGCAAGGTTTTAACAATTTTAACTGGTTACAACATCGACAAAATATATGTATATCGCTCTATCACATTTAATTTATTCACGCAGGTAACAAAATACTGTACCCAAGATAATAGTTTTTAACTCAAAATGAAATGTGCTGGAGCCAGAAACTACGACATGGTTTGGTCCCAACATAAAGAAAAAGTAAACAGCGGCGCCATCTTCGTCGTCCGCGATACCCCGAGAACTATAAGTTCTGCCACTGGTTCAAAAACACATTTAAACACATTCAATAGCCTTACAAAATCGACCTACTAAATGATAACACAGTAAAAAATAATGACACCAAGTTATTAACTAACATATAATCACAAATGTTTTATTTTCAATGTCCTGGTAACAATAACTTTATTGTTTTGGAAACATCAACGCCTGCAATAACAATACATTTTACTACAGTCTCAAAACAATACAAAGGTGAATCTGTTTTGGGAAATTAAAAATGAATTCCATTGTATTCCATTGAGTGCTCAGTTCTTCCCCTACTGTAGCCTACATGTCAACTGTCATGTTGTTCCTCTTTCATAAATATGGTAATGAAAGTCAAAAATACCATTAAAATGCATAGTTGTATATAAAATAGCATCAAAAAATGTTGCCGCTGTGTTGGGGGGCCTGTAAAGATTCTTTTCATGGGGCCCAAAATCCCTAGCGGCGCCCCTGCCTCATTGGATAAAGGTTGTAGGATACAAGGAAAGTTTTCTCCTCGGCTTACAGCAGAGCAGAGTGACTGACAGACCCGTGTTTCAGACCAAACACTCTGTGATTGCTGTCGGAAGATATAACTATTTAAGACTTATATTAACACAAAAATTCTGCTTACTTCTGCTTTAAAGCCCTTGCAATAGAAAAAGCCCAACAGTATTCACCATGGCAAAAAGTAAAAAGAAAAAAAAAACATTCTCCTGCTTCTCACCAGAGGAGTTAGACATTTATTTATTTATTTAAAAATATAATGTAATTTATTATTAATATATCTATTGCACATTTAGAAAAAAAGAAAGAAAGAAAAAAGCACAAGAGTGTGAGCTCTCAAGGCAATAATTTCCATAGACTGTATAAGGGGTGAACACAAATATTCTGTGTTTGTGTGTGTGCAAGTGCACACATATAGTTCAAAGATGTGTGGTATTTTCATTACAAACAGTCACAATGTTGTTTAACCTTCTCTACCTAATTAAACAGCATCAGTAGCTGCATTAAATGTGTGATCAGACTTTCTTGATCAATTTTTGATTCATTCTGCAAGCTTCAGATGAAGAGGAGAAGAGACTTATTTAGAAGTCCAAGTGTGAGTAACTCGAACACACAAAGGTCCATTATGGATAAGAAGCAATATGTAAACTTTAGCTTACATATTGCTTCTTATCCATAATCCTAAGCCCTCCGGCTCCTCAAATTCTGAGTGTCAAATGTTTTAATTCAACCAGAGCCTAAATATTTAGATATACTTTTGAAGGTGGCAGTAAAGAAAATGCAAAAAAAATGCTCATCCAAACCTGTGAAACAAATCTATATTTGTGTTTTAACTGTTTGTCTGGAAGACAAAAGAAAAATTCCAAGGCACTCTCTTAACTCTAAAATGCCTTTATTGAATTATGTCATGGTCGAAATGACAATTAAAAACTCCGACGTGTTTCGGCGCCTTCATCAGGGAGTCAAATGGAGAAGGACAGGAACAATGGTTCTTTTATACAAGTGTTTTTCCAATGACAAGTGTCCACCTGGTTGCCACAACCCTGAGTGGGTGTGGTGGCCAGCCCATTAAAGGGACATATCCATAGCCCAGGCCCCAGAAAACTAAGCTGAATGAAATGTTTGTCTCTTCTTCCCGTGTGATTTCCAGAGAGGCATTCCCTCACTTACATCTACACGGCCCTCTCCAAACCAGTCGGACTCCCTGGTATCCATGAGTTCACAGCCATGGGTCTGATGGACGGCAGGTTGATCGACTACTTTGACAGTGAGAACCAGAGGAAAGTTCCCAAGCAGCCATGGATGGAAGAGAAGCTTGAGGCTGATTACTGGGAGAAAGGCACACAGTCCCGCCAGATCAAGCAGCAGTGGTTCAAAGTCAACATTAAAATCCTGATGGATCGAATGAGACAGGATGAAACAGGTAAGATGTGGGGAATGTGAGGGGTTAGGATCGTCTGTTAAAGGGATAGTAGCGTTTTTTTAAAGTGGGGTTGTATGATCTACAAATAGCCCCTAAGTACTTTAATTGCAGTAGAAGACTCTCTGCACTCCTCCCGTTAGCAACGCCAGCCCATAGCCCTGCCCAGAGATTTACAACATACAGTGTTGTGAATGGACCCAAAGAGGAGTGCAGAGAGTCTTCTACTGCAATTAAAGTACTTAGGGGCTATTTGTAGATCATACAACCCCACTTTAAAAAAAGAGAGTGACAGACAGGCTTATTGTGCAGAGGAACAAAATGACGGCGTACTTTCCCTATACTCCTGACACTTAAACCTGAAAAACTTTGACATGTCAAACTTTAGGATGTGTTAGCGGACTAATTCATCTGTCTAACCATCATAACTATGACAGCTGAAACGGTAAACAGTCGATCGATCAAAAAAAATACAGCTCAAGTTTTTTTCATTTAAAAAAACATAGTAGCCTATATTGAGGCTATATTGTCCATTGTATTCATATACATGAATATATGTTTAATTATTCATAAATGAAAGCTCCCGCGGTACTTTTCACCCAGCTCTGCCTATTGTTTCTGTTCTGAATATCCTGAGATTGGACACGGAAGTGACCTTTTGGACCTTGATGACGTAGCCACTAGCCATCTGCTTGGTTGGAACAAAAACCTGCAGCCACATGGCGCTTTGTGGAATAGTTAGGACATGCCTGATTTGTGAGATTTTGTAATGTTTCTTGTAGTTGACTTCACCTCAGTGTTTAACCAGAAAACCTCTGTATCATCTTATTCTGTGAGTATATGTGTATGTGTTTGTCTTACTAGGCGTCCATGTCCTTCAGTGGATGGTTGGCTGTGAGGGCGACCTTCAGCCTGACGGCAAGTTAAAGTTTGTTCGTGGCATGAACATGTACAGCTATGATGGAGACAACTTCTTGTCCTTCGATGACACCAACTCTGTCTGGGTGGCTCCAAATACTGCAGCTCTGGAGACCAAGAGAAAGTGGGACAATATCCAGGTCCTGAAAGAATACACCAAAGGCTACCTGGAGAATGAGTGCATGGATTGGTTGACCAAGTTCATGAGTTATGGAGAGCAACAGCTGAAGAATGCCTGTAAGAAAGATGTGGCAACATTTTCCATATAGAATAGTTGAAATAAAATAATAAAGCCACCATGCAAACAGGAACTCACTCTAGGTTTTTTCTTTGCAGCTAAACCTGAGATCCACCTGTTTGCAAAGAGCTCAGTGTTTAAGACCAATGTCGTTTTGACGTGCCTGGCGACCGGTTTCCTCCCAAAAGACATCACACTGCAGATCAAAAGAAATGGCCGTATTGTTGAGATCGAAGATGGATTAAAATCCTCAGGTGTTTGTCCAAATGAAGACGACACCTTCCAGAGGAGAGACAGCGTGGATATTTTGAGAAGTGACAAGTCTACATACACCTGTGAAATCATCCATGAGGCTTCAGGAGTATATGTTGAGAAGTCATGGGGTAAGAACATGCTTCTTATTGTTTGCACATGTTAACATTTCTGTATTTAAGAAATTATAAGAATTGTATAATATGGACATTATTGCAGAAACAACATATCTGTAATGACTGAAATGTTGATTCAAATTACCCTCAGTCAGTCAGTCTAGCGAGTGTCGCCACAAAAAAGACAGATTATCAACAGTTTAATGTTTGAATTGACCAAGTATGTGTTTCTTTATTGATCAGACTAGAACTGAAAGTTTGTCTTTTGGTTTGGCCCATTATGTAGTATATGTGTATGTTATCAGCACACATAATATAATTGCATTTTTGCTGTAAAATAGGAGCACTGGTGTACAACTGGTGGCCAGGTAGTAGGATCTGCAGTTGTATTCGTGCACATTTTTACACGAAGTGAACCTGAGTGTAGGTTACAGCCGCAAACTAACCACAGTGTGCTATTTGAGGGGGGAAAGTACAGTATGTCAGGCTTCCTGTTTCTGTATGTCTCTTAGTTAGGTCTACTAGCTTTCTCCAGCTGAACAGCTCAAAAACTGAAGCCATCCTCATCGGTTCCCCCCATCAGATTCGAAACTCCCCCATAACCTGCATCACCTTCTCTGGCAAGGACATCCCACTATCATCAACAGTCACTAACCTTGGTGTCAGGTTCGACCCCCACTTAACCTTTGAGGCCCACATCAACCACCTCTGCAAAATATCATTTTTCCATCTAAGAAACATAGCCAGACTCCGTCCCACACTCACCTTGAGAGATGCTGAGAAGCTCGTCCACGCCTTTGTCTCCTCCAGACTCGATTACTGCAACGCACTTCTCAGCGGGATTCCTAACAAGAGCATACAGAAACTACAACACATCCAAAACAGCGCCGCCAGAATCCTCCTGAGAGTACGCAAATATGAGCACATCACACCCATTCTTCACTCACTTCACTGGCTACCCATCTCCGCTCGGATCAACTACAAAGTCTCCCTCCTCACATTCCAGTGCATCCATGGCAACGCCCCCCAGTACCTTAAAGAACTCCTCACCCCCCAGACCTCAGCACGCTCACTCCGCTCCACCAACAGCCTCAGACTTCTCCCCCCAAGGACTAAGAGCCGCACACTGGGAGACCGAGCCTTCTGCTCCTCTGCTCCACGACTGTGGAACACCCTCCCTGAACACCTGAGGGTTCCACAGTCGATCGATTGCTTTAAAAAGGGCCTAAAAACGTACCTTTTTAAAAAATCTTTTAATCTGTAACTCGCTCAAAACAACTGTTTTTAACTCTTGTTTTTAACCTATTTTTCTTTTTTGCTGTTGTAGCACTTTGAGATTTTTTAGTAAATATAAAGTGCGTTACAAATAAAATTTATTATTATTATTATTATTATTACTACTACTACTACTACTAGGTCTTTTACACATCAAGACTTATGTACTATATAGTATGCATGTTTTGGGGGGTTTTTTTGAGCACCTGCCCCCCTCAAACAAACCCCTTTACAAACAAATTGAGTTTGAGGGTTGATGTCAGACCGCCAGGTCAACACCAACAGTTTATGATGCCATGAATGATTTTTTGACTGGCAGGCAAAACAAGGTTCCCATATGTTATATTACTGTATTATAAATTATATTTTATAATAATGTTTAAAATATAATAATTCGATTTCATTTTGTTATTTGCTTTTTTTCTCTTCTTCTTTTTTCTCTTTTTCTCTTCCCTCCAATTTTCGTAGTAGGACCCCCTACCACCACCACCTGGCTGCCCCCCACTTTGAGAACCACTGTCTTACGTAAGAGATATCTTCATAAATTGAGTCTATCAAATAGAAACTAGAGAATGCATTTCCTGAAGGAAATACGGGTGAATGCTGAAAGCTGGAAGCTGAATGAGCTGATTACAATGTTGAAACAATGCTGAATTAAGAGAAGAAACTAAAGACGCAATCTAGAAGAGATGAAAAAATATGAAGAGTATGAAATGGTTGGAAATTACTTGAATTGTTGAAGATCAGTATGAAGAAATTGAAAGTCTGAAGTCTACTCAAATACATTTAAAACTGACAGCTTGAAAACATTTTTGAACCATTACTAATATAGATGAAACAATATCTGAAGAGTTTTTTGTGAGTTTTCTTTTTTCTCATCTTCCCTCCAATTTTCATAGTAGGACCCTCTACCACCACCGGGCTGCCCCCCACTTTGAGAACCACTGTCTTACGTAAGAGATACGCATATCTTCATAAATTGAGTCTATCAGATAGAAACTAGAGAATGCATTTCCTGAAGGAAAATCGAGTGAATACTGAAAGCTGGAAGCTGAATGAGCTGAAAAAACTGTTGAAACAATGCTGAATTAAGAGAAGAAACTGAAGACGCAATCTTGAAGAGATGAAAAAATATGAAGAGTATGAAATGGGTTGGAAATTACTTGAATTGCTGAAGATTAGTATGAAGAAATTGAAAGTCTGAAGTCTACTCAAATATATTTAAAACTGACAGCTTGAAAACATTTTTGAACCATTACTAATATAGATGAAACAATATCTGAAGAGTTTTTTTGTGAGTTTTCTTTTTTCTCATCTTCCCTCCAATTTTCGTAGTAGGACCCCCTACCACCACCACCGGGATGCCCCCCACTTTGAGAACCACTGTCTTACGTAAGAGATACGCATATCTTCATAAATTGAGTCTATTAAATAGAAATGATGTTGATTGAAAAAAACATAAAACTGATGTGAATTTCTTTCTGTGTTTTAGATCGAAAAAACGAAGTTTTTGATCCAGAGTCTGGAGGAAATGGAGCTGCCATTGGTGCAGCTGTGGGTGGGGTGGTGGTCGTCTTGGCTGGTGTTGGTGTTGGACTGGCCTTGTTCTTTAAGAAACGCCAAACTGGTGGTAGGTGTAGTACACACACAGCCAGAACTAATAGTCTATTACAGGGGTGACCACACTTTTTAAACTTGTGACTGTGAGCTACTCTTAAAATGGTGGTGAATGGTGAATTACTAGCAGGAGATAGTGTTTGGTACGCACCCCAAAACTGGGTTTTACAGTGTAATAAGGTTTCAGTCTTAACTGTGATTTTTTGAAGTTGTCTCTATCATTTACCGATTAGCTTTGATAAGCATGCTATCTGAATTTCATGTCAATGATTTTTTTCACTTCTTTTCACTTATAGGGTAGTGGAAATTCAACATTTCAACGCCGGAGTGTTATCGGAGGATAATGCAAGACTTTTTTTTTTTTTCTTTTGTCACTTTTTTTTTTTTTTAATTCTTAATTTTTATATCGCTAGTCAAGGTTACTGAAGTTCCCATATAAGGTTCCTCATCCACGTAGGCTAAAACCTTTTCAGTATTTTAACATATTAATTTATGGTATATCACTGTATTTTCATTTACATCATTCTTTTAACATGATTTTCATTTACAGTATTTTACTGAATTGTCATTTACTGTATTTTCATTTCAGTATTTTTTCTGTATTCACGTACAGTATTATGAGTGTTTTTCAATTAGCCTACAGTATTACTGTATTTTTATGTATTTTTTCATTTGCAGTAAGCTATTAGGGAAGAATTAGAGTACGACAAAATAATTTCCCATAATCCTTTGCTATTTACATGCTATATACAGTACATGTTTTATACTATCTTGCTACATATTACACACAGTATACTGTTCAAATTACAAATCAGTTACAGTTTACCAATATCTGTCATGTCTAAAAATGGTTAGGTGAAAAGGCTGTATGATTAAATATGGTGCCATAGTTTTTCATGGCTACGGTTCACAAATTTCTACAAATCCCACATAAACAACACCCAACACTGAGCAAAACTATTCAACTATATAATGCATGAGTTTCATCAGCTTGTCATTCTTTAGTTTCGATGTTACAACCGCACATCTGAGTGTGGTCGGGGTCTTACAACCGCATTTTACGAATTTTGGAAGAATGATTAAGTTTGACATGCTCTGTGCCACTGCTGATTGGTCAGATGCCATGATGTGACTATCTGTGTGATGTTGTCTGATCTTTGATGATTGGCTGTGAAAATGGGTTCAAGGACCCTGTGGAGGGTAGGTGGCCATTTTGGATGTCTTTGTCTCTTTCTTTTGCTAAAAATGGCACTTTTGCATCAGTTTATTTGTGTAAGAAATCAGAATGACAAAATCTGCAAAGACAGTGTGTAACATGTTACTGTAAAAAAGTGTTGGTTTTATCCAAGTCCTGTATGTATTTCTGCTGAGGCCTTAATAAAGGAGATACAGATACAGTAGACAGAAGAAATGCAATCATGGAGGATGACCTAAGTGCCTTTATTGTGATCTATTGAGTACAAGCGATATACTGTGTGATTGTTAAGAAAGATGAAATTGGGTTTTAAGGTTTTATTCTTATCTGTGAGCTTTTTCTATATGTCTTTTCTGAGTTGTCTCTATTTTGTCTCTTTTGTTAACAATTGCACGAAATCAGAATGCCAACATTTTTGAAGATGTTGCTGTATACTGAAAAGACAGAATATGTTAAAATGTGTCGGTATTATCTAAAAGGTTTAAAATAAATCAAGGCAATTATATGTTATTGTGGATCAAAAACAGTTAAGTGGTGACACACTTAATTCAGGTTTTGTGTAACTTTTTATATAGTTTCCTCTAAAATGACAAATTTAAACTGTCAGCTGTTTGTTTCTCTTCTCTTTTACTGTAATGTAAGATGTGTGCGATTTCATGCATATGTACATTAAACTCAAATCACTTGAACTCTTCAGTTAGTTTCTGTGCAGCTAACTTGGTTATGTACCAGTCTGATCACCACGGTCTGACTTGTCACTTGTGGTGGGACGATGGCATGTCGGAATAGCAGTATGTCGGAATGGTGGTAGTGGTATGTCGGAGTGGTGGGATGTCGGAATGACAGCATATAACCACAAAAAGTACATTTTGATCAGGGTTAAACGGACAACGAGAAGTTTCTCCATCGGCAGAACGAAAAATTCCGTGACAATAAAAAAGTCTCATATTACAGTTTTTCTCAATCGCTTTGGTGCTTTTCTCACATCACTCTTAAAGCAGAAGTGGTCCGGTCGTTTTCGCTAATGCTGCGTTCCAGGCAGGCTTTTGAAATCGTAAATTACAGCTTCAAGTCACAACTTACGACTTTGTAGCGTTCCAGGCAACCCACTCGTGTTTTTCCGACCTGTTTTACCGGTGAAAGTCACTATAACGGCCACTCGTAACTTCCGACCCGTGAACTCGTACCAGATCGAACTGGTACCACTTCACGGTCGGAAAAATACGAGTTTCCTTGAACGCACCATAACAGTCCTCGTCCCTACGTCACCACATTCACGCCGTTCCTTGGCTGTACACACAGCCCTGCATGCCGTTCTCTCTCCTCATTGGATAAAAACTGTAGGATACGATAAATGTTTTCTCCTCGGCTCAGAGCAGAGCAGAGGGACTGAGAGACCCGTGTTTCGGTCCAAACACTCTATGTAAGTGATTGCTGTCGGAAGATATAACTATTTAAGACTTATATTAACACAAATATATCACTTACTTCTGCTTTAACATTTGCACAACAGTTAGTGCATTTCTCAGAACAATTATTGCAAACTGCAAAACCTAGTGGATGACCTGCAAAAGCACGTCACTTGCTCAAAATGGATTGTCCATCCCTCAAAAACAAGTACTCATGTCAATGAAACTGTCAGTGTCGTCAAAATGAGAAGTCCTGACACCATCGTTTATGAACAAGATAGTCAAATGGCTTTGTCATGTTTTCATTAGGACACTTTATTCTCTAAGTGTTTTCCAATGCAAAAAGTGATGATACCTGAAAATGCTCCAGACAGCACTATACACTACTTGTACAGCCATGTGAAAACTACAGTAAAGTTACACATTACTGTATTTAGTGGAGATACTGAATATGTATGTTTCACATTTCTACTGCATATGCTCTTTGCAATTCTGATTTGTTCACAGCATTGTGCAAAGGAAAAATACACTACAGTCATCTACAACAAACATAAGAAACACTCTTTGGGTACAACTTTACGTAAACAATGTTGCAGTACATATAGTAACTGAACCTACAGAGTACTGTAAATCATTCCTGCACATCCAGACGTTCCAGTCACATTTTCATCTACATCACTCTGTCAATTGTAGCGATTGAAACAGATTCAATATTCCCAAAGATACAGTAATGTCATCCTTACAGTGTATCTCTTTCAACCTGATGCCATTGTTTGTAATCACCACTGCACAAATGTCTTGTTCTTGTAGTAAAAAGGGCTCAGTCTCTTCCACCTCTGTCAGGTTGTCTTGTAATCCTATGTGATGCAGAGTAAAATTACAGTAATGTACAGTACATGTACTGCATCAACCATTATTACTGTAGTGTACAATACTGTAAAAGTGCTTCCTACTTGTAAAATGCTGTAGTACAGTACCGTACTGTAAAGATGGGAAATCTTTACTGTGGTTGCTGTAATACATTACAATACAGTGAATCTGTTCTCTAGTGAAGCTGTAAGTCTAAATGTAAATGTAAAAAAGTTCTTGTCCCACTGTATCTTACAGTAATGCCTGACACAATGACAGCAGTGCAGATTGTTTAGTGCTGAATTACTGTCCAATACCATACATACCTGTTGTTCCTTACTGTTCACTGTGCTCTCCCAACATTTAAAATTAGTTTGACAGATTTTGAAAACTAGTTCAACAATTTTGTATGTAATGACTCAAGCAATGAAAGGAGGACTATTAGTTTTATAGGGAAAGACTATTCAGCGTTCAAAAGTATAGTTCATTTTGACTGACATGACATAAACAAATGATAATGTTGTAAAACAGCAGAGAATTGTATGAGAGCAACTGATACATGTCCAAAAGCATTTGCAATTTGTTCAGAGGAAGGAGAAACTGCTACTATGATGTGGACAAATGACTACATGTTGTGGAGGTTGAACTAATAGTTATGAGAACTTTCATTCTGATCTGAGAATAGCACCAAAGCGACTGAGAAAAACTGTAATGTGGATGAATCTACGTTACCCACACTTGTTAATGGGCCCATTTTCTATAAATATATCGTTTTGTCTCTATCGTTATTTTGTTATTATGAGTGATGGCGGAAATGCTGGACGAGCCAACCAGTGTTTCCTTACTTTCGGTTTTGCGGCGAGTCATGAGAATAACACCTCTTTGAACCTCTGACTTTACATTCTTGATGAATGAAAACATGAGTCTGTCTTGCGCCGGTCAAAGAATTTCACGGTGCGCGCGGAGGCAAATAAATGTAGTGTGAAAACGCTTCGCTTTTCCAAAACTCCTCGTTGTCCCTTTAAAAACTGTGAATTATATTACAAGTGTAAATACTGCATCTGTAGACCTGTATAATGAAACAGGTACATACACATTAGACAGACAGACAGACAGACTAGATAGGCCTAAGTAATAGATAGATAGATAGATAGATAGATAGATAGATAGATAGATAGATAGATAGATAGATAGATAGATAGATAGATAGATAGATAGATAGACAGACAGACAGACAGACAGACAGACAGACATTATTGTTTCGGTTTACACCAGGTAGTGCTCGCTGCAGAACCACGAAGGTGAGGCCTTCATAAAGCAGATACAGGTAAATAGAAGAAATCCAATCATGCAGGATCACCTATTGCCTTTATTGTAATCTACAAGATATACTGTGTGATTGTTAAGAGATAGGAAACTGGGTTTTACGGTTATAATGGAAATTTTTTATGTTATGACCCTTGATTGAACTTTGAAGATGTATGCTCATGAACTTTAGGTGAACTTCGAAGAAAGCGCAAGTTGCACTTGTCTGCTGTGCATAGAGCAGTATGCAGGTGTCCGACTTGGTTTCTGTTATTTTATGATGATTACGCTTAAGCAAGCAGTTGTCTCCATATCCAAAACCACAGTGAGATGTCAACGAAATGTCAACATGCTGAAGAGTGAAAAAACCACAACAAACCTTCAGTTACAGACAACCACTAGCTTCCTGCCTTTATGAGCTGATCTTCTAATAGTCCAATGATATGTCATGAGCGCTAAGTGCAAACTTGTACTGTGTAAACTTATTCTGCAAGAATGCAATAATGTTATTGGACAATGTATGATGCCGCCTCCAAGGAGGAGCACATGGCTCCTTCCTGCTCTTGTGCCTATGTAACCTGACGTTACCAATTTTCAGTGTGCACTCTCTTACAGACTTTTGTGTGTATGACAGTCCACCTCTTGCAAGATAAAATAAAGTAGTTAAGTGAAACCTCAATTTGCTGGACTTATGATTTTCTCTCTCACAAGTTAAAGGAAATTTCCATAACACGGTATAATAAGGTGATTTCTTTCTTTATGTCTTTTGTAAGTTGTCTCTATCATTTACCGATAAGCCTTGATAAGAATGCTCTCGGAATCTCATGACAAATATGTAAGGTTTGTTTGTGAATTTTTTTCACTTCATCTTGTATTCTTTAAAACAAATTTTCTATTTTTTGCTAAAGAAAATTGCACTTTGCTTCAGTTTATTTGTGTGAAAAATCAGAATCCCAAAATCTGCCAAGGTGTAGCTGTGTAGTCACTGTGAACTTAGACAGTGTGTGACATCTGAAAATGTGTCAGTTTTATCTAAAAAGTAATAATATATTATTGTGGACCAAAAACAGTTAAGGAATGACATTGACTTAATTCGGGGTTTTGTACTGTTTTCTGTAAAATGACAAAGTTCAACACAATCGAAATGGTGTCAGGTGTTATATAATATAAAATGTGTGATTTCATGCCTATGCTCATTAAACTAAATAAAGGATGTAAACAATTTTGGGAAAGCTCAATTGAAGCTGTGTGTTTAATGAGCTGTATTTGAGAGGTTTGAGGTGGTTTTGTGAAGGAAAAACAATCACTCAAACTCTTGAGGCTGTTTTAGTAACGCTAACCTGCTTAAATTCATGGTTGTGTCCCTACACTGAAACATTCACTGTTCACTTACCACTGTACAAAAATAAAATAAATAAATTTAAAATCCATAAACAGGAAACTGATGGTGAAGAATCTTTAGAATGAATATATGATGAAAAAGGTAAAATAACTGCACAATTAAATTCCTAATTAAATCATATTAAAGCAGAAGTGAGTGATCCGGTCGTTTTCGCTAATGCTGCGTTCCAGGCCGGCTTTTGAAATCGTAAATTACAGCTTCAAGTCACAACTTACGACTTTGTAGCGTTCCAGGCAACCAACTCGTGTTTTTCCGACCTGTTTTACCGGTGAAAGTCACTATAACGGCCACTCGTAACTTCCGACCGGTGAACTCGTACCAGATCGAACTGGTACGACTTCACGGTCGGAAAAATACGAGTTTCCTTGAACGCACCATAACAGTCCTCGTCCCTACGTCGCCACATTCACGGCGTCCCTTGGCTGCACACACAGCCCTGCATGCCGTTCTCTCTCCTCATTGGATAAAAACTGTAGGATACGATAAATGTTTTCTCCTCGACTCAGAGCAGAGCAGAGGGACTGAGAGACCTGTGTTTCAGTCCAAACACTCTATGTAAGTGATTGCTGTCGGAAGATATAACTATTTAAGACTTATATTAACACAAATATATCACTTACGTCTTCTGCTTTAATATGACAAGTAAAAGTAACTACCGTAACAGTGTAAAAACATAATTAGAAATGAATAAATTATTATTAAAGCAGATATCAGTGGAATGTTTTTGTTAATATAAGTCCTAAATAGTCCTATTTTCCGTCAGCAATCACTTACATGAAGTATTTCAGCCTAAACACGAGTCTCTCCGTCACTCTGCTCTGCTGTAACCCGAGGAGAAAATTTTCCTTGTGGGATACAAGTGTTATCCAATGAGGGGAGAGAACGGCATGAAGGGCTGTGTGTGCAGCCAAGGGATGCGCGTGAATGTGGTGACGTAGCACGAGGACCAATTGATGCCTGACAAGGGCGGGGGCTGCTAACTCATGGTGCGTTCACGGAAACTCGTACTTTGTGTTTTTCCTTCCTGTGAAGTCATACCAGTTCGATCTGGTACGAGTTCACGGGTCGGAAGTTACGAGTGGCCGTTATAGGGAACTTTCACAGACAACAGGATGGTAAAAACACGAGCTACGGGTTACCTGGAACGCTACCAAGTCGTAGTTGTGACTTGAAGCTGTAACTTACGGTTTCAAAAGCCTGCCTTGAACACAGCATTAGCCGAAACGGCCGTGCCGATGATATCTGCTTTAAGTTTTGGTTTACACATGCAATGTAAGTGTGTGGGACAGTGTTGGTGTTGCTGCTCCACCTCTACATATGCAGCAGCAGCAACAGCAGCTCTTGGTTCACTACAAGTCAGGAGAAAAAAGATTGTAGGCTTTGAGTCTTAAAGGGATAGTAGCATTTTTTAAAATTTGGGTTGTATGATCTACAAATAGCCCCTAAGTACTTTAATTGCAGTAGAAGACTCTCTGCACTCCTCCCGTTAGGAACGCCAGCCCATAGCCCTGCCCAGAGACTTACAAAATACAGTGTTGTGAATGGACCCAAAGAAACGGCCTATTTTTGCGGCCTAAAAGAGGTTTTACCTGAAAAAAAATACACAGTTCCGTTGTTCGCTATAATATAATTTTTTCCAGGAATAACGCAGTTTTTATTTGGACCCAACCAACTCACGTATCCCTCCACCCAGGGTTAGCGCCCGCCAATCAGCAGTTGGTTAGGTCCTAATAAAACCTGTGTTTTTCCTGCACTTTGAAGGGCTTTTTTTTTTTCAGGTAAAACCTCTTTTAGGCCGCGAAAATAGGCCGTTTCTTTGGGTCTGTTCACAACACTGTACGTTGTAAATCTCTGGGCAGGGCTATGGGCTGGTGTTGCTAACGGGAGGAGTGCAGAGTCTTCTACTGCAATTAAAGTATTTAGGGGCTATTTGTAGATCATACAACCCCACTTTAAAAAAAAATGCTACTATCCCTTTAATGACATAATTATGCTGTATATAAAAAAAAATGTTTTAATGTAAATGTGGCCTCCATGAAACAATCTTTTTGAATTAATAATTGTGGCAGGTGTCACCGAGTAGGGAAGATTGATGTAAAATAAAAAAATTTAAAAAAGAGGCGGGTAGAAATATGTCCACCTGCAGAAGGAACAAGCGTTGTGTGTCTGTTGGTTCGGCCGGGGCAGTGAGGCAGGTGTGCACCTCACTGGTGTCTAGTGCCTGGCAAGTGAGCCGGTAACAGGCAGAAAATATCTGGGTATTGCCCTTGCCGGGTGGAGGACAGCAAGAAACAGCTAAAAGGCTGCCAATATTCTGTAGGTATACAAACATTAATCATAAACAGTGTATTAAATCCATAGAAAATACAAACCGACCAAATGTTTATAAATTACATCATGTAAGTTTAAAATAGGCTACCTGTATGTCGAACTGTCCCCTTACCAACCCAGCCCAGCAGGGAAACAGGCCTGTGCTTTATGTCAAAATATCAGCAACCTGCCAACATCCACAGTTCAGGAGTCAGAGAAGTAAAATGTAGAATACTGTCCAGTGTTGGTATAGTTACTTTGAAAAATAATATATTACATTACATTACATTATCTATTGCACGTCTGTCCGTCCTGGGTGAGGGATCCCTCCTCTGTTGCTCTCCCTGAGGTTTCTCCGATTTTTCCCTGTTAAAAGGGTTTTCCATGGAGTTTTTCCTCAGTGGATGTGAGGGTCTAAGGACAGAGGATGTTGTTACGATGCCATGTAAAGCCCTTTGAGACAAACTGTTTGTAAAAACGGGCTATACAAATAAAATTGCCTTGCCTTGCCTTACAACATTGCTGTTAGTTAAAACTAATTTGTTACGTTACTGCATTAGCCTACTTATGAATAAAAGCAAAGTCCTTCTAGTCCTTCTCAATATTAGGCCTAGAACGTCTCTGATAAAAGTTAGACTATTGATAACTAGTCTATGTATTAACCTTTCTGAGTGAAATCAACATGGATCTACCTCTCCTGCTCAAGCCGACGACATCACTCGCCCCTGAAATCTCATGTAATACACATCACATCAATTTACAGGAAGCATTGGACGCACTGCCATAACCAACGGTCAAGAAACAGGAAACAGACCAGTCGCTGGATGACACGGAGTAAAGACTGACCTGGGGAGAGAGAGTTTTAGAAGGAGTAAAGAGATGCTGTTCTGACCATCATGAAGTTTTTCATCACGATCTTTGTCCTTCTCGGGACAGGATTGACAGTAAACAGCGGTAAGTGAAGACTTTTTAAGCACGTTAATGTTAAAGTGCATTAAGTTCTACAGTAAGTGAAAGTAAACGGCACGTCTTTAAAAATTCAGGCTTCTGCTTTCTGCAGGCTTCTGCTTTGACAATAGTTGTTGAGTTCAGGCTAGTGTGCATTTTTCATGGGTCCTGTTTTCAGGGGCGCCGCTAGGGATTTTGGGCCCCATGAAAAGAATCTTTACAGGGCCCCCAACACAGCGGCAACATTTTTTGATGCTATTTTACATACAATTATGCATTTTAATGGTATTTTTGACTATCATTACCATATTTGTGAAAGAAGAACAACATGACAGTTGACATGTATAGAATTCATTTTGATTAATTTATTTGCTGCAACACTGATCCTTAAATAGGAAATAAACAATGATCAGTAAAATCTGCTGGCCAGAAACCAGGGTCACCAGTCAGATTATCTTCTTCCCTTTCAAATACCTCAACATCAGCTTGTTTTTCTTCCTGCCTCTCTGTGGTATTTCTGTCGCTTTCTGTACACTCATTCAGTCCATCCTCCTCTGAATTACTTTCAACATCTTCATCCTCAGTCTCTGTCGCCTGTGTTTCTGCGCTCTCACTTTCATCTGTACCCTCTTCCATCTCTTCCTCCACATTCCTCCCTGACAAACCAGAAGAGGGTCCTGGACCTGGCTCTGTAGAGTGTACATGACATACATTACATACAATTATATAGTATTTCCTATAATATAACTAATAGCATAGTCACCAACATGTGAACTTCTCAGATTGGACTGAGAGCAGTCACCCCAGTCTGCTGCACACACCACAGATTTTCTCCTCTGTTCTTACTGCACGTGTTCTATTTAATTTTTTAAAAGGGCTTATGCTTTTTGAACCATTAAAATTGTTCAAAATGGTTTTTATTTCATTCATTTTAATTAATCTTCCCCATAACAGATTCACCTTTGTATTGTTTTGAGACTGTAGTAAAATGTATTATTATTATTATTATTATTATTATTATTATTATTATTATTATTATTATTATTATTATTATTATTATTATTATTATTATTTCAACACACACAGCTGCTCACCTCCTTCCTCATGTGGGGGCACAGGGGCTGGTTCAGGGGCAGGGGGAGTTGGGGCTGACAGACAGCTGCAGCAGCTGCTGGTGCACTTGACTCTGTTCAGAATGAGGCATCATTTTGACAGAGGGGAGGTCAACTAATTGAATAAGAACAGCTTGATAAATGTTTGACTGGATTGATTATTTAACTAAAATAACAGTGAAATGTAAAAATCCAGAGTTTTCTTGAGCTAACATGCCTCAGCTAGCTTATAGACCACAGGGATGAAGTTAATATTCCATAACTTTCCACCACAACTGACAAACCGACCTTTTTTTCTGAAATACTGGGTGACATATTGTCGACCCTTCAACTCCTTCTCTCTTAAAGGGATAGTTCAACATTTTGGCAAATTGGCCCATTGCCATAATCGCTATAGTCATAGCAGTAGGTTCATTACCTTTAATTGTAGGTGTAAGCTATTTTCAGTACGGCGGAGCGCAGCAGCTGGCTGCTCAGAGCTACGCTATGGAGGCTAAGGGAATTTCTTGGTTTCCCTCATTAAACTCATCAAATTCAACATCCCAAAACTCCACAGCGCTTTTGTAGACAAGTTGTGAGCTGCACAACCACCACGCTATGAGATAATGACGGAACGATACGAAACGGAGCCGTTTTCGAGGTAAATACAGGGTAAATACGGAGACTGCTTGCTGAAAAACTGTCCCTGAACGCAACGCGCATCAGCGGTTTTGTATGAATTTACCTCGAAAACGGCTCCATTTCGTATCGTTCCGTCATTATCTCATAGCGTGGTGATTGTGCAGCTCACAACTTGTCTACAAAAGCGCTGTGGAGTTTTGGGATTTTGTATTTGATGAGTTTAATGAGGGAAACCAAGAAATTCCCTTAGCCTCCATAGCGTAACTCTGAGCAGCCTGACGCTGCGCTCCGCTGTACTAAAAATAGCTTACACCTACAATTAAAGGTAACGAACCTACTGCTATGACTATAGCAATTATGGCAATGGGCCAATTTGCCAAAATGTTGAACTATCCCTTTAAAGCAGAAGTAAGTGGTCCGGTCGTTTTCGCTAATGCTGCGTTCCAGGCAGGCTTTTGAAATCGTAAATTACAGCTTCAAGTCACAACTTACGACTCTGTAGCGTTCCAGGCAACCCACTCGTGTTTTTCCGACCTGTTTTAAAGGTGAAAGTCACTATAACGGCCACTCGTAACTTCCGACCGGTGAACTCGTACCAGATCGAACTGGTACGACTTCACGGTCGGAAAAATACGAGTTTCCTTGAACGCACCATAACAGTCCTCGTCCCTACGTCACCACATTCACGGCGTCCCTTGGCTGCACACACAGCCCTGCATGCCGTTCTCTCTCCTCATTGGATAAAAACTGTAGGATACGAGAAATGTTTTCTCTTCGGCTCAGAGCAGAGCAGAGGGACTGAGAGACCTGTGTTTCGCAGGCGTTGATGTTTCCAAAACAAATAAAGTTATTGTTACCAGGACATTGAAAATAAAATATTTGTGATTATATGTTAGTTAATAACTTAGCGTCATATTATTTTTTCTGTATTATCATTTCATCATCATTAGGGGCCTCTCTGGGCCCCCCTCCATCATGGGCCCTAGAATCCGTCTCCTTTACCCCCCCTTTTCGGCGCCCCTGTTTTGAACTACTGCTCCCTTCTCAATTTCTTTAAAAACTGTCCACTACCCAGATATTTATTGAATTTTTGGCTAAAAAGCTACTGAATCGATTTCAAGTCAATGAATTGTATTGGATCTTATCTTTCTAAATGAACCAATATCTCCTTGAATTGTATTGGCAATCACAAATCTTGATTCAAATTGAATCGTTGTTTAAACAAATCCTACCCTATATAATTGTATTTCTTATTTTTGTAAAAATGTATTTTTGATGAAGGACTTGGTTATGTTTGAATGAAAAAACTCTGTTCATGCATGTGAATTTAGATACCACCATCATCACCATAGTGCATATGTAAGTTTGAGTGGTAATATTATAGTGAGGCTGCTGTGTGTGTGTAGGTGTCCGTGGATGTGTGTGCGCGTGCGCGCGCGCGGGGGGGTCATCTGGTTGGGGGCCATTTTGGCAGCAAACTGGCCAGTGCTGAGTTCACAATGATCTCACTTTAATTCCAAAGACATTGGACTTTATATAAAAATAACTAAATTATAATAGTGGGGGCGTTTCAAAAGTATCTCAGTCGAACAGGATGTCCCAGACCTGACTTGCCTTAAGCCACTCACCCGCAACTGTGACATTGTGTTAATAAATATTTGTCTGTTCTGTGTGATTTCCAGAGAGGCATTCCCTCACTTACATCTACACGGGCCTCTCCAAACCAGTCAGTCTCCCTGGTATCCATGATTTCACAGCCATGGGTCTGATGGACGACAGGTTGATCGACTACTTTGACAGTGAGCACCAGAGGAAAGTTCCCAAGCAGCCATGGATGGAAGAGAGGCTTGATCCTGATTACTGGGAGAAAGGCACACAGTCCCGCCAGAGCAAGCAGCAGTGGTTCAAAGTCAACATTAAAATCCTGATGGATCGAATGAGACAGAATGAAACAGGTAAGATGTGGGGATTTGAGATTTTGTAATGTGTCTTGTAGGTGAATTTACCTCAGTGTTTAACCAGAAAACCTCTGCATAATGTTATACTGTGAGTATATGTGTATGTTTATAATAATAATACATTTTATTTATACAGCGCTTTTACAGCTCTCAAAGACGCTTTACATAATACCAAATAGGAAATAAAATACAACAAGGGTTAGGGTTAGTGTTTGTCTTACTGTTCTGCCCCATAGACATCCATGTCCTTCAGTGGTTGGCCGGCTGTGAGGGCGACCTTCGTCCTGATGGCAAGTTAAGGTTCGTTCGTGGCATGTTCATGTACAGCTATGATGGAGACAACTTCCTGTCCTTCGATGACACCAACTCTGTCTGGGTGGCTGCCAATAATGCAGCTCTGGAGACCAAGAGAAAGTGGGACAATGTCCAGGTCCTGAAAGAATACACCAAAGGCTACCTGGAGAATGAGTGCATGGATTGGTTGAACAAGTTCATGAGTTATGGAAACAAACAGCTGGAGAATGCCTGTAAGAAATATGTGGCAACATTTTCCATACAGAATACTTGAAATAAAATAATAAAGCCACCATGCAAAGAGGAACTCACTTTATGTTTTCTCCCTCCAGCTCCACCTCAGATCCACCTGCTTGCAAAGAGCTCAGTGGTTAAGACGAATGTCACTTTGACGTGCCTGGCAACCGGTTTCCTCCCAAAAGACATCACACTGCAGATCAAAAGAAACTGCCGTATCTTTGAGATCGGAGACGGATTAAAATCCTCAGGTGTTCGTCCAAATGAAGACGACACCTTCCAGAGGAGAGACAGCGTGGAGATTCTGAGAAGTGACAAGTCTGCATTCACCTGTGAAATCATCCATGTGGCTTCAGGAGTATATGTTGTGGAGTCATGGGGTAAGAACATGCTTGTTACTGTTTGCATATGTCAACATTTCTGTATTGAAGAAATTATAAGAATTGTACAATATGAACATTATTACAGAATATACTGACAACATGTCTGTAATGACTGAAATGTTGATTCAAATGACCTTGGCAACTAAGGTTAAATATTTCCAATGCCAGCAGACTAGGTATCTCTGAAGGATAATCTATCTTTAACCAAAATCTTACGGTGACTCGCCATCAGTTAACACGCCAGTTTCGCCACAAGAAAGAAACCAAACAAAAAAGACAGATTATCAACAGTTTAATGGTTGAACTAATGACCAAGTTAGATGTGTTTCTTTATTGATCAGACTAAAAACGTGTTTGTCTTTTGGTTTGGCCCATATGGTGCACCACAGTAACTCTAATCTTTCCGGGAGATTGTAATGTTTTTCTGAAATAGGATTGAATAAATTATTCTGTGTCACAGCCAGCAGATACAGTAGACGGAGTGTGCTGCTTGTGGGGAAAAAGTATTTCAGGCTTCTCGTTTGTTTTTGTATGTCTCTTAGTTACATTCCAACTGTAATTTTCTCACCCTCCCAATGTATTATTTATAGTATTTTCTTTTCTTTTTTTTTTTACACACACACACACACACACACACACACACACACACACACACACACACACACACACACACACACACACACACACACACACACACACTGTGTGAGTGTGAAAAACTTTATAATTATTTTTAAACTGTTGGTCACTTTTACTTGTTATGTTAATTTGATTCAAGTTATGACGTTAATGTGCAGTTATTTCACCTATTATATAATATATTTTATTTTATAATAATGTTTAAAATATGATAGTTTGATTGCATTTTGTTATTTGCTTTTTTTCACATCTTCTCTCCAATTTTCTGAGGACCCCCTAGCACTCCCTGGCTGCCCCCCACTTTGAAAACCACTGTCTTAAGAGATACATATCCATAGCATATCCTAATAAATTGAGTCAAACATCAAATAGAAATGATGTTGATTGAAAAAAACATAAAACTGATATGAATTTTTTTGTTTGTTTGTTTTAGATCACGAAGTTTTTGATCCAGAGTCTGGAGGAAATGGAGCTGCCATTGGTGCAGCTGTGGGTGGGGTGGTGGTCGTCTTGGCTGGTGTTGGTGTTGGACTGGCCTTGTTCTTTAAGAAACGCCAAACTGGTGGTAGGTGTAGTACACACACAGCTGTCAGTATAATGGGTACACACAGCCAGAACTAATAGTCTATTACAGGGGTGCACTTTTTAAACCTGTGACTGTGAGCTACTTTTAAAATGGTGGTGAATGGTGAATTACTAGCAGGAGATAGTGTTTGGTACGCACCCCAAAACTGGGTTTTACGGTGAAATAAGGTTTCAGTCTTATTTGAAGTTGTCTCTATCATTTACCGATTAGCTTTGATAAGCATGCTATCTGAATTTCATGTCAAATATGGAAGGAGTGTTTGTGATTTTTTTTTCACTTCTTTTCACTTATAGGGTACTAGTAGTGGAAATTCAACATTTCAACCCTGGAGTGTTATCGGAGGATAATACAAGACTTTTTTTTTTTTTGCCACTTTTTATTTTTATTTTTAATTTTTATATTGCAAATCAAGGTTACTGAAGTTCCCATATAAGGTTCCTCATCCACCTAGGCTAAAACCTTTTCAGTATTATACAGTAACATATTACAGTAATTTATGGTATATTACTGTATTTTCATTTACATCATTCTTTTAACATGATTTTCATTTACAGTATTTTCCTGAATTGTCATTTACTGTATTTTCATTTCAGTATTTTTTTTTCTGTATTCACTTACAGTATTATAAGTGTTTTTCAATTACAGTATTATTGTATTTTGCTGTATTGTTTTCTGTATTTTTTATTCATACTGTTGTTCAATCATAGTATTGCAGTAAAAGGGTGTGTGCTGTCAGTCACCCCTCCTCTATATCTTGTACACTGACAGCAGCAGATCTTCTTGTGATGGCAGCCTCTGGATGACACTGTGCTGTTGACAGGTTTAATTCAGGTTTTGTGTAACTTTTTATATAGTTTCCTCTAAAATGACAAATTTAAACTGCTAGCTGTTTGTTTCTCTTCTCTTTTAATGTAAGATGTGTGCGATTTCATGCCTATGCACATTAAACTCAAATCACGTGAACTCTTCAGTTAGTTTCTGTGCAGCTAACTTGCTTATAAAGTCACGGTTGTGTACCAGTCTGATCACCACGGTCTGACTTGTCACTTATGGTGGGACAATGGCATGTCGGAATAGCAGTATGTCGGAACGGTGGTCAAATGGCGGTATGCCGGAGTGGTGGGATGTCGGAATTACAGCATGTAACCACAAAAAGTACATTTTGATCAGGGTTAAAAACAGTGAATTATATCACGTAAAAGTAAATAGGCCTACTGCATCTGTGGACCTGTAGCCTATAATGGAACAAGTACAGACAGACGGACGGGCGGACGGACGGATAGATAGATAGATAGATAGATAGATAGATAGATAGATAGATAGATAGATAGATAGATAGATAGATAGATAGATAGATAGATGTCTTTCAGACTCAAGGTCCATAGCAAGACAAACACCAGACAAAAACAACAGACACACAACACTATAATAAAAAAGAATAAAGCTAAAAACATAAGAATCATAGACTGTAAAAAGAAGAATAGAGATTTTCACAGACAGACAGACAGACAGATAGACGGATGGATGGATGGATGGATAGATAGATAGATAGATAGATAGATAGATAGATAGATAGATAGATAGATAGATAGATAGATAGATAGATAGATAGATAGACATTATAGTTTCGGTTTACACCAGGTTTACGCACAGTACGGCGTGACGTCCCTTGGCGGCAGCAGAACGCTACGTTTTTTTTTAAATGGACACAGTTTTGACGTAACCGCTTATCAAGTTGTGTGTGTTTGGGTGTGTTGGTGTTTCTGCTCCGCCTCTACACACACACACAGCAGCAGCAGCAGCCTGAGCCTGGGTCGCCACAAGTAAACACCCGGCACAAACCCGGAGGTGTTTCGTCCGCGTCTCCAGGTGGTGGCTTTTTATTTTATTTTTTATTTTCACTTTACTTTATTTTGTCGCTAGCTAACGGGCTCCGCGTTAGCCCAGCTGCGTGCCAAGCGTTACCATGGTGACGCGCCGTGGCAAAGCAGGCAAAGGCAGCGCGGATCAGAAGAAAAAAGGGAAACGGCAGAGGACGAAGCCGACGAAGGGGACCGGGAAGCCGCGGCGGACCACGGGTAAACGTCCTCCGCGGACCAAGGGGAAGCCGCCGCGGGGGACCACGCCGGGGAAGCCCCGGAAATGGGTCAGGGTCCCCCGGCCGGAGGAATCCCCACTGTCCAACGTGAGTCCGTGTGTTTGTGTTTGAAAGTTCAAGTCAAGACGCGTCGTCATAAAGACTCTGAATCTAATATTTTTAAAGACGTAAAGCACAAATAACATCTTCCACCGACTTAAAATTAAACTATTTGTAAATACAGACAAACTAATAAAGATCACAGCCATTGTTACCACTGTTATTGTCAGTAATATTATAAAATCATAATCATTAGGTGTCTTTATAACAGCTATAACGTTAGCTGGTATTGACATATTGAGGGGCAACTATGCTGTTATGCTGTGTAAAAAGGAAAAGTGTGATTTCATGTAACTGTGCATTGCATATCTTTAACTTCCAAAACAATCTTTTTAATTAATAGTTATGAAGAAAAAACAGATTAAACAAAAAGAACAACAATAAAGAATTGGTTAAGTGAATGAAGACCATTCAAGCTCAAAAAGACAATATGAACCACACTGTAGTGTAGGTGGTTTGCTTTATAATTTTTAAAACAATGAAACCATTGTTCTGCTGCCAACATTCACAGTTAAATAAATTCAAACTCATGCCATGTGTTTCAGGGGTTTGACACTGAGGATGATGAGCAGACACAGGTTGATTCAGAATCACAAGATGAAGAGGAAGTGAAACCAGCGAGAACCACCATCAGGTACGAGCAACACGACCAGTGGATAATATCTGATTAACACCTTTAGATAAGATAGATAGATAAATACTTAATTTATCCCTAAGGAAATTCAGTTTCTCAGCTGCACAATAAACAAACTGCTTTACTGCTTTAACAATTAGGCTAGTCATTTAATTCATTTTATTTTAAAATCTAGACATTTTAGCATTGTGCGTCACTAAAAAAAACATTTAATTTTGTCCAATGTGCTGAAACTTAACGCAAATTCTCCATTCTTGTTTTGCATTTGTAGGAAATCCCCAAGACTTCGAGGCCCTGCAGGTAAGAAATCCTCACATACATCATAAAAACATCTGGTAACAGGTGTTTAAGTAGATTTACTTCACCTGAGTACAGTCTTGACAATTCATAGTTTTAAAAGTGAAGTGTTTTAGAATATCACAACACATTGTTGACATTTTGTCTGGTTTATTTCAAGGTTTTGGTGCAACATATTGAGTATTGGTGACTTTCTACTGAGTAATCAATTACTTGCAACCATTGCAATAATCAATTCACCTCAGTGTCATTTTCTTTGAGCCCATCATACAAACATCTCAACCTTTTGTACTCGTTCGACAAAACAATATCACTGTAGCCCGTGACGCTGTGCAGAATAAACTTACAGGTACTTTATTGATCCCAAAGGAAATTCAAGTTGCCCTAGAGGTGAATGGTTCAATCCCTGATGGCCGTTCAATCAGTGTATGAACGTGTGAATATGGAAACGTGTAGTAAAAACACTTTAAGTAGCTGATAAGATTAGTAAAATGCCAAACAAATGTAGTCTGTCTGATGACACCACTGTCTGACATTCTCTAGACTCACAACTAAAAAAGTTTGGTCGGTTAATCATTGATGAAATGAAACGAATCACTTGTCAAAGCCCTACATATGTGAGCATGTGTTTGCAAACAGGTGGCAGCAGGAGGAGCGGGCTGAGGAGGAGCACCAGGCCGACCAAACCCACCAGGAGGTACCAGGCCTCCAACATGTTCGACGGCCTCAGCACCAAGTAAGAAGAACTCTTTTAGCTCGTGAGCGTGAGCAGCAGGATGTCAGTTTAAATCTGTAATGAAAATATAACACATGAATGAGGTTAGCACAGTTTCTCCCAGATGAAGGCAAAAAAAAAAATACTAGTATAGATATGAACTTGAGCACTGCTCCATCCACAGCAACACCAGGACGGTCCTGAAGACGATGGACAGCATGAAGAACAAGAGGCGTCTCAGTAACAGCAAAGAAGGAGTGAGTAACAACGACACCTTCAGCACCCCGAGGTGTCGTTTTGTCTGTTCCTGTTGTGTCATCAGGAGAAACACAACTTTTAATTCCCCGCTATTGAAAGGTTTTTCTCATCAGGAGCTGGTTTACCTTCTGGATTCATGAACAATCTTTTATGTTCAGTGTCATTTGTTGTGTTTTTTTTGTCACAAACAGAAAGTTTCAAGGGCTGTAAAAGTCTGTGGAAGATGAAATGATCTCCAAAAGGCAAAACGTTACAGATGACACCTTCCCTTAACATTTTAAACTTTTTTTTGTTGTTGTATCTTTTACATTGCAACTATCTCAGCGTGTAAATAGACAATATCTTCTCTGATAGTTTGGTCAAAGTTATTTTAGAGCTCATGTCTCCTGGATTTCCTATTATTCTGCAGGCTGCTGCTTTGTTTCCCTTTTTCACTCTAAAATTATAGAAAACAAAAAATAATACACTGATTTTGCTTAGCATATTGCAAAAGCGTGTTTCATGTTTAATTTTATGCCTTTTGGAGATCATTTCATCTTTTTGACAGACGTTTTGACCATGGGTGCCCAAACTTTTTCATGCCGTGTGTGTGTGTGTGTGTGTGTGTGTGTGTGTGTGTGTGTGTGTGTGTGTGTGTGTGTGTGTGTGTAAACGTGCACACACTCACTACTCCTGTGTACTTGAGTCTATTTCAAGCACAGCTGATAGTGAAGCTGTTTTCTGTTCAGACGTGTTTATGTTCAGCAACAGCTTCAAAAACCAAATTCAGTGTGTGCATGTGTGTGTGTTTGGGTGCTGCCTCGTCTTATCAGGCCGATGTGAGGGCGGTGCACCCGGCTGCGCCCTGCTTCGTCCCTTTAACTCAACACGCATGGGGAGGGGGGGACATCTCTATCAGCTGCCACCAGCAGCCGGCAGCCAGACACGCTGCACCAGCCCTTGTTTTTGTGTTGGTTTGTTTGTTTTCGTCACGTGAGGGCGACTTAGTTTGGATCCACTGGTCATTAAATCAAAATAGGAACTAATTTCAGTAAGTTTTATTAATCTGATACATTTTTAACATCATTTTCTGTCATTTTCTATATATTTTTTGTAACTTAGAGGTGCCATTGTACTTGTATAGGTAAGAGGTAATGTGTTACAGCTTACAATCATAGATCTATAGTCCATCTTCACCATTATTTAACATATTGATAATATCATAGCTCCAAAGTAAAGCTCAGTTTCCTGATACAGTGGCAGCCCATTCATACTGTGGTGGAGGGTTTGAGTGTGACTGTAATTTAAGGAACAAACTACTAATTTAAGGAACCAACAACAGCGTGACTCTTAGCTGTTAAGTTTCAAAGTCAGAATAGCTCCAGGCAAGTAGACCTGGACAACTGCTGCTCAAACTGAGTTTTTCTTCCATCCTGTGTCTGCAGACTTATAAACAAAAAAGTAAATGTGCTGTTACAGGCAACTAAGTTATTTTACCTGCAGAAAGTATGAATATGAGGCGGGACCAGTGACTAAGTCTGGACCCTGGGTCTCTGTGGTCTAACAATGTGGTTGCATGTGATAAAATTGCAGAAGATCTACTCTAAAGCCCAGAGGAGGAGAACCCTGGTGTCGCCGGCCATTGAGCTCAGCGACACCGAGGAAGAAGACGGTCAGTGCAAACAATCAGGAGAATCAATGAAAAAAGAGAACGTGAATCATGAAGATGCTGCAAACTCGTCTCTTTGTCTTTAACTGTGATTAAAAAAACCTGCCATTTCCACTCGCAGTCGGTGACGGGGACAGCAGGCAGGAGGCGGCCGCAGATGACGACAGCAACTCCAGCGTTAACCAGGACGCCAAGCTGAGCAAAGCCTCGTCGCTCTACCAGGGACCCAGCAGCGGTGAGACAGGATGCAGGACACTATTAAAACCAAAGACACAACAAAACTATTACATAAATGTTAATTAGGTTCACCAGTGGAAATAATGATAAGCTCATCTTATCTTTAACACCTGAGATTCTTTGACTCATTCAGCTCAAGCTCTGTTAAACACAGCGTGTACAGATGTAAGTCCAGGTCCAGGCCCGTCTCAATACAAGTTCTGATGTTGTTGTTTTCTCTGTTGTTGTCTCAGATTTCCCCAGAGGAACCTTCAGGATCAGCGCTTCAGGACCAAACACGTCCCGCAGAGGAACGCTCAGGTCTGACTCTTCCCTCTAACAAAGCAATACACAATGACGGCGTCATCAGGGTCTTAATATGTTGTGTATTATTTGTATCGTCTAATGCAATGCCACAAATTAAATGGCATCATTTATTGACTTTTCTTTTTTTATACCTCATCCAGTACAGATGTAGTGTATAATAAACAATATAAATAAATGATGTGTATAATAAACACGCACGCTGTCTCTCTTCTGTGTCTCATCTCGTCCCTCAGACCGACCAAGACTGCGTGGTTAAACCGGTCTGATGAAGACGACTCTGACGATGAAGAGGAGATCAGTGAAAATGCCGCTCGCAGGTCAGTAGATCCACAACGAGGCCTCTGATCTCTGGAGCACATCAGCATGAACCTTTTCCCCATCGCCTGATGCAAAACATTCACCCACATGTGTGTGTGTGTGTGTGTGTGTGTGTGTGTGTGTGTGATCTTCTCCCCGACAGCATTCGGCCACTCGGCCTGCGAACAGACGACCTGCTGGGGACACGCAAGATAAACGCAGGGGCAGGTCTGGCGGACATCGACCCGATGGCCATCGACCAATCAGTGAGTTGAAACACTTTAAAGAGGAACTAAGCAGGATTTCTCCTGTGGCTATGCTACATTTTTTATCTTCATTAAAAAGCTCCGGAGTAATTGACCTATGGCTAAGCCCCGCCCCCTCCACTCACTCGGCCAAACAGTCAACATTCGGTGACAGGCGCTATGGCAGCTGTCACAGTAGGAGACATTTCACAGGAGGCAATTGATGATTTTTGGAAACGCCGATAGCGACGGGCTAATTTCTGTTAACCTGTCTATGGAGTTTTACATTATACGTTAGCATTAAGCTAGCAGACTTTATGTTTAGTTGTGATACTGGCTAACATCTAAACATCTCTGACAATAGAGGGTATGCGTTTACGTCACGTTGCCCTCGGCAACGCCCCGTTCGATCGGACTGAGTGGCAAAACAAGCGTCCCTCAACATGCTGGGGGATAGCGGTGGACTCATAAACTGGATAAAATATCGTATATCAAAACAAATTGATGTGAAAAGGAATCGACAACCAGCTCCCCAAAACCGTCTGCTCCACTGACACTTCCTGTAACACACAGTGACCGCGGCACCTGCAGAGTGACTGACAGGCTCACTAGTTGGGTTTCCATCCACCTTTTCTTATGCGCATTTTGTGAAAATGCGCATAAATACTTGAATGGAAACGCCAGAAATTCGAATAAAGGCAGTAAATGCGCATAAAAGTTTATACGCTTGGAGGGGGTGGATTTGTCAGCGTATCGAATAAAGGAAATGCGAGTTTTTGTGATGGAAACAGATTATGCGAATTGAGGCAGAGTTTGTGCGACGCCCGGGGTGTCCCAGCTCTCCTCTCTGCACCGCAACACAAACGCGCTCCGTAACCCATAATCTTTTGTTTATGACGGTTAAGACGACACAAACACACGCCGTAACATCGTTATGTAACTTATTGATTTTTCACCGGCTTCGTATGTAAACAGATGCACATGGAGGAGAGGAACATAACCAAAACAGCGGAAAAGCGAGCGGACTGTCACAGTTCCCTACTGTCTTTCTGTGTAAATATCTCATGTTACAACATGAAAACCTGCAGTTTATATTCAAGTGCGGCCTATAGGCTATATGTATTTTCTTTTAAAATGTAGCTGGTGCGGATTATACAGGTGCGTCTATAGTCCGGAAAGTACGTAAATTGTCCATGATGTTGAGTGTCAGCTGAGTGTCAACTGTTGGATACATTCACGCTCTCTTATGACGTAATCTCACGGTGCACTCCTCCTAATCGCAAAACACTAATGAATGGAAACGGGCATAAATTCGCTTTGCTTTTTGCGCATTTTCACAAAATCCGCTTTTAAATTCGATACGACTTGGATGGAAACCCAGCTACTGTTAATGTGCAGAGGGACGAGATTACAGCTGTTACTGTCGTCCTGACAGTGACTCTCGACACTTAAACACGAGCTGCTTTTTTTCTGAAAAACTCTGACCAGTCAAACTGTAGGATGTGTTAGAGGACTAATTTATCTGTCTAAACATCAGAACTACGACACCTGAAACTGTAAACAAAGCTGATCGATCGAAAAAAATGACCGCTCCAGTGAATTTACTTTCCGTCATTGAGAACAGGTTCTTGAATGTAACTCGGTCAAAGTGAGACGTATCCTCAAGGTTTTTAGCAGCTCTGTTAGGCCATGCATGCTGTACATGCTGGCAAAGCTAGACATGTCAGACTTGTGTGGGCTCGGAGAAAATCGCTTCGTTACTTGCTCGTTTTTAAACTTTGGCGGCTCTGCCACTCAGTGGACGTTCCACAGCGACTTCCGAGTACCGTGACGTCATGTGCATACCCTCTATATGTTGCCTCAAATACGTTGTTGACTTAACTTAGAACAGATGTAGACATCTTTGTTAAAGCAGATATCAGTGGAATGTTTTTGTTAATATAAGTCCTAAATAGTCCTATTTTCCGTCAGCAATCACTTACATGAAGTATTTCAGCCTAAACACGAGTCTCTCCGTCACTCTGCTCTGCTGTAACCCGAGGAGAAAATTTTCCTTGTGGGATACAAGTGTTATCCAATGAGGGGAGAGAACGGCATGAAGGGCTGTGTGTGCAGCCAAGGGATGCGCGTGAATGTGGTGACGTAGCACGAGGACCAATTGATGCCTGACAAGGGCGGGGGCTGCTAACTCATGGTGCGTTCAAGGAAACTCGTACTTTGTGTTTTTCCTTCCTGTGAAGTCATACCAGTTCGATCTGGTACGAGTTCACGGGTCGGAAGTTACGAGTGGCCGTTATAGGGAACTTTCACAGACAACAGGACGGTAAAAACACGAGCTACGGGTTACCTGGAACGCTACCAAGTCGTAGTTGTGACTTGAAGCTGTAACTTACGGTTTCAAAAGCCTGCCTTGAACACAGCATTAGCCGAAACGGCCGTGCCGCTGTTATCTGCTTTAATTTCATCCACGTTTAGTTGGTGTTGTGGTCTACTGCATAACTTTATCCAGAGCAGACACTTCTCTCGGTTGAGATGTGGCTTGGGAAAAGGTAAAAAAATAAATACACCCCGTCGCCCAGCCTCTCAGGATACCTAGTGTCAGAGTTGCATGTACCCCATGCACACCGTTTTGACCATTTTAAACTTAAAATTTCAAGAAAAAACATATAAAAACGAATGAAAACTGACTAACTGCAATGCATTTCAATGGACATGGAAGCAGAGAACGTCCGAGTGTATGGGCTAGCTATGCACACTGTGATTGGCTCATCACGTTTGGGGGCGTGGCTTAGCCATAGGTCAATTGTGATCATTAACTACATGACTTGTGACTTGTTACGAGTGAGAACGGAGGCTCTCTGTCTTCACCTGGCGTCTCACGGCTAAAAACCAACCTTGCAACATCACTACAGTACCTGGCCGCCGCCCCGGTGTCCCGGCTCTCGTCTCTGCCGCACCGCCACACAAACATGCTCTGTAACCCGTAATCTTTTGTTCATGACGGTTAAGACTACACAAACACACGTAACATCGTATATGTTATGTAACATCATCCACCGCTCTATTTATTAATTTTTCGCCGGCTTCGTTGTAAACAAATGCACATGGCTGAGAGGAGCGTAACCAAAACAGCGGAAAAGCACTTGCATAGTTCCCCTTTAAGTATTCAAACCATGACACTAGCTGTGTTTACATGAGCAAAATAGCTGAGCTGAATGTCACGATTGGAGTGTTTACATGGACGCAGTTCGGAATAAGGATCGGCATAAACCACCCCTCTCCCCTCGGAACACAATTTTTTTCCGATTGAGCTGAATCAGAACAGAATCTTCCAATTTAAGTGTTTACATGACACATTTTTTTATTCTGATCAGCCCTTTATTCCAAATATTCCTTCCTTTCCTTCTTTTCCGCTCCTCAGGTGGGGTTTGACAGCATCGGAGGTCTGTCGGGCCACATCTCAGCTCTGAAGGAGATGGTTGTCTTCCCGCTCCTCTACCCCGAGGTCTTTGACAACTTTAAGATCCAGCCTCCCAGGTGAGACACACGCAGGAGTCACACATTTACACAGGTTGTAAAAAAAAACTCACTGACACTCGTTGGTAAAGAAAACAGTTCCTGAGATCAACCAACGTGCCCCCTTCATTTTCCCTCCTGTCCTGTCCAGAGGTTGTCTGTTCTACGGTCCTCCCGGGACGGGGAAGACGCTGGTTGCCCGGGCGCTGGCCAACGAGTGTAGCGACGGCAACAGAAAGGTGTCCTTCTTCATGAGGAAAGGAGCCGACTGCCTCAGCAAGTGGGTGGGCGAGTCGGAGCGGCAGCTGCGGCTGCTGTTTGAGCAGGTAACGTCCACCGCCTCCACTGACCCGATGGACCTGCACTGCCCCCTGCTGGCCGACTGTAGGCCATTGTATTGAACACATACAGTATGTCAGTTTTCTTTTGTGTGTGTCGTCCTCAGGCGTATCAGATGCGTCCGTCCATCGTCTTCTTTGATGAGATTGACGGCCTGGCTCCGGTGCGGTCCAGCAGACAGGACCAGATACACAGGTCAGAACAAACTGTCAGTCTTTTACTGTAATCGCTGCCAAATCGCCAACCCTCTTTTCTTTTTTTTTAGCAACAAACATGATTTTCCATCTTGTTTTTTCCTCCTGCAGCTCCATCGTGTCGACGCTCCTGGCTCTGATGGACGGTCTGGACAACCGCGGCGAGGTCGTGGTGATCGGAGCAACGAACCGACTGGACTCCATCGATCCAGCGCTGCGGCGACCCGGACGCTTCGACAGGGAGTTCCTGTTCGGCCTTCCTGACAGAGAGGTCAGTTTCATGCTTTCTATGCTACATTCATTTTTTATCTTTATATACCCTATAACAGAAATTTAAATTGTTGTTGTCCCACCAACAGCCCTGTCCAGCTTTGTCTTTTTGTTTGTTAAGTTTTTTTGTTAAAAAACTCTGTTTCACTGTGGCTGGTTTAATGTGTGTGTGTTTCAGTCCCGTAAAGAGATTCTGAAAATCCACACCAGGCAGTGGAAACCTCCTCCGTCTGAAGGTTTCCTGGAGGAACTGGCTGAGAAATGTGTCGGTAAGAAAGACTACAGCAGTTTTTATGAATTTGTTTATTATCGTAATCTCTAAAAAAATACATTTAGATGGAACTTTCTGTTCTTACTGAATGGATATTGTCTCAGAAGTCTGAATGTACAAAAATATTAAGGTTTCCTGCACGTCTTGGTTCATTCCTCCCCTGAACCTGCTCTCAGGTTACTGCGGCGCCGACATCAGGGCGGTGTGCACCGAGGCGGCGCTCTGCGCTCTCCGCCGCCGCTACCCGCAGATCTACGGCACCTCCCAGAAGCTGCTGCTGGACGTCTCCTCCATCGCCGTCAGCAGCTGCGACTTCGTGGCGGCCATGAGGAAGATGTCGCCGGCCGGACAGCGCTCCGCCGCTTCGCCCGCCAAGCCCCTGTCGCCCGTGGTTCACCCGCTGCTGGGCGCCGCCCTGCGGGACATCCTGGAGGCTCTGCAGAGGCTGTTCCCTCACGCCGAGCAGGGCATGAAGAGGAAGAGGGAGCCAGGTGGGTCAGAGCCAAACGCCGGGGATGCCACTGATCCAGAGCTGATGGAAAAAAGAAAGAAAAAAGACAACTCATTCACATATTTCTGCATCTGTTGTTTTCTTCATGTCAGACCTGACCTCCGGTATCCTTGACGACGGCCTGATGTACGGAGGAGAAGATTGCTCCAGCACGTCCACACCCAACATCTCCACGGCCTCCACCTCCAAGAGCAAGAACTTCTTGCACTTCGCCAGGTGAGTCTGAACAACATTAGATCATCACATGGACCAGCAGGAGATCACTGCTTCAGTTTATAATGATGAAGAAAATGTGACTGTTGACAGATACAATGACATGTTAAGTAAGGGATAATGTATAGTTCGGAGGTTGTTATGGAGAAATAAACCCCGACAGGTTGTATGGAACCCCGACGCGAAGCGGAGGGGTTTCATTCAACATGAAGGGGTTTATTTCTCCATAACAACCGACCAACTATACATTATCCCGCTTATTACACGGTTTACGAGTGAAATAATTAATTTGAAACATAATTCTGATCAAAATACGACTTTCATTGATTTAAAATTGCATAATTTAGCGAATCTGCAAGACCGGTCACTTCCGCTGTTTTGCCGAGCCTCCTCCCGTTCGTGCATTTGAAGCCTTGATAATCAATCAGTGGATCGATAGATTACCATACACGTGTTACGATGTGTGTATTGTGTGTAGTCGTATCTGTCATAAACAAGAGATTAACTTTACTGTTTACGGGGTGCGTTTGTGTCGCGGAGCCGCGGTGCCACCGAGACGAGAGGAGAGGAGAGCTGTGACACCGGGTCAGAGGCTCTGATCAGCAGGTTTGGTTTCCAGCAGCGATGTGGAAGGAGCCTCCACTCTCCTTGTAACAAGTTACAAGTCATTTATCTCTAACATCACTATTAGTCCGAAGCTGTTTAATGACGGTAAAAATGAAACACAAGGTAAATATCCTGCAGTTTCTCTTTTCTGTGCTGCGCTGATCAGAGCGGCGTCCCTAGCAACGGTCTGTTATACATGACGACGGTCCGTTATACAGAAATAACAGACCGCAGAACGCAGCGCTGGACCAATCAGAGAGCAGCATTCAATAGAGCCGTGTAATAATTTAATTTATCATCCCCTATTTCTCTCAGCAGTCTCAACATCCAAAGCTTGTGTAGAAACAGTTAATGATTGAAATGAACCATATTTAAATACGTATTTTTTAAAAATATTTCATTCGAAGGTTTCTCACCTTCACAAACATTTTTTTTTTTAAATACGTTTAATTGTAGGTGAAGAAATCCTTATTTTATAGTGTGTTTAAAAAGTCACTAATAACTATTTACATTGTGCACATGAACAAATATTGCACAGTTTGCAAATGTGAAACACTTTTATCACATAAAATTGAAGAATAGTTCATGTTATATGTCAACTGTCAAGTAGTTACTGTTGTTAAGACACATCAATAAATACTTGCTTATAAGTTCTAAAAATGTGGAATTACAGTAAGTTAATAGTAACCTATGGATAAATGAATATTCATGAGCCCAATATTCAAATATTTCATGATAAAAGCCAATATTTTCAACATCAACAGATTTCAACAGGTGCATTATTTTTCACCCCTCTCTTTTCTTACACCTCTCACCGCTGCTCTTCCCTCCTGCAGGAGCGCAGTGAAACACCCGACGTCTCACCGTCCCAGGATGCTCCTGGCAGGTCGCCCCGGCGCCGGTCAGACCTCCCACCTGGCTCCTGCGGTTCTGCACGCACTGGAGCGCTTCACGGTCCACAGCCTGGACTCTGCCGTGCTGTTCGGAGTCAGCAGCACCTGCCCGGAAGAAGCCTGCACCCAGGTGAGTCCTCGGTAAACAGCACACAGGTGTAAACTCACACTGACAGCAGCTGTTAACAGAGATGAAAAAAAAACTGGTTTAAAAGTCTGCTTCCCCTTTAAGTAGCTTGTTCTCTGCTGATTAGTCAAGATGTAAATATAAAAGCACCCACCCACCTCTCACCCATGTCACAGTTTAAAGGAGGTTGTGCCTCCTTGAAAGTCTCCCTGAAACAACAACTAAAGGCTCAACTGTCCTGCAGTGACACCTGGAGGTGACGAGTGGCAACAGCACTTTGCCACTTACTATAGATGACTGCACAACTAATTTGATACTCAAGCTTTTTTGTTTAATCAGAATCCGAATATCCTTGAATCACCCACGGAAAATGTTTGCATTATTTCAGTGATTATTTGTCATATATACCAAATGTTTAAATTAATTTTAATAGTTTCAGGGTTTTAATTTTTATTGCAAATGACGCACTAACATTTAAATTCCTACCAATTCAGTGCTACGCCTGTTTTCCTTCCATGCGAGTTGCGCTGATCGTCATAATCTTTTTTGGAAAGTGACAGTATTGAGGAATGTTTACTATTAAATTATTGTGGCGTTCAACGCTGCGATTAATTGCGCAAACAAGTAGTTGTGACATCCCTAGTCCTTCATAATGTTCTGTGCTCTTTTGAGGCAGCGGGAATTGTTTAAAGAAACAGTCCAAACACCTCAAATCAATACTTTTCCTGAAGCCAGATTAAATTTTGCAGGAGGTAAAAATCTCTCTCTGCTCCTTCAGGTGTTCTGCGAGGCCAAGCGGACGTCTCCCAGCATCCTCTACATCCCCCACCTGCAGCAGTGGTGGGACACGGCGGGTGCCGCCCTGAGGGCCTCCTTCTTCAGCCTGCTGGACAGCATCCCCTCCTTCTCCCCCATCCTGCTCCTCGCCACCTGCAACGTCCCCCCCGCCGAGCTGGACCCAGAGGTGAGCGGCTCAGGAGGACAGACGGAGCCAACGCTTCAGAGCAAACATGAGAAACAAGTGGTTTTAATTTCCGTCTGTGTCCGTCCTCAGATCCAGTCTCTGTTTCGGGAGGAGTACGGGGAGGTGTACACCGTCAGTGTCCCCACGCGGCAGGAGAGGGTCGACTTCTTCCAGGACCTCATTCTGAAACAGGCGGCCGAGGCTCCGCCCTCCAGGAAAAAAGCTCGTACGTGACTCCATCTGTTGTGTCTTTATTTATTTATTTATTTATTTGTTTATTTCGGGCATGTCAATTAAATCGTCATCATCACACATCATCTTAATTCAAATTATACAATACACATGGCCGAAAGGGAAAGCGGGAGAAGCAAAAGCTTATCTAGTCCCGCCCCCGTTACCCACAGAATACATTATCTTCATCATAATCTTTTCTTTTTCTTTTTCTTATGACATTTTGACTAACATGTTACCTCTCAGGCTGAGAACGAAACCAAAATCATTTCAAAACAGTTTGTCTTTGGGGCTCTGAGATTTCCTCCCTCCTTCCCTCTCAGACGCCAAGTCCCCGGAGATCCTCCCCGTGGCCCCCCTCCCTCCCCCGAACCAGCTGTCGGAGCGGGAGCGTCTCCGTCTGGAGGCGCAGGAGGAGGACGTGATGCGGGAGCTCCGTCTCTTCCTGCGCAACGTCACCGAGCGCCTGAGTCTGGACCGCCGCTTCAAGGCCTTCACCAAACCGGTCGACATAGAAGAGGTGAGCTGATGAGAAAAACAAAAAGATGAGAGCCTCGTGAATCAAGTTGATTATTATGAAAACTAAATTTTCATACAGTAAATTAGCAGAATACATTATGTTATTAGAGAGACAAAAAAATAAAACCGTACAGTGTGTTGATTCATCAGTGAAACATACATTTTATTGATCTACACGACTAAACTTTTGTTTTTAAAGGCATAATTCAACATTTTGGCAAATTGGCCCATTGCCATAATCCCTATAGCTTTAGCAGTAGGTTTGTTACGTTTAATTGTCGGTGCAAGCTAGAACGGCGGAGCAGAGCTTTTTGAGGGGGGAGAGGGGGGAGAGCTTTTTGAGGCAAATGCAGAGTCTGCTTGCGGAAAAATTCAGCACATCAGCGGTTTTGCATGAATTTACGTCTAAAACAACTCTGTCTCGTAACGTTCCGTTATTATCTCATAGCGTGGTGAATGTGCAGGTCACAACTTGTCCACCAGAGCGTTTTGGAGTTGTTGGATTGTGTATTTGATGAGTTTGATGAGGGAAACCAAGAAATCCTATGAGATGCTGTAGCGTAGCTCTGAGCAGCTCACAGCTCTGCTCCGCCGTTCTAAAAACAGCTTGCACCAACAATTAAAGGTAACAAACCTACTGCTAAAACTATAGACCATTTCTATGTTTATAAACATTGATGACGTATGTTGTGGGCGGGGCTTCACTGGTGGCAGAACGTGACAGCTGATCTGGTGTCAACAGTGGAAAGCCGGCATCAAGAGCGATCAAATCAGAGGAAGATGGATCATACAGAGGCCTTCTCTGATTATTTTAATGTTTTGTCAACAGAAAACAGGTTGTCATACCTGAGTAGGCTAAGTTAACGATTAGCAACGGAGTGTGTTGTGTGTTACGGACCGACGTAGGCTACTGCCTAGGGACACAAAACGCTGCGTGGGCGATCATCAACAAGTCCATCAACTACGGTATGACAGCAAACTGTAGCCTACTTGTATGGCTGTATATTACAGTTTATTTAACGGATCCATGTCTGTTATTTCTGTATTAGTCAGACCGTTGTTAGGCTATATATCACAGACCGTTGCTAGGGACACCGCTCATGACCCGATGTGTGTAAAACTGAATGAATGAATGTCAAAATAAATGAATAAGAGGGTGAACGTGTACACGTGTTAACGTTTACACTGAATGAAACAGTAAATGTTTAATAAAAATCCCTAAACGATGCACGCAATATCTACATATAGTTTATACACTGACTGATAAGAGTATTTTTTCCGTCGAAAAAAGTTGGAAAGGACGGGTCGTCTTATATTCGGGGTCTAGATATTGTAGCCTACAATCAGCGGGTGACACCAACCAACGTCTGCCCAAGCAAGTCAGAGCTTTTCTTTCTCTCACACTCACACACCAGTGACCTAGAGATGCAGCCGCATCTGAGGGGACGCGCGTGTGTTGCCGCTTCTCCACTACACAGTTACAGCTCGGCTCTACTCGACTCGGTTTAGGTCCTAGTTTAAATCACAGCTGAGTTCTTTATAGTTCCTCCTCAGTAGTCGTTGTCTCACCCCAATTTCCACCGGGTCCGTCAGCGTGGCGGTCACCGCTGATCACTCCTCTAATCAGCATTTCACCGGTCTCGCCGCGGCACGACTCTCTTTTTTCTCTCCTTTCGTCAGCTCCAAACTCACTGTTCTGCACCGCGATTACGAAAATTAAATAAATTCACCCTCTAATGTGGGCTCATCATCACAGCTTAGGGTCGTGCTGCAGCCAAGCAGCTGCGCTGCTTTTTAAAGTTGAGCTGTATGTCAGGACCTATGGTCAGGACGTGTATTTGTTGCTTACTTCCGGTATTTTTCTGCCACCAGTACGTCACTGTGACGTCAACGCCGAAGTGGTCTATAGGGATTATGGGAATGGGCCAATTTGCCAAAATGTTGAACTACCCCTTTAAGCACCTTATGCACAGTTGTACATTGTCTTCTTTGATAGTTTGACTCCTCGTTTCATTCTCTCTCTTTCCATCCTCCCTCGTTTCCTCGTCTGCAGGTCCCCGACTACATGATGGTGGTCAAGAAGCCCATGGACCTCTCCACTCTGCTGACCAACATCGACGAACACAAGTACGTCACCGTCAGCGAGTTCGTGGCCGACGCAGACCTCATCTGGCAGAACGCCCTCGAGTACAACCCCGACGACGACCCCATGGGTGAGTCCCGAAGGCCCGGGGGCAAAGCACAGAGTCGTCAAGTGAAGGGGATATAAGAGCCAGGCATGTGTGATGGCAGAAGTTGCTGAAAGCATTACCTGGGATTTAGTATAAAACTTGAGCTTCCATTTTAGGTTTCATCTCACCTTTAAAGTTTCACACTCTCTGTCTTCATGCCGGAGCGGGTGATTCCAGGTGAAGGCTCTGACGCTGCATCGATTTCACTTCCTGCCTCCACATCGGTCACAAAGCAGACGTTACACCGGCTGACAGTCTTGACATTTCCATTGTAGACGCGGGTGTCTGGTTCACTGCGAAGCCTGCAAGCAAGAAATCCTCAGAAGTTGTGTCTCTGTTGGCTGAGAGCAGCGGGTTTAACAAGTGCAATAAAAGCAGGAGCAGAGCCTTCACCTGGATTCACCTGCTCTCTGTGGAGCCGTGCTGAGAAGTTAATGTAGACCTCGACATCACCTGCCGATATCTGAGGCTGGGCTCGGAAAAGTTCAAATCTTTTTTTTTTCCTTTCCCAGCCACTTTTTCTCAAAGTGTTGTGAACAAGGAAAGATGTGAAGGAGAATTCAGCAGAGAAAATCTCACTGCACTCAGACTCAGAGTTTTTAAACCAACTTTAATCATGACAAAGTTAGCGTGATAATAATATGTCCTACTAGTTGTTTTGACATGTGACTATCCCATGTTCTGTTATATTGACCTTTGACCTGAACCATGGTTTGAATCAAAAAACAAACAAACAGGACTATAGTGTTGAAAAAGGATGAAAGGAATACACAAGCAGAAGAGTTGGTCTTAATACATTCAATAAAATCGTGCAGCCTGGTGGGAGCCAGAATGAATTATATCTATAGTGTTGAGTTTTGAGACTCACATGTGTTATGTTCTATCAATCTCAGTCCTTTTTTTCCCCAATCAAGCACCTTCAAAGATCACTGTGATGTCACACAACATTTCTTTGACTGTAATCCTTTCCAAATTCACTGATAAAAATAAATAAAAACATCAATAAATATATAATAATAACATGATCATTAGAAGCAGAACGATCCTCCATGTGAGGATCCCATGTCATTCATGCTGGAGAAGTTATGAGCTCAGAGTGTATGTGTTTTAGTAGTTGCTGCATGAGTAACTGTGTGTGTGTGTGTGTGTGTGTGTTTGTGTGTGTGTCTCAGACCGTCACATCCGTCACCGTGCGTGCGCTCTGAAGGACACGATCCGGGCCATCATCAGAGACGAGCTGGACGAGGACTTTGAGCGAGTGTGTGAGGAGATCAAAGAGTCTCGACGCAGGAGAGGTGAAGCTTCCCGACCTTTTCCGAATTGTTTAAGTGTTAAACATTTTAACATGATGAAGGCTCTAAAGTCAGACTTTTATTTTGTTGACAGCTTTCAACTACAGGACTGGGCGAAACGCAGACCCCTATGGCAGGAACAGCCCTCGGGGTGAGTCCACCATGAACTGTCTGAAGCTTGAATCACATTTGTTTCCTTCTAATTCTATACAAAACTATCAGACTTGTGAGAAAATGTGCCTGTAATAATCTAATTAGGTTTAAACAAAGACGACAGGATGGTCTCATGAGCTGCTCCAAGCCCCGCCCACCTGGACCCACCATCCAGCCACGCTACACGGGCTGAAATCTGCTATATTTTTTTTTAGATCGCTCAGAAAACAGTCAGCCAATCAGAGGAGAGGCTCAAAACCACCTCTCATCTGATTGGCTGGTTGACCTGTTGTCACTAGAGTTGCTAGAGGGAAGCTGAGAGAGGAGATGTGTAACTACACTGAGGTGGTTTTTGGTTGTCAAAGTCACAAATACAGTATGTCTTCTTATAGATCGATACTTCAAAATAAAATACACGTAGCTGTGATAAAAACAATAATTTTTAAGAAGTGCGGAGTAAACAAAGCTCCAATGACACACCATGTGGAGAAACTCAGGGACAGACAGTGCAGCTGCTTTAAGAGAGTAAAATACGATACAGCAATTTAAAAGAAACTTTATTTCAAGTCTTTTAAATCTCTGGTAATTTGGTCCGGATATCGACGCATGCATTTAATCTGTGTCGCAGGAGTGTGTGAAACAGGTCGCTGTGTGTGTGTGTGTGTGTGTGTGTGTGTGTGTGTGTGTGTGTGTGTGTTCAAATGTGAAGGAATGATCATGAGCGAGAAAAATAAAGGTCTGAGGAGGTCGTTATAAATACACTGCTCATGCGAGAGAATGAAAGTGGGGGCAAGGTGAAGCTTTGTGGACAGGAAGCTGCAGCGCGAGTCTTTATTTAACCATCAAAACCTCAGAGTCACAGAGCAGGAAGACGAGGAGGAGGAGGAGGAGGAGGAAGAGGAGGCAGCTGCAGCAGAGCAGAACAAAGTAATGAGAGAGACAGAGCAGGTGAAACAGAGAAGTCAAGAGATGAGGAGGTCGAGTTTCTCTCTTTGTTTCTGCTTTGTCTAATCCCCCACGCCCCCTCCCCTCTCTCCTTCTTCACCCCGACCCCTCTCTCTCACCCCTCCTCACCTTCAGCCCGTAAGAAAAAGCGCCGTAAATCCAAGTGGAGCACGGGCGTCATCAAGAAAATCAAGAGGAAGAAGCCGCCCGCCCCGGCCTCGTCTTCCTCCTCCTCCTCGATGTCCAGCAAGGCCGGCTCGGATTCCAGCGGCTCCGACAAAATGAACGGCTCCGCTGACCCGAGCCTGTCCAGCACGTCGGAGAGCAGCGACGGCGAGCAGCAGGGCCGGCAGAGAGCCAACGGCGTCGGGGGGATCCAAAATGGAGGCACCCTGAACGGATACCACCACCACCGCCCCGGCCCGCCGCAGCGACGCCAACCGGGGAGGCTGAACTTCACGGAGCAAATCCAAATGCGAAACCTGGTGATACGAGTGAACAGGATTGATTTGAACACTTTAGGTCTGTATGCTCTCGAGCTGGACGCCGCGTGAACGCTTTTCCTTTACTAACTGGTCTGAGCCACCACCGCCGCTGTAGCTTCAAATCCCTGCAGGTGAAACATCTGTAAAAAAGTAACTCGACTGCTTCTGCATCCACTGCTGCTGCTGCTGCCGCTGCTGCTGGACAAGTTTCAACAGGCCACAGCTTCACAGTCTGAGGCTTCACAGACCTCTGGGCCGCCGGCCAGGCCGACACGGAGCCGAGCTGAGAGCAGACCGGCTCCTCTGGTATCTTATCAAAGTTTTACTCTCACAAACAGAAATGTACAGCCTCGAGATACAAGAGCTGCACAGGAGAGCGAGGAGAGCAAGGGTGGCATCTTTTTCTTTTCGGAAAAGAGCTGAAATCAGCAAATTAATTAAATACAGTGGTGTCTTGTAGCGTCAAGGACAGTTCAAGGTTCGAACTTGTTCTTCTTCATAGAGAAAGGTCGACAAGGTTCAATATGTCCAAATAAAGTAAAGTAAGTAAAGTTAAATAAACGTAATGCATAAGGTTTTCAAAACATCCACTCGGCTGCTCACAAGAGAAGTGAAAGCAGTAGTTGTGTTTGTTCAAGCCAAGCTTACATGTCTCACCCTGACACTGGCTCGACCAGTCACAGTATGAGGCCGGTGTTCATGTTGGATTGTCGGCTTATTTCTGAAAGCTTTGCAGTGTGAAACGGTTCTTTTTACTCTTGATTGCCATTTTAGTGAATTAGATTATTCACAAAGTGACGGTTTGAGAGGTGTACGTTTGCCTTTCTGAGATTAGAGAGAGCTTTGTACCGATAGGAACGAACCTCGCTGAGTAAAGCTGAAAAGCTGATCAACTTGACACCAATGCTCCTCTTTAACAAAGTGACAGAGCGAAGAATAAACCCTGTCCTCCTCCTCCTCCTCCTCCTCCTCCTTCAGACAAGCTGAACAAGCAGGACAAGAGAGCCAACAAGGCGGCCCAGGAGCAGTTGCAGCTGTTCAACACATCTGCAGAGGTCCTGGACCCCGAAATGCCACCGATTGTGGTCGACCACAACAAACTGAGGGTGAGAGGAAAGTCAGGTGTTACCGTCTGTGTACAGAGTGCTCTTATTTTAAAGGGATAGTTCAACATTTTGCCAAATTGGCCCATTGCCATAATCCCTATAGTCTTAGCAGTAGGTTTGTTACCTTTAATTGTCGGTGCAAGCTATTTTTAGACCGGCGGAGCAGAGCCGCAAGCTGCTCAGAGCTATGCTATGGAGGCTAATGGGATTTCTTGGTTTCCCTCATCAAACTCATCAAATACACAATCCAACAACTCCTAAACGCTCTGGTGGACAAGTTGTGACCTGCACATTCACCACACTATGAGATAATAACAGAACGTTAGGAGACCGAGTTGTTTTTGAGGTAAATGCAGAGACTGCTTGCTGAAAAACTGCCCCGGACGGGAACGCGCATCAGCGGTTTTGCGTGAATTTACCTCTAAAACAACTCTGTCTCGTAACGTTCTGTTATTATCTCATAGCGTGGTGAATGTGCAGGTCACAACTTGTCCACCAGAGCGTTTTGGAGTTGTTGGATTGTGTATTTGATGAGGGAAACCAAGAAATCCCATGAGCCTCCGTAGCGTAGCTCTGAGCAGCTCGCGGCTCTGCTCCGCCGTTCTAAAAACAGCTTGCACCGACAATTAAAGGTAAAGAACCGACTCCTATAACTATAGGGATTATGGCAATGGGCCAGTTTTCCAAAATGTTGAACTATCCCTTTGTCAATCAGAGCTACTCTCACTGAAACCTAGAGAAGTGAGCAGCGGCGTAACAGAGAAATGTTTTGTTTTGTTGCGTTTTCCCAGGGTCTCCTGAACCGAGCCGTGGACAGAACGGAGGGGACGGAGGTGGAGCCGCTGGAGAAGCTCTACGCTCTGCTGGCTCAGTGCATCTACAGACACCGCAACAACCACAACAAGAGCGAGCTCCTCCAGGTACGACCACGACCCGAGGCCGAGGCCGAGGCAGAGCTGTGCTTCCTGTGGCCTCCGGATGTGTGTCACGCTTCCTGTTTGTGACTCGACCTTCTTTGTCTTTGACGGTTTAGTGTCACAGCTCTCGGTGGCCCCTTTTTCACTCTTTGTGGCCATTCTTGCGCCTTTTCTATTGTTGTAAAGCATCACTGAAGTCACTTAAAATAGAGAGTCTGAGTCACCTTGGGGCCCCTTGGTTCAGTTCAGTGGTCCACCCATGCTGCCATCAGTAGCCCATACCCGTTAAACATCTGTGGGATCCAGTTTTTTTTTTGTCATCGTGATCCCAGGATGCACCACGGTTTCTCACGTCACAGAAAGACACTTATCGACTTCACAAAAACCTGAGCAGGTGGAAACAGAGACACCGCTGACAGCAGGTTAATGGGTCTGTGTCATAAATCACAACAGTGACGTGTCCGTAGACAACTCAAAGGACGTAACAAGCAGCTCGTGATCATTGTGTGAATTGTGAAAATGGAAAATTAACAATTGCAACATTTAAGTTGCTTCATGTTTTTTCATTTTTTTTCTGTCTTTTTTTCTGTTTCAGGAAATGAAGAAAGAAATTGACAGTTTCTGCTGATCTCCTGTGCCAGGTCCATTTTACAAATAAAATCTCAGAGCAATAAAATGTGAAGCTGTTCACTCTTGTTTTTACATTTAATTATGATTATGTAACATATCAATGTCAGAAATACCTCAGCATTTATTATGTTAGATGTTATTTATAATATAGTTTATATTATATTATGCAGTTTTAATTGTATTCATCAGTTTATCATGCCTTATCTTATCTAATCAATGCAGCTTTGTTTGTTGCCACCAGCTGAGTGTTGCAGATGTGTTACTCTATTAACTTCAGTGCAGATGTGTATCAAAGGTTAAATGAGTGCATCAGATATATTATATATATAGAACAGTTTATCACTGAATATTGTTTATTTTCTGATTATCTGACTGTTCGGGCAGAACAACTAATAAAGTTAAATGCAAAAATTATTTTCCCCCTCCTTTGCTTCAATCATTCATTCATCATTTGAGTTTGGTATGAATGTTTGTTAAGTTCTGGTATCTTATAGTGTCTCTGTTTCATATTAAATAATCATAGGTGGCATACTATACTTACAGGATGTAGTTTAGGGTAGTTGTATGAATGATGCACGTGAGAAACATGGTGATTTTTCTACCCAACAGTCCTGGAGAATGAGTCTTCTTTTTGAGGCTCTTTGTAGTTGTATTGCTTCCCTTTTTTGGAACATTTTGTGCTTTCATCTTTCTATTTTTTTAAGTCTCTTTCAGGTCCTATGCAGCCCTCTTCATCCCAGCTAAATCTAACATACCTGTGTGTGCATCAATAATGTGATATGATAGAAAAGTCACGTGATTGTATATCTGCAAGGGATCTTCTGCCACCTCATTAGTGTTATTGATTCTTATGTGTAATATGCTGATGGTACTAATGACACTTTTATTTACATAGCACTCATTTACGTATCAAAGTGGGTTTTCACTCTGTGATGTTGCCTTTTTTCTTTAGAAAATGAAACTCTTTTTCCACCACTGTAAATGGTGAATGGAGTACAGTAGGGCAACTACTGTACCGTCTTGCATAAGTACATCAGTACACGGTGTATTGGCCTACTTTACCGTGGTAGTACACGGCTGAATCATACTCCCGTCGTCTGTCTATGACGCAACGACGCACACGAACCCTCTGCTCCGACGCTGATATGAAAAAAACAAATAAACCGGTCAAACTTACCTCAGTGTAGCGACTGACGTTTCCGCTTTACAAGGATACTTTCAAAATAATAGCCTGGGATTAAGTTATACCCATGGTTATACCAAGTCTATATACTTTCTGAAAAATTTGTTTGTGCATGCATTGTTAAATAATACAATGAAACAATTCTGCCATTGGTTTAAGTAAATATATTCACTTTAAGACAATGTCAAATGTTGAAGTATTCCAATTTTATAAAACTATACATTTACTTCACTACAATTAAGAGCAGTGCTTCAGAGACTGCCCCTAAATGTGCACATTTTGCCCCTAAAATTTGAGACTGTGCAGGTACATTTTTCATCTACAGTACTTGAACATGTGCAACCAGTATGGAAATTTCCTGGTGAAACGGTGTTGACTCAAAGAATCTGGTACCTGTCGTTACAGGTGGCAGGCCAATGTGTGGGAGGATCATGAATGGAAGGAAAAGGAAATGTGGATATTTGCTTTGCAAGTCCATTTACAGTGTGCACCCTATGTGTGCACCCCTAAATGTTCTGCTTGCACTCCTAAAATTGTAGGTTTAGGAGCCACAGTGCTCCGCTCCAAGTAAAAAATGTTAGTCTGGAGCCCTGATATGAATATTGTACCTTTCACTGCACCGTATCAGTCAAAAATAACTAGCATTATTACTTTACAATGTCATCATCACTACTACCCCCATACATACTTGTGACTGTTTCCCTTTCAGGTGAGGCTTTTATTTTGAAAAGCTCAAACCGGATCCATTTCTCAGCCGTCGCTCGCTTGTAAACGGCGGTATAAAAAAAATGGCCATCGTCATATTCGTTGAACTGTCGGTGGTGCCTTTTTCACTAAACTGTCCCTTTTATTAACAAGTCAGCGGACTCAAAACGATGCGCGTCGTGGTGCCGACGCTTGGCCGCAACCGGAGCTAACGGGAGCTACACGGGTCGTTTCGTTTCTCCCCCTCCCCACGGCCGTTGGAGGGGGTCGGGTGGCTGGTTGGTTTGGTGTGTGTGTGTGTATGTGTGTGTGTGCGGCTGGCTGAAGCAGATGGGTGCTCGGTCGGTGTATTTGGGTAAAAGGCGGAAGACTGCGCATCAACAGAGCCGAGCAGCAGAGATGCTACACTGCTACAGCCGCTAGCCGTTAGTTAGCTAGTTAGCTAACTGCTAGCTAACTGTTTGTTGCAGCAAGATGTTGGGAAACGGGAGCAGCCGATTCGCCAGGTAAACTCACACAGCGGGGGCCGCCAGGTAGGGCAGTGGGAGTGGGAGTGGGAGAGGGGGCTGGCTGGCTGGTTGGCTGACTGTCGGCGGTGCCTGTGCTGCTGCAGCCGCCCCCCCTTCACCTCCAGCTCCAGCCCCGGACTGGAGAGCCCCTGCCCCGGCCACTTGTGGAGAATTGACCCGTTACAGCCACCGTTGTTCAGCCAGCCAGCTAGCTAGCTAGTGTTGTTAGCTAGGACGACTGTTTGTTTGTTTATTTGTGGGGATCCCTATTAGCTGTGCATCTAAACTAAAGCACCGCTAGTTATACTTCGTCTTACTTGGGTCCACATTATTAAAACCAGTGCATTTAAAACGTGCATTTACATGAATGAGACAAGTCAACAAAAACTTGCATTAAATCTTTACAATACATATCAGTCAATCATCATCCTAAATCTAAAACATACATTCACAATCATGACATGAATAAGACAATAAGACAAGTCTTACATTAAAAACTTACATTAAATCTTTACAATACACAGAAATCATCAGCCTAAATCTAAAACTTACATTTACAATCATAACATGAATAAGACAATAAGACAGGTCAACAAAAACTTACGTTAAATCTTTACAATACATATGTATTAGGCTGATCAAGTGCTCATTTAGATGAAAAGAAAGTTAGTATAAGAGATGGGATGAACGGGCCCCCAACCCTGCTTTATATGACCCCCCCCAGATGTCCACATTATTGTTTTGCATCTCTTTGTTGCTAGGTCTCCTGACCTCCTTTGGCCTGTTGTTCTGCACCCAACAGGCCCGCTCAGTTAGATTAGAAAATGGAGCGTTTTGGAAAGTTTTTGTGTTCTACCAATTGCTAAAAAATACAATAAATATACTTAAGAAACGCTTTAAAATGGCTGAAATATAATATCAGCCACCATCAGTTAATTAACCAAGTAATTATTGCAACACTTTTATAAAACAAGAGTATAAACCTGTAACATTTGAGTGTTGTCCTGTAATTGTTAATACTTGACTTTATCATCTTCAGGAATTGAGGATAACAGAGGAATACTTTCGACAGACGATATCCTTCTTTATGGAGCCACAACAGGACGACTTGAACTGAGACAGCTCAAATACTCAGCCGGGCGCAGCGCTCACTGAACCTCAGGATGGCGAGCAGGAGGAAATCCACCACCCCCTGCATGGTTCCCCCTCGAGAAAATGTCGACTCGGATCAGGAGATGGAGGACATCATGGACGAGGCGGAGCTGGAGGACAGCAACGGCGTGATGACCGTCTCCTCCGAGGCCGGCGGCCTGTCGGAGGAGCGGGGGGGCGAGGAGGCCGACGTCAGGCAGGTGCCGGACCACTACCTGGACTCTAACATGGCGGAGGGAGGATACGAGTGCAAGTACTGCAGCTTCCAGACGTCGGAGCTCAACCTGTTCACCATGCACGTGGACACGGAGCATCCCGACGTCGTCATCAACACCTCCTACGTCTGCATGGAGTGTGACTACCACACAAAGAGGTAGATGACTCAGGTTTACATCCTGTGTGTGTGAAAGTGAAAGACAAACGACATCAAACTAAATCACACCTGTTCTAGTTATTCACAAAGGAGGATAATGCTGGTTCATATCAACGAGAATTAACTATGCAGGATATTTACCTTAAAGCAGAAGTAAGTGGTCCGGTCGTTTTCGCTAATGCTGCGTTCCAGGCAGGCTTTTGAAATCGTAAATTACAGCTTCAAGTCACAACTTACGACTTTGTAGCGTTCCAGGCAACCCACTCGTGTTTTTCCGACCTGTTTTACCGGTGAAAGTCACTATAACGGCCACTCGTAACTTCCGACCGGTGAACTCGTACCAGATCGAACTGGTACCACTTCACGGTCGGAAAAATACGAGTTTCCTTGAACGCACCATAACAGTCCTCGTCCCTACGTCGCCACATTCACGGCGTTCCTTGGCTGCACACACAGCCCTGCATGCTGTTCTCTCTCCTCATTGGATAAAAACTGTAGGATACGATAAATGTTTTCTCTTCGGCTCAGAGCAGAGCAGAGGGACTGACAGACCCGTGTTTCAGACCAAACACTCTATGTAAGTGATTGCTGTCGGAAGATATAACTATTTAAGACTTATATTAACACAAATATATCACTTACTTCTGCTGTAACTATGCTACATTTTTACCTTAAAGCAGAAGTAAGCGGAATTTTTGTGTTAATATAAGTCTTAAATAGTTATATCTTCCGACAGCAATCACTTACATAGAGTGTTTGGTCTGAAACACGGGTCTGTCAGTCACTCTGCTCTGCTGTAAGCTGAGGAGAAAACTTTCCTTGTATCCTACAACCTTTATCCAATGAGGAGAGAGAACGGCATGAAGGGGCGGTCCTCTATGTGTGTGCAGCCAAGGGATGTGCGTGAATGTGGTGACGTAGGGACGAGGACCAATAGATCCATGACGAGGGTGGGGACTGCTAACTCCATCGGCTGACAAGAAGTTAGCCAGAACGACCGGATCGCTTACTTCTGCTTTAAAGAGGAACTATATAAGTCCTGTCGCTTTTCCGCTGTTTTGCTAACCCTCTTCCTGGCCATGTGCATTTGTTTACAACCTCTCCGGTGAGAAAATAATCAATAGAGCGGTGGATAACGTTATATATCATAGATGATGTTACGACGTGTATATTTTTGTAGTTTAATCTATCATAAACAAGAGATTACAGGTTACGGGACGCTTTTGTGTTGTGTTGCGTTGCACATCTTGCAAGGTTGTTTTTTCAGAGAGCACCCATAGTCCCTCTTAACAGGTTAAGCCATTAATTAAACCATCACAATTATTCTAAAGCTGTTTAATTAAGGTTAAAATGTAGCATAGTTAAGATACAAATCCTGCATACCGTAGTTCCTTTTTAATGTGATGGTTACGTAAATGACTTGTAACCTAGCGTCTCTTGGCCGAAAACCTACCTTGCAAAATCAGAGCCTCCGACCCGGTGTCCCAGCTCTCATCTCAGCGGCACCGCAACACAAACGCACCCTGTAACCCATAATCTCTTGTTAATGACAGATAAGACGACACAAATATACACATTGTAACACGTATATGATAAATAACGTGATCCACCGCTCCATGGATTGATTTCTCACCGGCTTCGTTGAAAACAAATGCACATGGCCGGGAGGAGGGTTAGCAACACGGTGGAAAAGTGACTGGACTTGCATAGTTCCTCTTTAAGAACTTTTGCTCTATGATCATTGTCAACATTTGTATCATTGTATAGTTTAAAAACAATTAATTAATTAGTCAAAAATATCCATTTACATTCACCTGTATCACAGTAACACAGGTGAATGTCTTTACTTAAGTTATGTCCAATAAAAGAGTTATTAACGCACAGTTCTCCTCCCACAGTTATGACACTCTGCTGGCGCACAACGCTCGCCTCCACCCGGGTGAGGAAAACTTCACACGGACGATGGTGAAGCGAAACAACGAGACCATCTTCCAGCAGACGGTCAACGACCTCACCTTCGACGGCAGCTTCGTCAAAGTGGAGGACGAGGACGCGGAGGAGACGTCCCGCAAGAGCATCGCCCTCAGCAAGACGCCCATCATGAGGATCAAGAGCAGAATGGAGCCCAAGAAGTTCGCCGCCGCCGCCGCCGCGCACAAGATGGCCATCGACGACATCATCAAGGTGGAAAGCGACGACGAGGACGACGAGAACAAGGAGCCGCCCACTCTGTCGCCCGCCCCGATGACGCCGGCCGCCGTCGCCCCTCGCCTCATCCCCGTCTCCACGCCGCTGCACGTCCAGGCCGTCCCGCAGAGCATCGTGGTCAACAGCCCCAACGTGCTGCAGATCAAAGGCGGCTCCGGCGGCGGCGCCGTGCTGCCTCCGGGGACGCTGGCGCAGGTTCTGTCGGCGCTGCAGAACCAGCAGACCAGCGCTCAGACTCAGACGCAGCTCCTCATCCCCATCAGCAGCATCCCCACCTACAACACCGCCATGGACAACAACGTCCTGCTGGTCAGCGCCTACAACAGGTAACAACACCTGGAGTGGAGTTAATGTGTTTATGGTGACGACCCAGCGCGGCCATGTTGGTTTAATAGTTTCAGTGACAAAGGCCGCGTTCAGACTGCCAGCCAAAATCCGATTTTTAGCCCATCCAGATTGGAACTGGATGGCTCTTTTTAAGTCTGAACAGTCCCAAATCACATGAAATCCGATTTTTGCAAAACGGATCGAAACCACCTCCAGGAGGTAGTTTCAGATCGCATTTGGACAGGTGCGTCTCAGTCTGAACAGCTCCAAACACTCAGATCGGTTTTGACTGTCCGTGACGTCACTCTCCGCGGCGCTGTCACTGTGTTACAGGTCCCGTATGGTCCCGTGAGCTCCAGTTAAATATCAATTTCCTTCTTATTACTTTTATTTTATGCAAACTACCGTGTTGTCGGCGACAGGAGTGACGGCGACGGCGTGCTCCAGCTCTGGGGTGCTGGAGTTTCCCGTCTCTGTGGCTGCACACGCACACACACACACGCACACACACACACACACCAGTCTCTGGTACACGTACACGTACACACACCAGGCGGGCTGAGGTTGAAACTAGCGGGGTAGTGCGGCTGCAGCACCGGGCAGATCACTGTGCTGCAGCTGATCTGCCCGGTGCTGCAGCCGCCGCGTCCGCGAGGCATCGCCTGTCACATACGGCGGAGCCTCCGCTCCGACTTCGTTGCTACAGCAACCTGTCAGATGGGTCAATAATGTGGCCCAGTCTGAACAGAGCCAAATGCGATTTGGACACTTGCTAAAAACAGTGTGGACAGTCAGCCCTAAAAATCGGATATGAGAAGGAATCAGATTTGAATCAGATATGCCTGCAGTCTGAACGCGGCCAAAGAGCAGTCGGATATTAGATATTAGATATTAGTGGTGTGCATCTGCACTGGTCACACAGTTCAATTTGATTACGATTCACCGAGTCTACAATTCGGTTCGATTTGTTTATACTCGGGATGTTTGATACCATTTTTTTTTCCGGAGTGAGTAAAGAGAAAAAGAGACGTAGAGAGGAGGAGATTATACACAGAACGTGGTGTTAAGATTATGAAGGAGCGGTAATAAATAGGGAACGTCGGGCCGCTGCTGCATTGATGTACATAGCGGAAACCCTGGTATTTGTCTAAAGGAACGAAATAAACTTTTTTTTTTTTTTTTTTACTTTTTTTTGCCTTGAGCATGAGCGTTTGGTATCGGCAGCCTTTACGATAACCGATACTTTGAATTTAAGGCCGGTATCGGTCTACTCGCCCATCCTTAGATTAAACAATGCATCTTGATGCATCACATCCTCAATTTTTCTGTTGCCACACACGGCTTTTTCATTAATGAACATAAATAGTCAGATAAATATGATAACTTTTTATTTCCATAAAATTAAATAGCAAATGTCATTTTAACAAATTTCCACAATACAGCAGCTTCCTTGGAGTCTGAACACACAAAGAAAAAGAAAAGGCCTACTTAAAGGTGCACTTGTTAGTTTCTCAAAAACAAAACGTAAATCTTGGCATTGTGCTTTAAAAGTTGAATAAATCACTGTCTCTGTATGTGAACAACAGCGTCAAACTTGAAAAATAATCGATTACGTGACATAAACGCACCGATTCAGAATCGCCCCATTAAGAATCTTGATGCATCTTTGAAATTATTATTTTCAGCACCCCTAATACATACATCTCACACAGATAACAGTTGGTAGAGGAGACAGGAGTCAGTGCTGGTTTTGGTTTTTTCATGAGGTTTGAAGAAGGAAAAATATAGAACATCACAAAATAGAGCCATCAACTCTAACGGCCTTTGGGACATGCTTCAGCAGCTGAGTTCTGGAGTGAGATGCTGAAACATGACTTTTCTCTCAACACACTTAAACTTGCCTGTTTGTTGTTTTCTCACTCGTAGTAATTCTCAGTGAAAACGGTCACTACATATTAACGGAGCAGTGACTGACATCAGGTTTCATTTTGTTCTGCAAGTTTGCAAGACCGGACCTGAACATGAAGCAGCAGGAAATTAGTGTAATATGATGAAAATAAGTAAGAAAGTCTGAATCACAACAAACTGCAGGTGCAGAGTTTGAAAGACGGGCATAGGATCCATTGTTTTTGGAGCTGAACCCGACTCCAGACACGTCCAGCCCAGGCCTCATCACTTATACACTGAGAACGAGGATGATTTAACCTCAACAGAACAAATCTAACTAGGAAGGAAACAGACAAACCTAAATTACATTAACCAGCCTCCATCACCATCATCTGCATCTGCACCAACACCGTGGGAGCCGAGCGCTAAATGTAAATTTTTGTCGCAGGTTGCACATCACTTTAATCTGATGATTACCACCTCGATCGTTTAGTCTCGCCTCACTGAGCAGCGGATTGTGTGTGTGTGTGTGTGGATCTGTGTTTGTGAGGACCAGTTACAGTCATACACACTCACTCACAGACTGAGGACAGTTTGACCGGTCCTCACACACTGACACAACTTTATTAAAGGTGTGTCCAGCTGTGCATTCACACCAAAAGCGCCATCATGAGCGAGCGGGGCGATGAGAGCGACCAGAGCGTTGATTTGAAGTTGAGAGAAGCAAAACCTGCAGGCGATTATGACGCTTTTGGTGTGAATGAATGCACAGTAAGGGTTTAGACCTGGTTTTAAGATTCAGGTTAGTGCCTAGAATCAGATCTCATGTGTAGTCAATTCAAAACTTTATTTACAAAGTGCATTTCATGCACAAGGCACACACACAACCAAGTGCAAGTTAATAATCACATGAATGGAGCAATCTTCACCATACACACACTTAAACTTGCACATGCGCGCACACAGACACAACTCAACAAAACGCTGTCGAAAAAAGATACGTTTTTAATCTGTTTTTAAAAATGGCCGACATGGCATGTCTAACTGTATCAGGGAGGGTGGATCATTTTCTTGTGGCATATACACTGATCAGTATTAATTGATCAGTGGATCAGTATTAGTGTCAGAGACAAATGAAGGTTAACAAGATGACCAATTCAAAAATATCTTTTAAAGAAAATTTTTTTTTAAAGCATCAGATTTGTTAAAATGTACATTTTGTAGTTTGTTTTATGTCATTTTAAAAGACATTTGAACCATTTTTAAACAATGGTAAGACTGAATGCCCCTGCAAATGTCAAATGGTGTGACCACACACACGAAGGATCAATATTCAATATTTGATCCACCTACAGTGGACTTAAAGTGTACTTATAAAAATATATATTTTCGTCTGAAAACATTAATTTGAAATAGATTTTTTTTTCTGTTTCTATATTTAAATGTTAATGCATTTTGGCAACACTGAGCAGGACTGATCCTAAAAACACCTCTTTTCTTCTAAATAATGTCAGAAACCACAAAAAGTACTGGTTGCACCACTTGACGTTGGGTTTCATCACGTCATTAACCCATTCATTGACTCGCTCATTATCTTTTAATGCAAAGATTTACTGGTTCCACTTTTTCAGACGTGAGGGCTTGATGCTTTTCACTGACAGGGCTCTGGGGGAGGCGATGGTGATGGTGAAGTGATGGTTGGTGTTTAATCCCAAACAAGAAACGCACTGCTTCCTCACATTTTATAACTGAATGATTAGTCAGATGATTAAGAAAACAACAAGATGATGAACCAACAATGGAAACAATCACTGGTTTCAGCCTCAGTCATGTGGTTTTTAATCATTTTGTAATAAAATCTGTTTTATAGCCCCGTCATATCTTGCACTAAGCTGCAAATAAAAACCGAACAAAGAGCTAATTAAAACTGAGACTCCAGGGATATGTGTCTTTTTTTTCTGTACAGTTTTCTGGTTGTTGTGTATTTGCACTCATGATAACGCTCTGTTGTTCCCGTTTTCTTATTGAACAGCTCAGTCTGTAGGAATCTGTTAGTCAAACTCTGACTCTGTGTCACAGGTTTCCTTATCCCTCGGTGTCGGAGATCATGGGCCTGTCGTCACAGACCAAGTTCAGCGAGGAGCAGATTAAGGTTTGGTTTTCTGCTCAGAGACTCAAACACGGAGTCAGCTGGACGCCAGAGGAGGTGGGTGCTTTTCACACGACACCCACATCATCCACAACCGGTTCACACATTGGTCCCTCACATGACGCTTGTCTAATTACCGTGAACATCACAACGCTGTTTCACTTCACATTTTCTCCACTTTGTGCCAAAAAAAATAAAAAAATCACAGCCAGAGGCGCACAGCCTTCAGGCAGTGATATCAGACTAAAAGTTAAAACTTCAATTAATCATTTAATTGCTTTGTCCTCACATTTAATAATACCACTTATCCATATTCAGACAACATTGATTTAATCAGACATCAGACACGGACTGCATTCAAAAATATTCTTCAAGAGGAAGTGTACAAGTCTGGTTGCTCTTCACCTGTTTTGCTAACCCTCCTCTCGGCCATGTGCATTTGTTTACACAAATGACGCACTGCGTCCTTTTAACTTTTACGCACTGCGTCCTTTTAACTTTTACCTTTTTTTTTTTTTTTTCTTATGTAGCACTTTGAGATTGTTTGCTCAATATAAAGTGCATTACAAATAAAATTCATTATTATTATTATTAAAGCCAGTGAGAAATCAATGAATAGAGCAGCACATAATGTTATATATCATATACAGTGTTACGACATGAATATTTGTGTAGTTTCTGATCTTGCAAAGTTGTTTTTCAAGAGACGCTAGGTGGAAGGCAGAGAGCCTCCATTCTCCCTCGTAACAAGTTACATGTCATTTATTAAACCATCACAATTACTCCAAATCAAATGTGAAAATGTAGCATAGTTAAGCCAAAAATCCTTTAAATCGCACGCTATTAGTCAGTTTAGCTGTTGTTATATTGCTAACGTGAGCATTCGCAGCTGTTTACTGACCAGTGTAGAAGAAATGTGGTCAGTTTGTTCTTCAGTTGCATTCCTTTACTCACCAGGAGTTGTCTCCAGAGATGGAAAGCAATCCCTTTTTTTCAGCTGAAGTTAGCATGCTAACCAGCTAGCCCTGTGTCACTTTTCCGATACCGAGTCACTGTAGCGTCCAGGCTGCAATGAACGTGTTATAACCTTAGACAGTATACACTCTCAGCTGGACTGGCAGGCAAACAACTGTTAGCACTAATCTTAGGCAGGGCAACTTTATCTATATAGCACATTTCATACTAAGGGGCAACTCAATGTGCTTTATATATAAAATAAAACCTGTAGAAAAACAGTAAGAAATGGAAAATTTCAAAAAAAAAAATTAAATAAAATACAAAATAGGAAAAATTGGACAATTAAAAGCAAGAAAAAGAAATATAATAAAATAAAAACTAGACTAAAATAGAGCGTAAAATATGAGTTAGCTATATAACAGCTAACGGCTCCTTCGACGCCTCGAGAGTCGGATCACATCATGAAGTCAGTGGGTTTTATTTTGTCTGATGCAGCAGCAACTGTGTTTTATTGACTGCAGCTCGGTGGAGCGAGCAGCCGGATGTTGGCTCAGTCTGAGACCTTCATCAACTCACTTCATAAAATTAATTTTTATAGACTCGCTGTAATGTAGAGACCTCCTCACTGATTATGTGACCTTTTCAAGTGTCACTTTTTTCACTGTATTTCATCTCCCTGTCCTTCGCCAAAATGTTTTCAGTAGTCATGGTTATGGTTTTGTTGTGTCTTCAGTTTTCAAGTAGTAAAAAATTCAGAGAACTCAAAGGATTATTTAGTAGTTAGATTAGTTTTTTGTTTTTGGTGTCAAGGGCTTGATTTGTTCGTCTTTTTCCCCACTTGAGATAAAACTCGCCCACTTTAACAGGTCGGAAAGTTTAAAACGGTTTGTTGCTCCGTTCTGCAGGTGGAGGAGGCGAGGAGGAAAAAGTTCAACGGCACGGTGCAGACCGTCCCTCAGACCATCACCGTCATCCCCGCCAACATCGCCGCCGCCACCAACGGCCTTCAGTCGATCTTCCAGACGTGTCAGATCGTCGGCCAGCCGGGCCTCGTCCTCACCCAGGTGGCGGGCAACGGCGGCACCATGCCGGTCGCCTCGCCCATCACCCTGACGGTCGCCGGCGTCCCCGGCAACCAGCCCAAAGCCGCCGAGCCGTCGACGTCGGAATCGAAGACCGAGATGTCGGCCGGCGCGGCGCTCGGCCTGGACGCGTCGGGGTCGAAACCGAAGAAGTCCAAGGAGCAGCTGGCGGAGCTGAAGGCGAGCTACGGCCGCCGGCAGTTCGCCACCGAGGCCGAGATCTCCCGGCTCATGCAGGTCACCAGACTCTCCAAACGAGCGATAAAGAAGTGGTTCAGCGACACGCGCTACAACCAGAGGAACTCGAAGGATCACCACGGCGTGTTGCTGAGCGAAACCCCGACCGGTAGAGCGCCGGTGTCCGTTGGCGGCGGCGGCGGCGGGAGAGTCGGGAGGAACAACAGCGGAAGCCTGAACGACGGCAACAACAGCGACAACATCGCCACCGCCACCATCGTCATCGACTCCAGCGACGACGCCAGCGACTCCTCCCCGACCTCCGCCAACGCCCCGGGGTCGTCCGGGCCGCCCAGCGACCCGCGCGTCAAGTTCCGCCACGCCTTCCCCGACTTCACGCCGCAGAAGTTCAAGGAGAAGACTCCGGAGCAGCTGTTCATCCTGGAGGCCAGCTTCCAGAAATCGGACACGCCCTCGGACGAGGAGCTGAGCCGGCTGCGGACGGAGACGAAGCTGACGCGGCGCGAGGTCGACGCCTGGTTCACCGAGCGGCGGAAAATGGCTTTAGCGGCGCAGGTGAGTAGGTTTTGTCACAAGAACCGATACTTCGGTACCAATTCTATGCCGACACGAAAAAAATAAATCGATACTTGCTTTTTTCAGGGTTCCCACAGGGTCTTAAAAAATCTTAAAAGCATTGAATTTATGAATTTGGAAATAATACCTTAAAAAGACTTGATAAAGTCTTGAATTTTGATTTCTGGGTCTTAAAAGTTGTGCTGTATTTAACTTCTCCATATTGCATTTTTCGTCAAAAGTTTCATTTGTCAACCACGATTATTTTTGATCAATGTCCTTCTTGTTGACTTATGGATCGTGGAATAAATCTTGTACTGTGGAGCTTATATGGTATTATCATACAGTGAGATTTTGATATCATGATGCCTTATGATACTGCAATAAATATCATGGGCTTGTTATTGAGGTGTTGTAATATTGTGAGATTTTGATATTGTTACATCCCTAGCAGAGCACAGAGAGCAGAAAAATAGTGGGATGATACAGTTAATTTACAGTAAACGCTCTGAAATTTGAGGATTTCACTTTTCTTTGCCGGTAGGGCAGTGAAATAGGTATTACATTTTTATATAAATGGTCTTAAAAAGGTCTTAAAAAGACTTGAATTTAACCTGAAGGAACCTGTAGGAACCCTGTTTTTTCTTGTACCGTCAAAACCGAATATACAACTTTTCCCTCGGCGAGCCGTGTCAATTCTTGGCGGAACTGACGGGGGTCACACACACACATTTTTTTAATTTGCCCGTGGTTGGTTTTGAGAATTAATGCGCGTGAGTCCAGCCGTGTTGGGTCCGAGATTCAACAAGCCGGTCAGGCTTTACAGTTATTACAAATTATTATTATTATTATTATTATTACAACAAAAAAACTGACAGCGAGTGAGTGTCACGACTTCCTGTATCTGGCCCTTCAAATTAAAAGCCCTATAGCCTTTCATATACAGTTCAGTCAGATTGATTTTGACTTAATTTTGACAAGACAGGGCTCCAAATTTTTTTTGTTTTTTTTTCCTGCGACCAATTGACCAATGACATTTTGGTTGGCTAATGATTTTTTGGTCAACCAGTGCTTGGTCGAGTATGTGGGAGCAGCCCTATTAAATTCTGTGCAAAAAAGATGTTGAAGCACAGTGATGTTAAAGCAGAAGTAAGTGGTCCGGTCGTTTTCGCTAATGCTGCGTTCCAGGCAGGCTTTTGAAATCGTAAATTACAGCTTCAAGTCACAACTTACGACTTTGTAGCGTTCCAGGCAACCCACTCGTGTTTTTCCGACCTGTTTTACCGGTGAAAGTCACTATAACGGCCACTCGTAACTTCTGACCCGTGAACTCGTACCAGATCGAACTGGTACGACTTCACGGTCGGAAAAATACGAGTTTCCTTGAACGCACCATAACAGTCCTCGTCCCTACGTCGCCACATTCACGGCGTTCCTTGGCTGCACACACAGCCCTGCATGCCGTTCTCTCTCCTCATTGGATAAAAACTGTAGGATACGATAAATGTTTTCTCTTCGGCTCAGAGCAGAGCAGAGTGACTGACAGACCCGTGTTTCAGTCCAAACACTCTATGTAAGTGATTGCTGTCGGAAGATATAACTATTTAAGACTTATATTAACACAAATATATCACTTACTTCTGCTTTAAATACTTGACAGTTTGAAACAGTTTTCAATGAAGTAGTGAATTTACAAGTACATGGGTTCTGTTTTTTTGTATTTTTTGTAATCGTGGTATCGAATTAGTATCGAGAATCGTGGAAATTCACAGGTCAAATTAAATCAGCTTTATTTATATGGCACTTTTCATACATTGCAGTAACACAAAGTGCCTCACAAAGGATAAAAACAAAACAAAAACAGAACAAAATGTGAACAACAACAAAAAAAAACACCATGCATCGAGGTATTTGTATCGACTCCTGAAATTCTGGTATGGTGACATCTCTACAGGCGAGAGAGGCAGAGGCGGAGGCGGACGGCGAGAGGGGGAAGACGGCCGGCGGTCAGGAGAGGCAGACCACGCCCCCCGCCAGCAGGAAGGCGGTGAAGAAGACGCCGGAGCAGCTCCACATCCTGAAGAAGGCGTTCGTCCGCACGCAGTGGCCGACGTCGGAGGAGTACGACCAGATGGCGGAGGACAGCGGCCTGCCCAGGACGTACGTCGTCAACTGGTTCGGAGACACTCGCTACGCCTGCAAGAACAGCAACCTGAAGTGGTACTACCTCTACCAGAGCGGGAAGGTAAGTTTTATTTTTCTAAACCGTGTGATGTTGATGAGACACCGACAAGTCACAGTCAGGCGTAGAAGAAGTTAAAGGGCCAGCACTCAAGCAAAATGTCCTTTAGGTAGCTTTAATGGAACAGGTGGCGAGGTACAAATGTTTCGACAGTAGCAGTCTTATTCGTTTAAATACTCTCAGCTGCTAGTCACTTCCTCTTTTCAAAATAAAAGCTTTTTCTATATATCTTTGCATATATAGCACTTTATGTATTTTACTGTGCTTTATGATTTGAATCTGATCACAACATTTAATTTATAATGTTTTTCAAATACACGTTATGCATTTTACCGTGCTGTATGATCTGAATTAGGATACTCCTCTTCTTATTTACCATATGAATTTGATCCATGTCATGGCGCTTTATTATTGTCTGTATTTTTCACACTTTTTTTTTTACTTCACTGTGCGATATGACATGTGTTTTGTTATTTAGATATACTTGTGTAAATTTTATTTTGGAAAAAGCTTTTATTTATTTTTTTAAACGTCCTGCATTTCCTAGTCTTTGTACACTGAAGAGGACTGCTACTGTCGAAACGTTTGTACCTCGCCACCTGTTCCATTAAAGCTACCTAAAGGACATTTTGTGAGTGCTGGCCCTTTAACTTCTAGCTGTGCACCCATCGTAGATTGACCTGGGAGAGTGCTTGCTGAGTTTCCCCCCTTTTTCTGTCTCAGGTGGACGAGGCGCTGAACGGTGGAGCCAAGATCCAGAAGAAGTCCAGGAAGCGTTTCCGGGGCTGGTCCAGGAGACCGCGCCGACCAAATCCCTGCAAACGCTCCCCACAGGGGGGCGCCACCGCCATCAAGGTCTGTGTGTGTGTGTGTGTGTATTTACCAAACAGTGTGTGATTATGAACATTTGATGCAGGACGAGATGAGACGAGAGTCAGGCTTCGATCATGTTATTGACAGAGTCAGGATGGTTTGAACAGGACTCTAACCACTAGGCAGGGGCATGGATACTTTAAAGGGATAGTTCAACATTTTGGCAAATTGGCCCATTGCCATAATCGCTATAGTCATAGCAGTAGGTTCGTTACCTTTAATTGTCGGAGCAAGCTATTTTTAGAACGGCAGAGTGAAGCAGCAGGCTGCTCAGAGCTACACTATGGAGGCTAAGGGAATTTCTTGGTTTCCCTCATCAAACTCATCAAATACACAATCCAACAACTCCAAAACGCTGTCGTGGACAAGTTGTGAGCTGCACATTCACCACGCTATGAGATAATAACACAACGTTACGAGACGGAGCCGTTTAAGAGGTAAATTCATGCAAAACCGCTGATGCGCGTTGCCTTCAGGGACAGTTTTTCAGCAAGCAGACTCTATATTTACCCTGTGTTTACCTCGAAAACGGCTCCGTTTCGTAACGTTGTGTTATTATCTCATAGCGTGGTGAATGTGCAGCTCACAACTTGTCCACCAGAGCGTTTTGGAGTTGTTCGGTTGTGTATTTGATGAGTTTGATGAGGGAAACCAAGAAATTCCTTTAGCCTCCGTAGTGTAGCTCTGAGCAGCCTGCTGCTTCGCTCCGCCGTTCTAAAAATAGCTTACACCGACAAATAAAGGTAACGAACCTACTGCTATGACTATAGCGATTATGGCAATGGGCCAATTTGCCAAAATGTTGAACTATCCCTTTAATACAAGTAGAATGACTGTCCGTCAGATAGAGCACGTTACTGACACACAGCGTCATCAGACAAAATATCAGGTGGTTAATAAGAGTAGAGATTGGAGTTTACTATGCATTCCATCAGCTTTGTTTACCATATATTACAACTATAAAACTTTGCTGATTTCCTTTTTATATGTCAATATTATGACCATATTTTTATCTATATAATATTAATAGGTATAGTTTGGGAGCTTTTGTATGGCATATTTAGTTTTTATTTCAGGCTGAGTCGAGTGGATTCCTCTCTGCTTCCACTCACATGCACAAGGCTCTCACATGTCCTGGAAAACCTGGACAATTGTCATGGGGGAAAAAAAGGCAAATGTCATGGAAAAGCTTGAGTTGTCCTGGAAAATTATTTATCATATCATGACATCAGCTACCAGAGCTCTGTTTGACTTCTTCACACCCTTTTCAAGTTTCCTTTTCCAAAGAAATGCCTAGTGAGAAAACTAGAGACTTTGAGTTGATAAGTGTTAACTAATATTGAGGCGTTTTTCTCCTGCAGTGTTGTTAAAAATCAAAAACAACATGTTTGTGTTGCTCTATGATAGATTTGAGAGATTGAGAGATTATTTCATAGATAAGTTAGAGCCACAGACTGCACATTTAAAACTGTCGAAAAGAACAGTTCTCCATGAATAGGACAGGGGATGTATTAGTGTATGGTGTAATAACAGTAATGTCTGTCAGACTGTAGCAGCTGAAAATGATGGAAAAGAGTGGGAACCCTGATACAGTGATTTAATATCTGTATATGAAGAGAAGATGTGAACGGAGTCATCCATCAAAGAGACATTAAATGGACGGATACCGAACCTGGTGTTTTGTGATAAACCACAAAATCAGTCAAGTGTATATAACCAGAGATGGACAGAGTACTCGACCCCAGTACTTGAGTAAGAGTACAAATACTACTGGTCAAAATTTACTCCGTTACAAGTAAAAGTAGCTCAGTCGACATGTTACTCGAGTAAGAGTAAAAAAGTACTTGCTTTTAAAGGTACTTAAGTACCCAAAAGTACATGCTTTTAAATTTACTTTAAGTAAAAGTAAGAGTAAGAGTAAATTTCTTATTTTTCACATCAATGAATTACTATAATTTTTTCTAAATTAATTTAAGGACCTTTTAACTCTTGTTTCTGAGAATGAACTCTTTGAATCCACCTGCACTGATGTGCTGCTTTTAGGGGTCAGGGTTTCCTTCTTTGACAAACACAGCTTGTGTCCAATAGGATTTTAGAAAAAGACCTGAAAGTAACAAGTACTTTTCAGCCTTCCTAGAAATTAACTCGAGTAAAAGTAAAAATATTTGTCTTGGAAATGTATTCAAGTAAGAGTAATAAGTACCAAAGATCCTCTGGATATGTACTTAAGTACAGGTCTCAAGTAAATTTACTCCGTTACTGTCCACCACTGTATATT